>NC_077227.1:72689109-73043615 GCF_027887165.1 Monodelphis domestica
TCTAGAGAACTCCAAGGTTAGTAAGTAGAAACCAAATGGCAGCCACTCTTGAGAACCTGCTGCATGGTACAGACCCGGAGTTCTCTGTTTCCATGTTGCTCACTCCATTGCACTCTCTGTTATTTATTCCCTTTCTTTCCAGCTATTCCCCTTCCTTAGCTCTTCCTCCATCTCTGTTCCTGGAGCCAATGCAATACTAGAAGATATGCCGAGTAGTAAAGTAGCCACAACCTGTAGTTGTCTTCCCCCAAACCATTCACATGATGCCTCTTCCTTGGGGCCAATACTCATGCTCAATGTAGATAGATACATGACTGTTAAGCCCAAAAGCCAGGACATTCTGGGTGCTATAATTGCTGGTGGGGGAATTTGCAAAATATCTGTGGTTTCTTCAGTGACCAACTTGTAGAAATTCCCTCTACTAATGGCAAGTTGTTCATGTATGACTTAGTAGATGAGTCTTGTGGAATTGTCTGGGGTTCGTGGGGGCTCAGTGACTTCAGGTTTGGATCAAAAGACTTTGAAGATCTTTTCCATCTCTAAATGTATGACCTACAACCCAGTCAGTAAATGCCAGGGGTAGCGTTTGAACACAGGTCTTACTGACTCCAATCCTACTATAAACCTGCTATGTCAGATTGCTCTATTAAAATGAATGAGATAGTCCTGCCTACAAAGAGCTTACATTCTAACAGGGAAAGACAACACACAAAAGGAGACTGAAAGTGGGGAGAAGGAAACAGGGGACCCCGGTGAAGGTACCTGACACTGGCACATGGCTTTGGAAGTCAAGAACAGGACTCAGAGGAAGATGAAGACAGGCCAGTCTTCAGGTCCTCCACAAAATGGAGATTCCAGGAGTAACTCACCAATGAGAAAGAAAGGGAGAGGATGCTATGGGTGGGTGGCTGTTTCAGGGTAAGGAGGTCTCAAATACTAAAAGAAGCCCCAGCATTAGCCAGCAACAGAGGAGCCATGGTTTGGAAATCCAAAGGAAACCAGGAGCACAACAGGGAGAAGAAATATAACTTCAAACAAATAAACAAACAAACAAAACCAAATACTTATATATTACAGAATTGTGAGGAAAGCACTTGGCTAACCTTAAAGTGTTATATGATTAAAAGCTATTATTCTTATAGATAACATCAGTAATATCAAACAGAGCCACCATCCAGGCTTCCTGCAAAAAAACAACAATATTTTTTGGGACTTTTCTAAGGAAAGTACTTTCAGAATCCATTTTCAATCCATAAAAACCCTGTTTCTTACTTGTCCAGTCCCCCTCTGCCCATATTCAATGGTACACAGTTGGAAAAGAAGGCAGGACAGAAGTCCTCCCAAATGAGCCAAATTTGCTAAATCAGCCTCACTGGGAGAAAGCAAATCTCCTGAGGCTACTGAAGAGCTATCAGGATAATGCACTTTTAATGCACCCTCAATGCTGCTCACTTAGTCTGTGCCATTCTCATATTTCCTTCAGGGAAACCTGCCCCTGTAGCTTTCAGGGAACCAAGGGAGGCAAAATAAAATACAATTCAATCAAGCCACATTTAATTGGAGCCCACTCATTCAGTTTTCTGATCAGTCAGCTTGGGCTGAGGTTTACTTTTGCTATCAAGAAAGGATCTGGTAAGCAAATTGGGTAAACCCCTTATGGACAAAGATGGAGCATTGGATTGAGTGTGGATTCAAGCAAAGGATGGGCATGGGACTCGAGGCCCTCCAGTCCAACTTCTTCATTTAATAGAAGAGGAACTGAGGTCGAGCGAGGTTGTGTGACTTCTCTAATGCCACACAAGCCTTAACTATGGGAGATGGAACTTGAAACAGGTTATCTAACTCCAAAGCCAATGTTCTTTTGACACTACAAAATGTGGATAAGTCCTAGAGGATGGGCAGGCATAGCTTAGGCTGATATATGTGTCTTTGGGAGGAAGATCCATATCAGTCCATAAATGCATCTAAATATTCCAGAGCTTCAGTGTATTTTTTTTAATCCTTACTTTCTATCTTAGATAGAAGTGTGTTGTTCCAAGGCAGAAGAGTAAGGACTAGACAATGGGAATTAAATGACTTGCCCAGGGTCACACAGCTAGGAAGTGTCTAAAGCCACATTTGAACCCAGGACCTCTCATTTCTAGACCTGGTTCTCCATCCACTGAGCCACCTCACTGGCATAAGAGCTACAATATATTAATCTAAAGTAAGGAATAGGAATAAACATAATATATACTAAATCTCCATCTTTTCTGACTCCAGGTCATCTTTTTATCCACTGCATCTCATTTAGCAAAAATTTAAAAATCACAGATAATATATTTTTCCCAGTAGTCTTACATAAAAGTTTTAATGAGGCCACATGGAATAATAGATGCAGGAGGATTGGAGGTAAGGAAGAACAGCCTTCAGAACCAACTCCAAACCCTCACTAGTTATCTCATAATAATACATCAGAGATTTAGGGTTTGAAAAATTAAAATAACTCAGGAGTGGGAAAGGAGTCATCAATGATGATTCCTGACACTGTGTTGGGTGCCTCCCCCTCCTTGTATAAAGCCAACTTCATTCATAATGGGCTTTTTGGGGGAATTATTGAGTTCTACTATGTCACGATTTTCTCTGCAAATACCACAAGGAGTTTCTTACTGATTTGTATTATCTCAGAATGTATATTTTGGTCCTGATCAATACTGAGCCTGATCCTGGTGAAGTATTTAGAAGGAGCGCATGCAAACTGCCTTTTATAGTAAGTGCTGAGGCATCTGTCTCACTCTATAAAACAGTTAGGAGAAGGGAGCATGTCACGGGACAGTCATTCCATCTATAGAGGTTTGGAAATAGAATTTGCAAAGGGCCAGTTTGTCTGTTCCTCAGGGGATCTCCACCCTGGGATAATTCAGTACAAGTTAAGAGTCGGGAAGAGAAACAGCATCCAACCTGGCAGCCCAGATGAGAATTTGGCCCTTTAACCTAATTCTCCAGTCATTAAGTGTCATGAAGTACTGCTAATTATTGTCTTTCACCAGTTCTTACGGAGGGGGAGGCAGTTAGATCTGGAAGCTGTCAGTTGAAAAATAGGCATATTGCTTCCCTTAACATGTGGGATATGTGTGAACAAGTCCTATGCCAATGATTTTACGGGACTGAAAATTTTGTTTCTGCATTTCTCTAGAAAGCATTTCTATTCTGAGAAATTCACACTCAGAGAAAGTCATGGAGAGAAATAGAGAGACAGGCAGACAGAGTGAAAAAGAGACAGATAAAGAAACAGAGGCAGACACAGAGAGACAGAATTAGATAGATGAGGCAGAGGTGGATAGACACAAAGATAGAATGAGATAGTCACATGTTCTAACCTAAGACATAAATGTACAATAATATTTGGAAGGCCAGGCTAGAAGCTACTTTGTGGTTCAAAGAATGAAATTATTTCCTTGGGCAGAATCTGGGATCTCAGAGTAAGAAATTATATTTGGAAAATGAATCTAGAGGACAGGAAACAGAGGCACTAAAAACTGGGAAGAGAGATGGAGGAAAAGGTGAATCTATTTCCCACTTCTCCCTTAAGAATTGTCTCCAAGTCCACTGATTATTAAAATGCTTAAAAGGCAAGAGATGTTGGCATGGTTCATATTCCTGATGCGAATAAATATTTTGTGATCTGATTTGGGTAAAGGCAAACTAAGAACTGGTGAGCTAGGAATGGACTGGATGCATTGGATAGGGTTTCTTCTTCCCCCATTTGTACTGCTTTTTAAAAACCCTTACCTTCTAGCCACCGTGTCTAGGCAACAATTCTAAGGCAGAAGAGTGGTAAGGGAAAGGTAACTGGGGTTAAGTGTTTTGTCCAGGGTCACACAGGATGTATCTGATTCCAGATTTTAATTTGGGTCCTTCCACTCTTGGCATTCTATCCACTGTGCTTCCTTCCTTTGCATCATTTTTTTAATGCATATCGTTATCAACTTCTTTTGTTTGTGACATAGAAGATGTTATCAAGGATATGCAACAGAAAGAGAACCTTAGTGATATTCCAGTATCTTGGAAATATGAAAAGAACCAGCAGAAGTTCTTCAGTGTATTGAGTGAATTTTCTCCTGGGAGGTTCATGATGAAATATAGACTAGAAGTACCCAGGGTGGTAAGGTACAATGGAGTCACTATTTGCATTGGAAGAGGAGACACAGATCTGCCCAAGTATCAAAATAATATTGTAATAGGCATTAGCAAACTTTCACTAGAACACAAGTGGAATTGACTTTTTGAACCCAAATATAAGACTTTACATTTCTCTTTATTAAATTTCTTCTTTGATTTAGGGCCCAACATTCCAGGGTGTTAACATCTAATACAGGATTTCTTACTTCTCTCTGATATTGCTATGAATCCACAGAATGATCAAAGGACAGTGGTGATAGGATAGGAGGGAATAGAAAGAAAACAAGAACCAGAAAACACGAGTTTAAATCGTGGCTCTCCTGCTTACTATGTATTTTCCCTTCAGCAGGCTACGTAAGTAAATGATTTAACCTCAGGGCCTCAGTATTACTTATAAAATAAAGTGGTTGAACTTTCCACTGTAAAATCTGTGATCCTATGGCTAGAGGATGAAGCAAGATGGGAGGGATGGAGCAGAAGGAAATTAAAAGAGTCTCTTGAGATTAGGAAGAATGATGATTTTTGTCTTGGTCTGATCTGGACAAAGTCAGTCATTGCCATTTTTATAAGAAAAAAAGGATTCTTTACTTGACTTTTATGCCTTCATAGCCTTCCTATAAGGCATCTGGAAAAGAGATTATAGAATAGCTAACTTGCATGAATGTCCATCTTGACCTGAGAACTGAAACCTGAGTTGTAGTGAGGAGTGTGAAGCATTTCCTGAAAGGGCTTTTACTAAAGGAGATTGATTTCCTGATGTAGGCTCAGCAAAGACAAGGATGATTCCCTTTAGGAGGCTGGTCTCTTTAGACGCCTCACTTAAGAAAGCAATCAGTCAACAGTCAACAAAGGAGTCTGTTTCCTTCCTCAGTGGGGTGTTCAAAAAGGGGAGGAAAAAGCCTCTGGTTCAGAAATGACAACTGTAATTTCTCAATAGCATTCATGCTCACCAAAGAGAGAGAGAGAGAGAGAGAGAGAGAGAGAGAGAGAGAGAGAGACAGAGACAGAGACAGAGACAGAGAGACAGAGAGACAGAGAGAGACAGAGAGAGAGAGACAGAGAGAGAGAGACAGAGAGAGAGAGACAGAGACAGAGACAGAGAGAGACAGAGAGAGACAGAGAGACAGAGACAGAGAGACAGAGAGACAGAGACAGAGAGACAGAGAGAGAGAGAGACAGAGAGACAGAGACAGAGAGACAGAGAGAGAGACAGAGAGAGAGACAGAGACAGAGAGACAGAGAGAGAGACAGAGAGAGAGACAGAGACAGAGAGACAGAGACAGAGACAGAGGTAAAACAAGATATAGGATGTGAATTTGGGGTATGTTTCTCTGGGCTTTTCTGACTCAGCCTTCTCACCTTGGAAGTTCACTCTATGGCCCCTGGAAGGACACTCCCTGCTTAAACCCCCATCATCTGCTTATTTTCTTCTTCCCTGAACCCCGACTTTAAGGAAAGCACCCAGGACACTCATATCTTTGTTCTTTTCCAGACTCCATTTTGGACTCTAGACTTTCTCAACCAGGTCCACCTCCTCCTTGAGAATGCTGTCTGTTCTCCCTTCCTCATCCTTCCATTCTTCTTTTGTATATCATCTTCACCTTTTAGAATGTAAGTTCCTTCAGGGCAGGGATCGTATTTCTGCTTTATTTGTATTTCTAGAACTTAGGACTGTGCCTGACATAATAATAATAACTATAATGACAACAGTTAACGTACACAGTAAGAAATAACAAACAGGTTAATTTTGGAAGAACATGGAAAAACCTAAATAAACTTATGAAGAGTGAAATGAACAAAACCAAGAGAACATTCTATACAACAACAGAAATACTGTTTGAGGAGTGACTTGTGTACGACTACCTCCAGAGAAAGAACTGATACATAGAAAATAGCTTTATAGATACATATAAAATTTTTGTCAAATGATGCCTTCTCTAATGGTGGGAGGGAGGGAGTTAACTGGGTCTTTTAATGTAACAAAATCAATAAGTAACTTTTAAAAGTTAAAACAACCACAATTTATCTATCACTATGCTAAACACTTTACAAATATTATCTCAGTCAGTCTATATATTATTATTCCCATTGTACGCAAGAGAAAAGTGAGACTGAGATCCAGAGTCACAGCTAGTGTCTGAGGTTAGATTTGAACTCAGGTCTTTCTAACACCAGGTCTCTCTGTCCACTGGTCTCTGAGCTGCTAGTAGTATTTAGTAAGTCCTTAAGTTTCAGAAAGATACTACTTAACATATGAAGGAAAGCCCCTTTATTCTCACATTTAATAATAAAGGAGATGATGGAAATTCTTTCTTCACTCTTGATTTTATTAGAAAGACATTAGTAAGTACTAACTAAATAGCACATAGTAAATACTTAATACTCAAATAGCACATAGTAAGTTCTTAATAAATACTCAAATAGCACATAGTAAATATTTAATAAATGCTTCTAGACCAGGCTTGATTTGACGCCATCTTGTTCAAGCAAAGAAACCACAGAATTGAAGTCTCTGAATCTCAGACTTGGAAGGTGCCTTGGAGGTCATCGAGCCCATGCCATCTAGTTCATGCCTGAACAAGTGTCCCTTCCAGGGCAGAAGCCACAAAGGGTTAGAGAGCTTTTGCCTAAAGACCTCTAATAAAGGGAGAACTCATGCGTTCCAGAAGGTCATCAAACTTTGTGATAGCTTTAAATATTGGGTTGTTTTCCTTTTTTTAAATTAAAAAAAAAAACCCTTACCTTTCATCTTGGAATCAATACTGTGTATTGGTTCCAAGGCAGAAGAATGGTAAGGGCTAGGCAATGGGGAGCAAGTGACTTGCTAAGGGTCACACAGCTGGGAAGTGTCTGAGGCCAGATTTGAATTTAGGACCTCCTGACTTTAGGTCTTGCTTCCAATCCACTGAGCTACCCAGTTGCCCCCTTGGGTTGTTTTCCTTTTGTTGAACCATAAATTTGATTCTTTCCAATGCTCTTAGTTCTGTCTCTTGGGGCTCAGCAAAACAAGAGTACTACCATGATAAACTGTGAAAACTTGGCTAATCTCAGGAATGGAATAATCCAGGACCATTCTGAAAGACTTATGATGGAGGATGCTTTCTACTTCCAGAGAAAGAGATGTTGGCATTAGATGACCACTGACCAAAGAGGATCTTTCACATCTATGTATTTACAGTTTTATTTTGGGGGTTTGGTTTTCTATGAGTGTATTCTTACAACAATAACCAAAATGGAAGTGTATTTTGCATGATAATAAAAATTAAATTAAATTTTTAAAGAAGAACCTTTTCCTCAGGACAATTAAAGGCTTCCCTAAATTTTCCTTTCTTTAGGTTAAATACCCCAATCTCTTCATTGAATCTTTGTGGGAAATGAATTGGGGGACACTTCAACATCTTGACTCCCCTCCTCTGGATATGCTTTGATTATCCATATCCTTCACTATATGGTACTCAGAACATATAACTTCTTTATATAATATCCCAGATGTGATCTGACCAGGACAGAGCACAGCAATGTGGTCATTTACAACTTTTCTGGTAGTTTCTCATAATGTTAAGATTGCATTCATTTTCTTGGTCTTTCTGGTTACTCAAGTCTCTAAATATTTTTAGATGAATTTCTGCCTCCATATTGTACATGGGAAGTTGAATGTTTGAACCCTAATGTAAGACTTCACATTTTTCTCTATTAAACTTTAGCTTCTTAAATTTGGTCTCGCGTTCAGTTATTTCAAGAACTTCCTTGTTCTTGACGATCAATTAGCATGTTAGTTCTTCTTCTCCTTGGGTCACCATTTTAATATATATATATATATATATATATATATATATTTTAATAACCCTTACCTTCCATCTTGGAATCAATACTGTGTATTGGTTCCAAGGCAGAAGAGTGGTAAGGGCTAGGCAATGGGGGTCAAGTGACTTGCCCAGGGTCACATAGCTAGGAAATGTCTGAGGCCAGATTTGAACCTAGGACCTCCCATCTCTAGGCCTGGCTCTCAATCCACTGAGCCACCCAGCTGCCCCCTAATATAATTTTAATAAAGAGTAAAAGTTTCTGCTTTAGGACCAATTCTCTCTTGGGGGTGGGGTGGGGAATTCCACAAAACAAAACAAAAAGTAAAGCAAAAAAAAAAAAAGACCATCAAGTTTTGGGAGAACTTCCCCCAAACAAATAAAAAAAATGTTATTTTCCCCCCTTAATTCTAAGGTGGTTTTTTAGGGTAAGGTTATCTTTGGTGAAAAAGTTCCATCACAAAGGCAATTCATTAGCTATATCTCATAGCTTTTGAATGCCTCTATGCAGCCATGGATTTTTTTGTGGTCAGAAAGAAAAAAAGGTAGTATAGAATCAAAGAAGGATCCAGGTGATTTCATCATTTTCCTCCAAACTCATAGAATTTCCTTAGCATACATAAGCAAGAAAAGAAACTGATTCTCAAGTGATTTTTTTTGGGGGGTTCTAACCACCTAGTAGTGGAATCATTCAAGATGAAGGTTTCTATCACTTTTATCTTCTAGAAACATTTTCTTGATGTGCAATTTGAATTTCCTAATTTTATCCTATTTCTACTTTATTCCATTATATTTTCCCAATATAACTCCCCCACCCCAATTATTGATTATTCAGAAAATAAATATTGATTTAGCTGCCCTTTGCCTCAGTTTCCCCAAATATAAATTGAGGTGGTTGATCTCTTCATTGAAATTTTCTTCATTTAATCTGCAGAATCTCAGCATAAAATCCCTGCATTAAAATTCTGATTCTGTAAATTCAAGGATTGTTCTGGGGGGGGGGGCTCTGGACAGCTCTGGGGGGTGGGGTGTTAGAAAAGAGTTTGGCTTTGACCAATTCTTTTGGGCAGGGAGGAGGCAGAGTAAATACTGATACTGACGGGCTGCTCTGCATTTTGCCTGCATCTAATACTTTTTCCCAGGTTGGATCCAAAACAAGGGGCCATCACTGTTCAAGAAAAGAAGAGCCACATTTGGTGGTAATCTATTTTTTTTTTGCTTTTTTTATTGTTCAATTAGGAGAAAAAGGTTAAAGATACATCTATCTGGTAGAGGTGTTAACTCACTTACAAATCAACTGTTCTTTACATGTTTATAAAAGAGGCCATAGCAGAACAATATATTAATTTTGGCTTGGGTTAGGAAGCATTACTGAACAGAAACACTAGTTGTCTTTGTTTTCTTAAACCCTTGCCATGTTTTAGAATTGATACTAAGTTTGGTTCCAAGATAAAAGAGCAGTAAGGGCTAGGCAATTGGGGTCAAGTGACTTGTCCAGGGTCCTACAACTAGGAAGTGTCTCATTTGAACCTAGGTCCTCCTGTCTTCATATGTGATGCTCCATCTACTGAGCCACCTAGCTGCTCCATAAGTAGTTGTTAAGAAAGCTGTGCCACAAATAGATGGTATATGGAGTCAACACACTTTTCAGTCTCCCTGCTGAGGTTGTTTGAGGAGGCTTTATATAGGGAAGGGTTTAGGATTTAGGGGAGAGAAGTTGCCCTGGAGAAGGGCACTACTGACTCTGGGGGTGCAGAAAGAGGCAAAGAATGGATATGTTAGTTGACTTGGGGAGAAAGCAGCTTTTCCTGGATTTCTGTGCCTTGGGGCAAAGCTAGGTTCAGCCTGCCTTTGTCATTGAGAAGAACAAGGACCAGAAAATTGCTCTCTCAAACCCCTTCCTTCACTATCTGGGTCTATAGCCCCACTTATTATAGTGACATAAATGTATACCTGGAAAGGATCTCAGAGGCTGTTCTACCTATCCAATCTTCTCATTTTACAAGTGATGAGACTAAGGTCCAAAGACATTAATAGACTTTTCTACAGTTATACAGTCAGTCAATTATTTCCCTTCAGCTATGTACAGGCAAAGAGAAGCTGTGCATGACCAGATTGTAGGGCGCCATATTTGTTTTTGTTATTCAGTCATTTCAGTCTTGTCTGAATCTTTACAATCTCATTTGGGGTTTTCCTGGCAAAGATTATTCTGGAATTCCTTCTTTGGCTCATTTTACAAATGGGAAAATCGAGGCAAAGAGAATTAAAAGATTTGCCTAGAGCTGCCCAGCTAAAGTGTCTGAGGCCAGATTTGAACTCAGGAAGATAAATCTTCCAGTTCTGACACTCTATCTACTGCACCACCTACCTGCCTCATCATAGTGGTAGCAGTACCCTTAATCTCTATATTTTTCTGTTTCTTAATCTTGCAGAAAAGGATGACACTCTCTAGTTTAGTGCCTCCCAAGGTTAAGGCAAAGATCAAATATAAACATGAAAATACTAGGAAAATGTAAAGCCCTCTAGAATGTCAGTTCTTTTTGGATGAACAGTCATTCAGCATCTGCAAAGGAAGTGAGCAGCCCTTATCTGAGGTGGCCACAGGGCTCCTTCCACAGCTGTGCAGCCCAAGTGAGGTTACCAGTAACTGACGTCCATTTGTCTTCCACGCAGGTATTTTGTATGTGGCCTCTGGAGGTGAACTTGGAGCTAATGATAATAATCCCCTCTTGAACAGCAAAACTATGCTTTGGTGGTATTTTGCCTTTCTCCTCTTTATTAATCTTGTAGAAGAAAATTTATTTGATGCCTCTTGTTTTTTTAACTGATTTTTATATGCCACTAACCTATATCCATCCTGCCTTAAACAGTCTCAACATTAATAGCACCATCTCTAATTCTTCTACTAAAATAGAGGACCATCCAAGCCAAATCATCTGCCATACCACTGTAACCTAAAGACTATAGGGCCTTACCATGTCTCTTGGCTTTGTGCTCTCAAGGCCCCTGGAGGGAGGGAGGGAAGGAGGGAGGGAAGGAAGGAGGGAGGGAGGGAAGGAGGGAGGGAGGGAGGGAAGGAGGGAGGGAGGAAGAGAGAGAGAGAGAGAGAGAGAGAGAGAGAGAGAGAGAGAGAGAGAGAGAGAGAGAGAGAGAGAGAGAGAGAGAGAGAGAGAGAGAGGGATTGACAGATAAGCAGAGACTGAGGGACAGAGAAAAACAGAAAGACAGAGAGACAGAGACAGAGAAAGACAGAGAGAGGCACACAGAGACAGAGGGACAGCGACAGAGAGGCTGAAAGAATGGTCAGAGACAGAAACAAGAGAGAAACAGAGGCTGAGAGAGGGAGAAAATGGTTATAGAGAGGCAGAGACAGAGAGATCCTGAAGGACAGAAAGAGAGAAAATGGTCAGAGGGACAGAGAGAATGAGAGAGGGAGAGAATGGTTAGAGACAGAAAGAGAGATACTGAAATACAGAAAGAGACAGAGAGAATGGTCAGAGAGACAGAGACAGAGAGACAATGGTCAGACAAAGAAATAAGGAAGAGAGTAGGAGGGAAACAGAAAAATACTGAGAAATTTTCTTTAGGCTTGAAATGACTAAGGAGCATACTTTAAACTGTTTTCCTATAGTGGCCGCTGATCAAATAGAGAGAATTAAGCAGAATCATGTAAGTGCTCCATTTATATCTAAGATACAAGCCTAGAGGGAGTGGAGAATAATGGAGCTGGAGGAGCTGAAGCCTTCCCTCTCTCCTCCATCCTGAACAACAAATTGCTCGTCGGCTGTACTCCAGACAAAAGCTCTCAGGCTGCCCAGTTTCCTGAGAACAGCAAAATGCATGAATCTCTGGCTAGCTCAGATGCTTCCTATGATGGCCTGCAGGCTCTACTCAACGTTGCTTTTGATTTGTTCATTCCTTGTCCATGAACCTTGGATTCTCCCTCCTTCCTTTCTTTGCTAGGGCGTATGGATCTTCTCTCTCTCTTGCCTCTGCCTTCCATGATATTGCTCACTTCTCATTCGTCTCCCCTTTACCTCTACTCCTAATTATTCAGTTCTAGGACAGGGAAGATATATATTTTTAAATTTTTATTCTCTTTCCTATAGTAATATGATCTGTATCTATTGGTTCGATTATGATTTTTAGGCAAAGACAACCCAAATCTAGTTATCAACTGCTAATCTCATTCCTAAACTACATTTGCCATCTGCTTACTATTGGAAGCACTTAATAAATTTTTATTGATTAGTTGATATTGGCTTCCTTTGCCTCTGGTCTTTAACAAGTTTTGGAAAAGACAAATTAGGCAGGACAGGGCATTTACGCTGGATTAGGCTGCAAGTGGGTCAGATTAAATAGTCTGTAAAACCATTGCCTTGTTTAAATTCTACAGAGTTTATCTGATGCCTTTTGCCTTTTAACCTATTTTTATTCAGTTCCTTTGGCTCCTTAGTAGCCAGGTAGTACAGTGGATAGTGGGGAACTTGAAGTCAGTAAGACCCAAATTCAAATTTTGCCTCAAACACTAGCCCTATGACTCTGAGCAAGGCATTTCATCTCTAGCTCCATCAGTTTCCTTCTCTGTAAAATATGTATAATCATAATACTTGCAGGGTAATTGTGATGATCAAATATAATATGTGTAAAATACTTTGCAAAACGTAAACCTTAGGAAATCTAGCTATTATTTTTAATTATCCCAAACATCTCCCTGAAACAAAGACCCATCTTTTTAAATATCAATATTCTATTGCTATCATTAAATGGCTCTGAGTTGTATGATGGTTTCTAAAGAATTTGATTTTTTAAAAAAAATCAATCCTAACAACTCCTTGATATGTCCTTCAAAGCATCTGAGGTATAAGATGAAACACATCCAAAAAGATGTCATCAAAGAAATGTATGATGAGGAAAAAGTAGACAGAATGTATGGTGGCAGGACTGAAGTATGACCAGTGAGCATTCCCTGGGCTCCACTGCTATCCTCTTGATGGTAAGGGGAAAGGAGGAAAACCTCCAGCATCTTGGGTAGACTTCCTGTGTCTTTAGGTGAAGGCACAGACACAGGATGAGTGGGCAGGACTGGCTCTAGAATTCTGTCTTTGGAGAGAACATTCACATAGCAGAGGTCATAGATCCATTTAAGCATGTGAATATTGGAGTCTTATCTTCTCTACGTCAGATCTCCTGGATCCATCTTCAATGTATTAGTTGCCAAATTGGTTGGATCATATGCTGTTTAACCAGCCAACCCCTTGCTTCTAGTCTTCTTATCCTCTATACCTTCTTACATAGTCTATGATCCAATGACATTGGTCTCCTTGGTGTTCCTTGAACAAGACACTCTATTTCCCAACTCTGGACATTTTTCCTGGAGGGCTCCTTGAACTCTCTCTTTCATCATCTTTATTTCCTGGCTTCCCTGGCTTCTTTAAGTCCCAGATAAAATTACACCATGTATAAGAAACCTTTCCTGATCCCCTTTTCTGCTAGTGACTTTCCTTTTTTGATTATCTCCAATATATAGACATGTATATACATGCACATATGTAAACAGGATTACATATATACATACATTCCTTTACATATATGTGATCATCTCCCATTTGGCCTACATATATGTATATAAATGTCTCTCAACTGTATATGGATTTAGATCTATAGTTATCTAGATAGATACAAATATAGATTGTACATAGTTGCACATTTTTTCCCATTAGACTATGAGCTCCTTGAGGATGGGCAATTTATTCCCTTTACTTAAATCCTCATCATGCAGCACAGTGCCTGATACAGAGTAGTCATTTAATAAAGAACTACTGACTGAGTTAAAGATCATTAAATGTAATTCTCATTAATATTTTCAGAATTTTCAAAAAATTATGAATTTAACAATCAACAACAACAAAAATATTTTTTATGGACAAAATAGAATGTAAAGAGGATTTGCGTGCAACTCCAAATCTCCATTGTTTCTACATTGTTTTTTTAAAAACACACTATTTTCTATCTGACTTATTGTAAGAAAAGTTTCATTTCTCAAAACAATTCTTCTTCTTGGGAAATCTCCCAAGATTCTAGTGATATTTGAGGTATTCAGGGGAAATATCTGAACTTATCTCAGCAACAAAACAGTGTGAGAAAGCTTTTCTGAATTTTAAAATCTTTCCATCTACAAACAATGAGCTGTGTCTATATTACTTCAAAAGTTAAGGAAGCCCTATGGGGGGGAGGAAACTAAAGAATAATAATAAAAAAAAAACCCAGTATAGGGAACAGAGCACATATTCTAGAGCCAGAGGATGTGAGATTTAATCCTTGGTGTACCACTTACAAGTGACCATATGGTCTTGAATAGGTCTATTATTCACTCTAGTTCAGTTTCCTCATGTGTAAATTGAGAGGTGTGGACTAGAATCAGGGGCAATTATAGTCTTTTTGTTGTGTGCATGCACTCAATTGCCAATCTGGTGAAGCCCTTATCAGTGTTTTTATTTTATTTAATTTTTTATTTTTGAAACCCTTACCTCCTATCTTAGAATTGATACCAAGTACCTATTCCAAGACAGAAGAGTGGTAAGGGTTAGGCAATGGGGGTTAAGTGACTTGCCCAGGGTCACACAGCTGGGAAGTATCTGAGGCCATATTCAAATCTAGGACCTCCTGTTTCTATACCTGGCTTCTATCCACTGAGTTACCTAGCTTCTCCTAAATGCATAAAATAAAGTACTGGAGATTACCAAGGAAGCCAAGTATATTGAAGTCTAGTTATTAAAAAAAAATCTTTTTTAAAATTCACAAATTTCCTTGGAATGGGAAAGGACCTGCTTGTAATATATACTCTTTGTGGAACGGCTGAACAAATTGTGGCATATGATGGTGATGGAATACTATGATGAACTGTTTGATTTCTATAAGAACTGAAAAGACCTCCATGAACTGATGCCAAGTGAAATGAGCAGAACCAGGAGAACATTGTACATAGTAACTGAAATACTGTGGGACAATCAAATGTGATAGACTTTGCTACAAATAGCAATACAATGACTCAGAACAATTCTGAGGGATTTATGAGAAAGAATGTTATCCACATCCAGAGAAAGAACTGTGGGAATAGAAATGCAGATGAAAATACATAATTGATCACTTATTTATTTGGGTATATGCTTTAGTGTTTTGGTTTTATAAAATTATTTACTTACAAAAAGGAATAATATAGAAATATGTTTTGCATGATAATATATGTATGAACCAGATTTGAATTGCTTGTCAGCTACAGGAGGGGGAGAGGGAAGAAGGGAAGGAGGCAATTTGGGTCATATAACTTTGGAAAACCCATGTAGAAATTTATTATTAAAATAAAGATAAAACAAACGAGGTCCAATTCAGTTCTAAATCTTATGATTCTTTGAAATGCCACTATGAGAAATATAATAAGATATATCCAGGGATATAACTGTGGGTATCAATTATCTTATATATGTCAATTTATTATACAGAATTTTAGAGGCTCTGTTTATAGTTCTTATTTGGGGATAGCATATAGCTCTGAAATTTCTTTTTTTTTAAACCCTTATCCCCTTCGTTTATTAATTGAATCCTTTTAAAAAGGAAGTTGTTCCTTGAGATTCCTAAGGAAAAAGAAAATGCAAAAAGCAGCAGACAGGATGGCATCTCTGACCTAGATCCAAGACAGTAATTATCCCTCATATAAAGGAATTAATACAATATATGAAAAATAAATTCTCACAATCCCCTCTCTGCTTCTTGGGGAAACTGGGCCTCAGTTTCCCCAATGGAGTACCCCAAATATGATAACTATATATTACATGGAGGACCTAACAATGATATTTGGGTGTTTTATAACATAAAAATGATTGATAGATGTACTACTGAAATTTCTACACAGCTTCATTGAAAGTCCCACTAAATTCCCACTCTGACTCATCATCATGGGTTTTGAGGAAGCTTGGACTCTTGAAATCAAAGCAAAGCAGAGTATAAGCTCTAGGAAGTCTTACCAATCAGCCCACTGTGAACAAGGACTTACAAAGTGTCTACCACTGTGTGATCAGAACCTAGAGGGGTGAACTACCTGTCTTGTTCAAGGAATGGCTTAGCAAGGCTTGGAGACACTCATTACTAGCTTGATTTGAGGCTGCTGAATTTTTTTTGCCATTTACTAATTCACTGACAAGTGGCTTTCTGTGTTGGTAAGGGGGCACCCATCTCAATAACATCATGGATTTTTGAAGCATCCAATAAGATCTATTAAAATTTGCAAAGATTTGCTCGCTTGGAATTATATCATTAGTGGCAGTGAGATGGGACAAGTTGATAGAGTGCCAGTCCTGGAGTCAGGAAGAGTCATCTTTCTGAGTTCAAATGTGGCCTCAAAACTATACTAGTTTTGTGACCCTAGGCAGGTCATTTCTTTCTGTTTACCTTAGTTTATCTATTAAATAAGCCGGAGAAAGGAATAGCAAAGCCAAGAAAACTCTAAATGAGACCACAAAGAGTTGAACACTTGAAAAAACTAAACAATTACATCAGAAATTATATTTGAAATTATATTATTTTTAATAAAAATCACCTTCTATAGGAAGCCTGTCCTTATCCCTTTAATTCTAGTATCCTCCTATATCCTGTTGTTTATTTAAACTTATTTTAATGGCAAATCATTCTGGTATTTTTGTCAAGAAAACCCCAAATGGGGTCACAAAGACTTGGATATGACTGAAACAAATGTAAGACAACAACAACAAATATGAATCGAGCTTTTTTAAAATTTAAGAGTATTTTACTTACAACAACCTTGTGGGCTAAGAAGTAAAAGTATGATTATGTGCATTTTGCAGACAAGGAAATGGGTTCAGATAAATCAAGTTGCCTCAGGTCACCTAGCTAGTGTTTGAAGAACAGGTCTTCTGAGTCCAAATGTTTATTTCTCTATTTCATATTGAAATCTTATAGTCATGCTGATTAAAATAGATAAGCTTTCTGGAAATGTACCATAGAAATCGCAGAAAAACAAGAAATGTTAAGTTATCCAAGGTTCCTCAAGGTAACGTAGCCAAGACTAAACTTACTTTAGGCAGCCACATGGGACAGAGAGCTGAGTTTGGATGGAGTAAGGAAGACCTAAATTCAAAGCCAGTCTTAGACACCCACTATCTGTGTCACCCCAGAAAAATCACTTAATCCATTTGCTTTAGTTTTCTCATCAGTAAAATGGGAATAATAACAGCATCTGCCTCAAAGGGTGATTGTGAGGACCAAGTAAGGTAACAATTGTCAAGCACTTAGCCTAATGCTTGGCACACTGGAGGTACTACGTAAATATTAGCTTTTAAAACTTGTGTCATTTATTCCATCCCAACCACTTCCTCTAGGAGTCTGTCCATTAATTATTCCATCTCTCTGCCATCTTCAATTTCTTCTCTCTGCTGACTCTTTCCCTGCCACCTACAAACATGACAGGTCTCCATCAATGCCCTTTAAAAATAACTCTTCATTTAATCTCCCCCTCCTATTGTTCTGTCCTCTTTTTCATTGCCCAATGCCTAAAAATAGTCATTTGTACCTGCTACCTCTGCTATCTCACCACCAAGTCCTTTGAAATTTGGCTTCCAACTCCAACCTTCTACTGAAAAGACTTCCTCAAAAATTTCCAGTGATCTAACTGCTAATATTAATGGTTTTCTCTTGGTCTTTTTCCTCTCTGACCTCTAAAGTTTCACTTCTTTTAAATTCTTCCTTTCTTATCCTTGATGATACTGCTCTCAGTTCTCCTGCTTGCCCCACTTTTTAGTCTCCCCTGCCAGGGTTCTGTTTGAGGCTCTCTAATTCTTCACTTTCTCCTTTATCACATTTAATCCTACAGGTTCCATATTCCTCCTTAAGCACAGAGGGTCCAAATCTATATAGAAAGTCTGAGGTGGGGAGGAACAGAGAGATCAGTGGAGTGTGATGAGAAGAGTGAGGCTAGAAAGGTAGGTTGGGGTCAAGTTATAAAGGATTTAAAAAGACAAATAGAGATGTATATCCTAGAGTCAATAGGGAGTCCCTAGAATTTACAGAGTAGGTGATTGGCATGATCAGATCTATGTCTCAGAAAATCACTTTGGCACCTATGTAGAGGGAGGTGTAGGAAGAGACTTAAGGCAGGGAAGTCAATTAGGAGGCCATTGCAATAGTCTAGGGGACAGATGATGTGGACTTTGCCTACAGGAGTGGAGTTTATGAGCATTCAGAAGAGGATAAATGCAAAAGATGTTCTAGAAGTAGAAATGACAAGCTTTGAGTACTGATTCTCTATGTCAGGTGAAGGAATATAAGGGCTATAGGACATTCAGTTATGAACTGAGGAGACTGGGAAAATATGTAAGAAATTGCCTCCAAATTCTCTCCAATTCACCTAACACAGAATTGACAAGATAATCTTCCTATAAGCCAAGTTAGACCTACCCAAAAGGCACTGATGACTTTTTGTTGCATTTCAGATAAAATATCAACAATTAAGCTCTCTCCAACCCATCTCCAACCATACTTCCAACATTATTCTCTTTCTGTACTGTACATTTCAGTTAAACTAAGTCACAAGCTAAACTTGACATTCCATCTATCCATTCTTTGCTCCCACTTTTGCCATCTCTGACTCCTGGAACACATTCCCTTTTGCATTTCTAACTTTTAGTATTTCTCTTCCTTCCAGGTTCAGCTCAGTTCTATCATGAAGCTTTCCCAGATCTCTCTAGTTGTTAGTTCCCCTGCCCCTACCTCTAATTTTCTATTTCTCCTTGTCTCTGCCTCTCCACATTATCTTATGTGTGTGCACAGTATATGTAATATAATCTTCTGCCTTTGCAAAGAAAATTGGGATGCTTATTCTCATTTCTTTTGGGGAGCCAAGCTTGGTCAATATAATCCAGAGTAAGTTATTATCATTATCATATAGCTATTATATAAGCTGTTAAACTTTTATACTTTCAGCAAATTAGAACTGAAGTTAAACCTTGAGATTACATTCAGCTCCTCAGTGTTTTGTTTCTCTGTTTGAAAATTATATATTATAAATACTTTTAACCAGGTTGGATAGCTAGTCAAATCAGCTAGTTAACAAATGGTATTGTTTTTTACATCTTTGAAGGACAGGCACAAGAGAAATATCCATAATATTGTGTTAAATCATCAGAAGATAGTTGGGTTGTTTTTTTTTTTTCCTGAGATGAGCCATGGAACCAATGGAAGTTTTGGGGAAGGAGAGATTTTATTTAAAAAAAAAACCTTATTAAAAACCAAAATTTGTTTAACCAAAAGGAAAAAAAATCTATCAAGAATTCCAGAGACACTCTGACTTAATAATGATGAACAGCCATCTTCACTTTTAGGTAATAGCAGATTTTATCCCACTAAGTTGTAGACTCTTGTTCATTCAACCAAAAAATGCCATTTTCTAATCTTTTGCTCTCTCTCTTTTTTCCATTCTCCTTTCCTCTGCCACCCTCATTTTTCTACCTGGCCTTCTCTCTCTATTGCTGTTTTCCTCTGTTTTTGATTTTTACTTGTTTACTTGATCCCATCAGAGAAAGCAGAGGATTAGTGGGACTTTATCTTCTGGTGGGCTTTGGGCAAAATTTAGGTTGCTAGTCAATTGGAGAAAGGGGGAATCAGTCTCAAAGAGAGTCTACCAAAACAAGACATGCAATGAGCCATTTTTTAGTAAAAGGGAAGCCAGATTACATACTCTATAATTTGACTTCTCTGAAATTATAAAAAACAATTCATTTAAAGACACCAACATATCCTCCAGAAAGATGCAGTTCTGTTTTGGCTTTCCAGCAAATAATTTCTGAAGAGTTCAAAACACAGTAGCTAAAACAATCAGTTGGCTGCCCTCACAAAACTCCCCCTTCCCCAAATTCCACAGCTGTGACCACAAACTGCAGGACTGTGGTTGGACTTCACTTTTATCAGCCTCACTGTACAACGGATAGTATTAAGTCATGTTTACATGAAAGAGATTTTCAGTTGGTCCATCGTGACCTGGGAATTGCATACAGATAGGTCACATCCATCCTTGTGAGCCAGCAGTTATACAGTTTAACATACACACACACACACACACACACACACACACACACTCACAAACACACACATAATCAGTCCTACACCACACCACATATTTCATTCCTGCCCTATTTCCTTTTGTCTTCATTTGCTAGAAGAAAGTGTTTCTTGAATATTTCAGAGTCACTACCCTATCCTGCCTGTCTATTAATGTTCCTTGGGCAACAGAAGAGAATACCTGAGAGGATTAGGGATAAATGGGATTATTTGCATATTATTAATTAGAGAAATATCCATAAATTTAGATAATAAGTACTGCCAGACCCTGTAAGGAGATTAAGACAAATAAGTAACCATTTTTTTTGAGAAATATGTTTGATCTAACTGTGAATGACAACTATTATCAGCAATGCAAGACATCTCCAAGGGACTCAGGATGGAAAAAAAAGCTATCTCCTGCCATAGAAGGAACTGATGGAATATAAAGACAGATTGAAGCATACTATTATTCACTTGATTTCCTCCCTGAGTTTTTCCCAGTATGAGGGAAATGTATCTTTGTTCATAACAGGATGATCATGGAAATATTTATTGCATGATAGCACATGTATAACATATAATATTACATGATGTCTTCAGAGGCTGGGAGGGAAGGAGAGAAATAAATTGCAAAATGGCAGAAAATAGTTATTAAAAAATTTCTGTGTTTAATTGAAAAAATATAATTTAAAAAATGTTTTTTAAAATGTCCTCTTATTAGTTCACTAAGAAGCATCAGCCAATGTCCTGGAAACCTTCCTCAAGTTCTGATATTGCAAGGATACTGATGAGCCATGCTGGCTGGCTATTGGTGGTCCTTTGCTCTTGCCACATTGCCAGCCCACCTTTCTCTTAGATCAAACACTGATTTGATTTTGTTTTATATAATGCTTCTCCTTCAAAAATCTTTCTTTGAAATGGGTTGCAGCTATTCACATTCAGATGCTTCTCTCCAAAGAACTGAACTTGATCATCCCTCAAAGGACTGGAATCATCAACTAAAAAACTAAGATTCTGAAAACCTATCAAGAAATTTAAGGGATGTTTTCTTTTGTGGGGTAGAACTCAAGTTCCTGTCAAAAGGTTTCAGACAGAGATCAGAGGTTATGAGAGGAGAAAGTAAACTTTTTGAGGGCAGAGATCCTCTTACTTTTGTGCCCCCAGGAGTTGGCACATTTCTGAGTACTTAATTAGTACTAGTACTTACTGACTGAATTACATTTTCAAGTGAAGTGTGAAGGGCTTTCAAAAGCTTTGGGGATTGGGATTTCTATAAAGCTAGTGTGGAAAACAAAATGTGTATCCTTTTCAAAAGGCCTTAGAAAGAGAGGACCCCTGGGCAACATCAGTTGAGATCCTAGATCTTAGAGTAAAGCACACATATTGTTAGAGATCAGAACAGAACACCTTTTACCTCTTCTCTGAGGGAGGAATCAGACCCTTAAGCACCTGCACCTTTCAACCTAGGGAATATCCCTTCAATTCTCAATTCTGTTTTTAAGAGTATTTTTGCAGAGCCTAAGCCAATCCTCAGGCCCATATATAGTCACTTGATGGAGAAAAAGCAACATATGAAATATAGACTCAGTTTACATCTTGCCTCTGGAGTCAGATGACTTGTGTTCAAATTTTATTTCCAAGGCTGTGTCACATTAACAAGGCAATTCATTTTCTTATGCTTTGGTTTCCTAATTTGTAAAATGAAGGGATTAGGAAAGGATTCCTCTAGAAGATGGGATTTTAGCTGGGACTTGAGGCAGATGGAGGACACAGTGAATAGAGTGCTGGACTGGAGTCCAAAACACCTATGTTCAAATCCTGCCTCAGATACTTAACTTTCTCTGTGTGACCCTGGGCAAGTCAATTAACCTCTGTTTGCCTCACTTTCCACAATTGTAAAATAGGGATAATAATAGCATTTACTTATCAGGGTTGTTGTTAGGATCAAATCAAATAATATTTGTAAAAAGCACTTAGCACAATACAGTTGATGCTATATAAATCAATCAATAAGTATTTATTGGGGCAACTGGGTAGCTCAGTGGATTGAAGAGTCAGGTCCAGCGACAAGAGGTCCCAGGTTCAAATCTAACATCAAACACTTCCCAGTTGTGTGACCCTGGGCAAGTCACTTAACTCCCATTGTCTAGCCATCTATGCAAATAGAGCTTGTTATGATTATGCCTCTTATTGCTCTTCTGCCTTAGAACCTACACAGTATTGGTTCTAAAGCAGAAGGTAAGAGTTTTAAAAAAATAAAGCATCTATTAGGCACTTACTATGTATCAGGTGCTGTGCTAAGCTCTGGGCATACAAAAAGATGCAGAAGCCAGTCCCCTTCCCTCAAGGAGCATATAATCCAAATGGGGGAGACAACCTGCAAGCCATATACAAGGTAACTAAGAAATAATTCACAGAGGGAAGAGATTAGAATTTAAAAGGGCCAGGGAAGGCTTCTTGTAAAAGGTGGGATTTTAAGGAAACAAGGGAAGTCAGTAATCTGAGTGAAGAGGGTAGACAGAGGTTTAGCCAAGAGATTGAGTTATTTCTGGAACAGATAGGAAGCCAGTGTCACTGGAATGAAGAATATACACTAAGGAGTATGGAAAAAGAAGACTGGAAAGATAGAAGGGGGCAGGTTATAAAGTGTTTGGGATGCTAAACAGAGTATTTTGTATTTGGTACTGAAGGCAAGAGGGAGGGAAGGAAGGAGAGAAAGAAAGGAAGGGAAGGGAATTCCAACTTTTAGGAAAATCACAAATGGATTTTGCCAAATGGAGAGAAGATTGGAGCAGAGAGAGAAGTGAGGAAGGTAGACCTAACAGAGGGGTCGTTGTATTAGAAAGATGTTGCAAATTTAAGGGATAATGTGGAATCCAGGATGACTCCTAGGTGATGAACCTGAGGAACTGGGAGGATGATGTTGCTATTTATGGTAATAGCCAAAGTAGGAGGAATAATTTCGGGGGGGGGTATTGAGTTTAAGATGTCTACTAGATATCTAGCTGGAGATGTCTGAAAAGTAGTTGGAGATTTGAGACTGGGGTTCAGCAGACAGCTTGGAGAAAAATAGGTAGGTTTGAGAATCATTAGCATAGAAACAGTAATTAAATCTGTGGGACCTGATGAAATCACTCAGTGAAGTAATAAAGAAGAGAAGAGGACTCAGGAACATACCCTAAGAGACACCCAAGGTAAGAAGGCATGATTAGGAAGAAGATCTAGCAAAGGAGACAAGGAAGGAGTGATCAGATAGGAAACGTTAGAACCATCAAGAGAGAAGTGTCTCAAAAACCTAGAGAGTATTTCAGAGAACCATAAACAATAGTGTCAATGGCAGCAGAGAAATCAAGAATGATTGGGAAGAAGCATTTGGACTTGTCAATTAAGAGATCATTAGTAATTGCAGAGAGGTTTCAGTCAAATATACCCTCCTCCCATCTCTTTAAAGTTCCTTCTAGTCCTGGATCTAGATGTTATGATTCAGATACCACTAATTTCTAACATGAGTTTTGATAAATACCTTTAAGACAGATAAAAGACAGAACAGGTAGCACTGGTAGCACTTCAAATACTCTCACCTGAGAGCAGGGTGTGGCTATGATAATTGACTCAGGTAGTTCTTGTTTGCGTATTTTCTCCAACTAGCCCAATTCCAGCAGCATCATTTATACCATATAATAAATATATTATATTTATAATATAAATGTATATTATACATTTGAGTATATATACTCAAATGTATAATATACCATTATACCTTTGAATAGCCAGTGCTATGTTGGCAAATATTTAACAACTTTTTAAAAAAGTCTACTTGAAACACTTCAAAATTTTATTTTTAATTTTAATCTCCATTATCAATATTTTCTCTATCACCTTCTTAAGTCAAAACAATGAAGGGCACAACAAATCAAGCCTAATTTGTATCATTTGCTGACCTTTGAGGCATAAAAGCTCACACTGAAAATTTAATAATTGGCTCCTCATCTGCTTACAGCTAGCTCCATAACACTCCTGAAAACAGATTTCTGATCTTACCTGTATCTATCCAACTATGAGTCTGTTCATCTCTTACTCCAATTCAGTCTTTGTTCCAGTTTCAACTTTTATTACTCTAACTGGGCTCTGTCGACAGTTATGCCTCTTGTCTTAAAGCTGTTCCTACTCCTATTGAGGCATCCTTTCCCACCTGTTGGTTGTTAAGTAGACAAACAATACCATCTGTTGCCCAAACACCCACAAGCTGGTGAGCTTCCAAGGTTCAAGATATGTGTTCAAACATAAGAATGCAGCTATTATTGGGCAAGATCACTCATATCAACAAAAAGGGACACTAGTTTCTAAATTTTCTGATTCCAGTGTTTTTTAAATGAGCAAGGAATGTATTTTAAAATATTTTCAAAACTTGTTAGTCAAATAATGAGAGCAAAGAATAATTGGTGGATTGTCTAGGGACTCTAGTAACATTTATACAATGCTAAGAAAATGAGAGAGGCTCCCCATATATTTGGTGGATTCTCTGGAGAATAATTATGGGAGGGAATGGATAAGAGTTGCATACATTAAAAAAATCTTAAATGGGTTGCAATCTATCATTAAAAAGAGTATCCACTTTGACGACAACCCAGATCTAAAAAGCTAAAATATTGGGATTTTGGTGGCTAGGGATTCTGACTAGGTTTAAAAACAAAAACCCTTACCTACTGTCTCAGTAACAATTCTAAGACAGAAGGGCAAGGGCTAGGCAAATGGATTTAAGTGACCTGCCCAGGGTCAGACCACTAGGAAGCGTCTGAGGTCAGGTCTACTTCGGTTTTAACAGTGATACTTTATATATTCATGATGTCTTAGCTGTCCAATCTTAGATATATTATCTATATCTAAAGTGATATACTATAAATACATTATCTCTAGTATTTATCTTTATATATACATCATATATATAAATCTATAGATGTAGATAGATAGATTAGAGAAGGGAGAGGGAAGTAAGTGAAATGTCAATTCCTGATTTTTCTGCAGTGAATTCAGGCTGGGAGTTCAGATTCCCTGCTTCCTCAGTAATTTACTCTAAGATAATATAGTTCTGTGGAACTGAATGATAGAGGCATCTCCTTTATCTAGCAATTTCAATTACCTAAAATACAGCAGTCAACTCAAAGGTGAAAAAAGATGTCTGGGTAGCCAAAATTGAGGTCAAAAGTTCTTATGATAGGAGAGCCTATTAAACTTTTCTGAAACATCTATTTAGTCTTCGTTCACGGTTCTAACAATTTTATTTATCTGTTTTCACAGTCCACAGGAGATTTAAAATTAGATGAGGTTGGTAGAGGTAGGCACACTGATAAGCACTGACAAGAGATGATTCAAGGAGGAAAAGTTGTTATGGAAAGCAGACACCCAAACTCCCAAAATATAGTAGACTAAGGATATTTGGGGTGGGTCAAACAATCTTATTGACCTCAATAATCCTTGAGGTGATCATGAACATAAAACAACAATTTTCGCAATTACCTGTAGTCATCAAGAAGAGATTAAATTATGCTCAGCTAGTCTCCATTTAAGAATGCCGGAAAATGTATAATACATTTAAGAAAGGTGCCCACAAAAAAAACATTTTGAAAAAAAAAGGCGTTGGTGCTTAAATGGGTAAATTGTGAGTACCAGGACCACATTATACCAAAGTTAAGATTAGCTGCTTTATGGTTCAGCACTGACTTAGTGGACAGTGCCAAGATGCTTGCAGTTGAGTGGCACTGAACTATCTCATTACAAGGGTACATGGGGATATTACCAAGGATACTTAAGGAGGAAGGACTTCTATTGGCAGTGGAAAATTTAATTAGTCTGGCTTATTTGATACTTCTTGGTGCCCTGAAATATTCACAAGTAAGAATAAGACCTAGATAAGCCTCCATTATGTGGGAAGAATTCTGTTGCATTGTCTAGGTTTCCTAGGGTCACACTTCCCTGTTGTGGATATGTTTTTGTATTTCTTCTCCAGTGCCCTGACTCATGTAGAGAAAGAAAGAGAAAGCTCTCAAGTAGAGATTATCTCTGTCCATGTATCCTTTTCCTAAATACCTGGTGTCCCATGGCAGGTGGCAGGACTTTGTCCCATATCCTTATTTCAAAGGGTCTGCCTTTAAGTAAGGGTGGGGGGTGTGATGAGAAAGTATTTCAGTGATGATTTGAGTTGTAAACCAGATATCACACTTGTTCTGGTGCTCCATCCTGCCAATTTAAAGATGTATTGGAAAACTGAGACATGAAAGTTTCAATTATCTGGAAAATTATTCACACCAAATAAATGAGACATTATTATGACACTTTGCATCAATGCCATGTAAAGATTGCCAGGGGCAAGCATGTACTAGGGAGAAAGTAAATGAGATGGGTACATGCTTCCACAAGATGGAGAGGAGAGCTCTTTGACAGTTTCCTCTTCCCTAAATAGGTTGGTTCAACCATCACCCTTGTTGTTGTTCAGTTGTGTCAGAATCTCTGTGACCCCATTTGGGATTTTTTTTGGCAAACATTCTGGAATGGTTTACCATTTCCTTCTCTCCAGCTCATTTTACAGATGAGGAACTAAGGCAGAGTTAAGTGACTTGCCTAGGGCACACAACTAGTACCCTAGGCCAGATTTGAACTCAGGTCTTCCTGACCCTAGATCCTGCAATCTATCCATTCTGCCACCTAACTGTCCAACATTTTATTAAGCACCTAAAAGGAGCTCCTGGGTAAAGTGCCAGCTGATCCCCTGGCTATAGCATATTATATCACAGAGGCAATTAAGTCACTCTATTCAATGAATAGAAAACCGAACCTTGAGTTAGAAAGACCTGTGTTCAAATCTAGCTTCAAACAATTATTTGCAGTGTGACCCTGGGCAAGTCATTTTACCTCTGTCTCAATTTCATCTCCCCAGGGTTATTCTGAAAATAGAATGAGGTATTTGTAAAATACTTTGCAAACCTTAAAATGATATAAAAAGGCTAGCTATTATTAGCTATTACTAAAGTCTACCACAATAACAGAGACATCAATAATAATAGTAATAGTAATAGTTCACAATGATATGGTACTTCAAGGTTTACAGAGGACTTTCATCACAACAATGATATGATGTACCACAAGATAGCAGACAGGATCACCTAGTGGGTTATTGTCTTATATACATACAAGAATATTCCTTGGGATTCCCATGAACACTTTCACTGAAACCCTTGTTGCTAACCATCAAGGCAGAGGGTCAGTCTTTCTATGAATACATAGGGCATCATAAGAGAAGTCACAACTGACTCTAATCCTAAGATCCTGAAAAAATTAATACTGCTTATAGTCTGCACTACATTGACAAAATTGGAGGAAGGGGATAATATCTTAGATCAGAAAGGAAATTGGTCCAAATAATTCACATTTTTGATAACTATTTCAGCAATTCCAGGATCTTAGGATACTCTCTTTATTGAGACCTAGGAGGCATATCCACAAGGCTTAATAGAAATCAAGATGAGCCTAAAAGAATAATTAATTGTCACCTTTCCCCAGCCCAATTCCTTCTCATAGTACATTTCTCCTTCTTAATGTCAATCATCAAAATTTGGGTTTATAAATAAAATGATTCTTGAGGTTCTGAAAGATGTATAGAAGAGTATGTGCCAGAAAAAGTGGGGGAAATGGGTACGATGGCCAAAGACTGAACACCTAGAAGCCAATATCCTCCAGCTGACCCTAACTAGGATGGCATCTGAATACATTATCAGAAGACAAAAACATCAAGGAATTCCCCAAGTTCAGTCCGGTCTTCCTTTTTTTTTTTTCAATTCTGTACCTAGTTCATTGTTCTCATGCCATTCCTTGGTTTATGTACTGGCTTACTATTACCATGGACTTGTAGCTACATGTTCTAGACTCTATACTAAATGTTTTTCATCAATTTTTTTTGTATGGACTTTTAGGCTGGTCTCTTTTGAGTCATCATAAGATCAACACTGCTTCATAAACCAACAATAAACCATGATGAAAATAAATCCATATAAAACTTGGCATTAGATCTGACTAAGTCATCTCATCCCATGTTAGTACTGGGACAATAATTTGGCTGAAAGAGATTTGTTGATACTTATCTAATGATTCACTTTCATAACTAGTGGCTGTGGAAGCAATATATTTGGACTCAACACTTTATTTTTCCCAGTGTGCTATAATGAAGAAGCTTCAAATGGGAAGAGTAGTTGGGACTTTGGGAACTTTGAAGTGATCCAACCATTCTGGAGAGCATTTTGGAACATGACCAGAGCCACAATTTTTTTCATATCCTTTGACCCAGCAATGCAACTCTTAAGTCTGCATTTTAAAGAGATCAAAGATAGGGAAAAGGACCTACTTGTACAAAGATAGTCATGGCAGCTCTTTTTGTGGTGGCAAAGAATTAGAAACTGAAGGGATATCCATCAATTGGGAATGGATGAATAAGTTGTGGTATGTGATTTTAATGGCATACTATTGTTCCAAAAAAATAAACTATGATGCACAGGACCATCTCTCTCTCTCTCTCTCTCTCTCTCTCTCTCTCTCTCTCTCTCTCTCTCACACACACACACACACACACACATAAAACAAACAAACCCAGAAATACTATAAGAACTGATGCAAAGCAAAGTGCGTAGAACCAGGAAAATGTTGTACGCACAGTACAATGATGCACGAAAATCAATTTGGAATGACTTAACTATTATTAACAATATAAACATCCATGATAACGCCAAGGGTCTTATGATGAAAAAGGCTATCTACCACCACACCACAGAAGGAACTGATGAAGTCTAAATGCAAATTGAAGCATACCATTTCTCACTTCATTTCCTTCATGAATTTTTTCTAATATGAGTGACATGTGTCTTCTTTCACAATATGATGAACATGGAAATATGTATTACATGAGAGCACATGGACAACATGTATTATATGGTCTGCACTTTCAAGGAAAGGAAGCAGTGGGAGGGAGGGAGAAAAACATGTCAAAAAAGTCAGAAAATGTTTATTCAATATTGAATCCACATGTAATCTGGAAAAAATAATTAAAAATTATTATTTTTTAAAAGAGTAGTTGAGACTAAACATACACATGTGTTCAACATGACACAATGTTGAAGTCAGAGAGATTTGTTATTTTATAGACTATTTTAAGTAGGGAAGAAATAAAAATGGAAACAATCATATTACTAGTCAAAAATAGGTGACAGAGAATATTAATAACCACTGATCGTGTTTTTATATATTTTTTGAGAATGCTTATAAAGAGACATATGCTGAGGGTAACCCTGATGATAAATAAAGATGATGATGGAGGTATGAGAAGGCAAGCTTTGGAGTCATAAGACCTGGGTTCAAGTCCCTTCTCTGATGCTTACTACCTATGTTCCAATGGGCAAGTCACTTAACTGCTCTAGGTCTCGGGTTCCTCATTTGTAACACGAGGGAGTTGATCAGATGGCCTCCTTAATCCCTTCTATGATATATGATCCTATGATCCCAGACAATTTTCTTCATCTTTACAGTCACTCAGCTTCCGAAAGTTACAAAGCATGTAAAATCCTGCTGTCTATATTTACTGTTTATTGACATTGTGCCAATTACATTAGCTTCCTGAGCATTACAGAATCTTTCTGATGTAACTTAACATTAATTGAGGATGTTCTGATTCCCCCAAACAGTATGAGTTTATCATCTTTTAGATTATATCCTGAATATAGGCACATATTAAGAACAATAAAGACACAGGGGTGGGGTTAGATGTGCTCTTGGGTCTCTTTTCTTTCCTCAAAAAAGCCTTGGAACCTATAGATATTGTGACTTAAGATGGCATTGAAAATTACACATCATGAGTTTAAGTTGAGTTCTGCTGGTAATTTTCTTTCTGGAACATCACATTTCTCAGATGGGGACAATAGACTGGAAAATCAATTTCCCTCTTTCATATTTCTTGCAAGGGCCAAATGCTTCTAAAATCAAGTCATCTGTTTTAATTGCTCTCAGCAGTTCTTAAGTATAGGTGCTTCCCTAAGGAAGCCTTTGAAGACTCATTACTACGCTCTGCCTGCCTCATTTTGGGGAGCTTGTAAACAAAAAGAACGAGAAATAAATGCATTAGCTTGACTAGAGTGCTAGACTGGGCTTTCCCCATCTCTTTTTTTCTGTCATTTCTGTGACCCAGACATTTACTGAAACTGGTGCAGGAAATGCATTCAGAAGGGGCTGCCCTGGAGTCTAAGAAGCATTTCTTTACTTGTATTCCAGCAAGCACACTGGCTCCTGGATGTGCAGCCTGACTCTTGTGCACCCTCTTGTGGGGTAATCATTATTCTCCTTCCTAGGGTCACAGCACATTAGAACTGGAAGGGAATTTAGGGAACATCGAGAATTTCAGAGGTGGAATGGGTCCTCAAGCCAGGTAATTCAACCTGTAGCTGAAGCAAGAACCCCTCTACATCACAGTCAATAAATGATCATCCAACCTTTGCTTGAAGTCCTTCAGTGACAGGGGGCTCACTACTTACCTCCCAGGGCAGCCCATTATACCTTCTGGTAGTTCTAAAGGTTAGAATCTTTTCTTTGATATCAGGACCCAATTAATGTCACTATCTATTGTTCCAAATTTGTTCTCTGAGGATGAGGAGAACAAGTCTAATCCTTCTTCCACATGACAGCCCTTCAAATATTTGAAAAGAGCTATCATATATATCTTCTAGGAATATCTCTTCTCCATGCTAAACATCCCAGTTCCTTCAACTGATCCACTCATTTGGCATGAACTTAAGGTCCTTCACCATTTTATTCACCCAACTCTGGGACTTTTCCAGCTTGTCAATGTCCCTCCTAAAACATGGTGCCCAAGATTGCCTACAATATCCCAAATGTGTTCTATCTAGAGCAGAATCCAGGCAAAATATAACATACCACTCAATGCAGTCTAAGATTGCATTAACTTTCCTGCAAATAATTTTATAATTTTAACTCATGGTGAGTCATGGTGAGGTCTACTAAAAAAAACAACTACCAAGCATTTTCAGATGAATTATTGCCTAGCTCTCTCTCTGTAACCTTGTATTGTGAAATTTATTTTTTGGACCCAATCTGTGTTTCAACAACTAGGGATTGTGAATTAATTCTACTAGGTATGTCACAGTAAGTCTCTGGTTCTCAAAACTGGAAGAAGGTCATCTGATAAAAACAGTACCTGAGAAGTATCCCCTCTACAAAATCCCCAAAAGTCTCTGATCAAAGACATAGAATCCAACAATTCCAAAGGAAGCAGATTGTCCTTTTAACAACTTTCTAGTTTTTTAGAAAAATTTTTACATAGATGTAGCTAAAATCTATTTCCTTGAAACTTCCTCCAATTATTTCTAGTTCTGCCCTACCATTTTTTCTTTCTTTTTAAAAAGAAATCCTTGTTTTCTGTCATAGATTCAATTCTAGGTATCGGTTCCAAAGCAGAAGAGTATTAAGGACTAGACACTTGGGTTATAGTGGGGTCACACAGCTGGGAAGTTTGAGTCCACATTGGAATCCAGGACCTCTCTTCTCTAGGCCTGGCTCTCTATCCACTGATCTACCTAGCTGTCCCTCCAATTTTCCAAACAGGGAAACTGAGTCCTAGAGAGATTAAGTAATTTTACCAAGACCCCCAAGGTAGCAAATAGAAAAGCTCAAATTTGAACCCCAAATTCAGAACTGCTTTCGCTACACATATTACTTCATAGAGACACCTTTGGTGAAGGGAATTCTCAATGTCTAGTTTATTATACTCTGGCTCATTGATATCTACTGCCTTTTTTGTGTCTCTGAAACCATATTTACAGTCACAAGAAATCAAAGGAATCATGTTTCTGAAACACTTGTGTGAGAGAATCAAAAGGGGGCTTGTGGCTGCTACATCTTGCATAGATGCATTGCCATTGGAGTCAGGTACAAAGGATGCTAAGACCTAAGGAGGAAAATAAAAAGAAAGAAATGCATAGGAAAGGAACCCAGGAATTTAGCAATGGACACACCTATTCTAGAAATATGAATGGCAGATGAGATTATTAAAGGTGCTGGGCCACTGAGAGCATGACCAGGCAGGTCTTTGCTGAAGCAGTTGTGGAGTGCTTTTATTGTTAGATGGCTATTCACCATCAATCAATCCATCCTCAAGCATTTATTAAGCACCTACATCAAGTGACTACAAACTCTCTATGAATCAGGCAGTCCGTAAAAACAGATACCAGTGGCATACTCGTGACCATGACATCATCTTGATTAGGCCAGGGCAAGTCTTCATAGTAGGAAAACTGTGAATTTGTTGTTCGAACCGCATGAAAAGCTGATAATCCCAGGGAATTCTCTGCTCACCACTAGGCTAAGGGTCTTGTTTCTATTTAACTCAGAGTGTTTCTAATTATCATAATGGATTTCAGGGCACTGGAAAAAACCTCTCAACATTTTAATTCACTGTGTTGGAAAAAAACACATGCTCTCAGCATTCCTTCTGATTGGATGGGCAATGGCCATGTCAAAGATTAGACATCCTAACTAAAAGGGCAATGGGGTCTAACAGAGAGCACTAGCAGATAGGATACTTTCTCTCCCTTCTCTCTCTCTCTCTCTCTCTCTCTCTCTCTCTCTCTCTCTCTCTCTCTCTCTCTCTCTCTCTCTCTCTCTCTCTCTCTCTCTCTCTCTCTCTCTCTCCCTCTCCCTCTCCCTCTGTCTCCTCTCCTTTCTTCTGTCTCTCTGTCTCTGTCTCCCTCCTCTTCCTCCCTCTTTCCCTCCCTCTTTCTTTCCCTCCCTCCTTCTTTCTTTCTTTCTTTCTTTCTTTCTTTCTTTCTTTCTTTCTTTCTTTCTTTCTTTCTTTCTTTCTTTCTTTCTTTCTTTCTTTCTTTCTTTCTTTCTTTCTTTCTTTCTTTCTTTCTTTCTTTCTTTCTTTCTTTCTTTCTTTCTTTCTTTCTTTCTTTCCCTCCTTCCTTCTTTCCTTGATCCTTACCTCCTCTCCTGTCTTAGAGTCAATACTTAGTATCAGTTCCAAGGCAGAAGAACAATAAAGGCTAGGCAATTGGGGTTAAGTGACTTGTCCAAGATCACATAGCCAAGAAGTGTCTCCAGATACAATTGAATCTATCACTTCTCATCTCCAGATCTGACTTTCTATCCACTGAACTACCTAATTGCCCTGGATATAATACTTTTCATGGAAATGACATGAATGTTCATTTTAGTTTCCTGGTACTGAAGTATTTAAAAACAAACAAACATATACACATCAATAATTTATTATTTGAACCCCTGAATAGCCTGATTGTTATCCCAATGGTTCATTCCTTGTGAACAGAGCAACCACTTGCATCTGGTCTGTTTCTTCTGCACATAATATTTTCATGCAATGCTCAAGAGTTTATCAATCTAATTGCCTATGGCTCTACTCACTTGCTTGGTGATTTTCAATGCAAATTATTCCTCCCTGGGCACTATTCCCTTATGTGTATTTTCTCCCTCTATTAGAAAGTAAATACTTTGAGGGCAGAGATTACCTCTGTATTTATTTTGCATTGTATTCTTGTAAAACCAGAATTTAGCACAGTGCTTGGCACACAGTAAGCACTGAATAAAAGCTCTACTGCCCATCAGTCTATCTTTCTATGAATCTCATCTATCCCATCTATGTACCTATCCTATCCTATCTATCTATCTATCTATCTATCTATCTATCTATCTATCTATCTATCTATCTGTCTGTCTGTCTGTCTGTCTGTCTGTCTGTCTGTCTATCTATCTATCTATCTATCTATCTATCTATCTATCTATCTATCTATCTATCTATCTATCTATCTGTCTATCAAATCTGTCCATGCATTGATCCCTCCTGTGTATCTATCCTGTCTATATCTGCCTCTGTGTCTGTATGTCTCTAATGTCTGTCTGTCTATGCATTGATCCTATCTATATATCTATCCCACTTATGTATTTGTCCTCTCTGTCCATCTGTCCCACCTATGCATCTATTCCTTTTATGTATCTATCCTGACTGTTTGTCTATCTGTGTATTAAAAAAATCAGAGGTCCTTTGGCCCCACACACAGTGTGGCTAGAACCAGTCTTTGCTCATTGTTTCTGTGATAAAACAACATCTCCTTAATCTGGCTGTCAGGATACTCTACAGTCCAGCTCCATCCTTTTTTTAGCTTTCATTCACATGCCTCTCCTTCAAAATCTTGCTGTGCTTCATCTTGGTCTTTGAACACATTCATAGCATCCTATAAACAACATTCAGTTAGTGATCAGGAGATGTGTGTTCTAGTCTTAGCACTGCTACTAACTTGCAGTGGGACCTTGGTAAATGCCATTGCTCTAAACTTGGTTCTTTTGCTCTAGAAAACTGAAAGTTTGGACTAGATCAGAACTAGAGAATCTCCAAGCTGGAAAAAACCTCAGGGATCACCTAGTCTAGACTGCATCTGATGTTGCAGGTCCCTTTCCTGTCTGGTGTGACAAAGAGTGGATCTTAGAGTCAGGAAGAACTGAGTTCAAGTCGAACCTCTGACATAACTCTCTACAATTCTTTGTTGTTGTCAATTTGGTTTGGTAGAGGAGTTCTTTCTCTTAAGGAAGTTGAAGATTGTGTTTTTGGTTATTTGGTTGTTTTTTGTTTTTTTAGTGCCAAAGATTTATATAGACAGGGTGCTTTCTACTCTCCATATTTTTAAAGTAACTGTTGTTTCTCATGTTAATGAGAAGATGAAATCCACTGGGAATAGTGAGTGTGAACTGAGGCTTTCTAAAATGATGGAAATCTTAAAGCTTGGGCTTGATACATACTAGATATGCTATAGGTGTTGTATATGTTGTAGTAGGAGAGAGAATAATAGTAGATATAGCAGCAGTAGTTATATTAGTGGTAGTGGTAGTGGTGGTGGTGGTAGTAGTTGCAGCAGCAATCATCACCATATTGGTGATAGTAGTAGTACCAGTGGTATTGGTATTAGTAGTAGCAATTGTCATATTATTATTATTAATAGTAGTAGTAGTAGTAGGACTGATACAAGCTAACATTCACAAAGTCTTTAAGGTTTATAAAATTCTTTACATAAATTATTTCATTTGATCCTCACAATAACCCTATGGGGCAGGTGCTATTATCTTCCCATTAACAGATAAGGAAACCAAGACTTGAACCCCAAATGAAATATCTGGAAAGAATATGAAGTAAGACTTGAACTCAGGACTTCCTGAGTCCAGGACTGGGTATGTTTTGTGTTTCATGGTGACATAAGTTAAATGCTGTGGAGAACATTAGGCTAGCCTCCCTACCCCAGAGGTGGCAGAATTTGGTAGAAATTGTTCTCCCCTTCTGAAGGGTGTGTTGACAAAGTAAGCCAGCTCGTGATGGAGAAAGAGGTCTATACATGCACCAGGAGAGTGTCTGGACCCTCCTCTTCATCTCACACTCAGAATCTACCCTATCAGATAACCCCCCCCATTCAGGGCAAGAGGCCCCCACCTATGAAGTGTAGTTTGTCTGGGGGGTTTTGTTTTGGTGGGTGAATTGGTTGGGGACAGAAGGAGGGGAATTCAGTCTCTCGAACAAAGAGCTCCTTTTTCGGCTTTGCCTGGCACAGTCAGCCATCGCAGATAAGGAGACTGTTCATCTGAATCCATCAGTGGTGGGACAAGTGCAGGTTTTCATTTCTTAGCCAAGTCCTCACTGCAAACTGCCAGATGAAGACAGAAGCGTGTTTCTCTCTTCTTCCCCCCCTGAACCACTGTCCAGAGGCTGAGATTCTGTGCCCAGGCACGGATGCCCAGATCCAGGGGATGCTTCAGAGGCATCCTTCACAACCTGCTGTAGGAACAAGTGATGAATATTCAGATCCCAGCTCTGGTCACAGCCACCAAACAAGGGCTCTGTGCCCCTACAATAATGGGGTTTTTTATGAGAGCTCAGCCTGCCAGCTTGACTATGAGCCTTCATTAAGATCCACCTTCCTCAGGCTGTTCATCCTCAATATATTTATTTCCATGAATTGTTCTACCACCTGGTCTCAGTAGATGCTCCGGGGGCAGAGATGGATCTGATGTCCTTTGTGAGGGTGGGGGGCCATTTCACTAGGATGGGCAAAAGTTGGGAAGCAGCCAAAAATCTCTAAGTGGGTTTGGCAACTTTCCTGGGACTTTAGTTAGCCCCAGTTTTCCTGTAAAATGGACTGATGGGGAAGGGTTGGAAAGGGAGAAGAGGAGACATTTGACTAACACAGTGCTATGGAGACAGGCATACGAGAATTTGCAAGAGACATGAAATCAAGATAAAGTTCCCCTCCCTTCTCCCATCTGAAGACTGAAGTTTTGGGGGAATAGGTCTGGGAAATGGGGAGAGGAGATCCTCAAGTTTGAGAGGGAAACTGGCCACCACCCTAAAGGTTAAAAAGTGAAAGTGCTAGCTTCAGAGAAAAGAGACCCATTCAAGTTAGGGAGCTCTTCTCTCATATTACAAAGGATGCTTTTTTGGCTCAGAGGTATGACTGCATCTCCCTGTGTGGAAACTCCCTCTGCCAACGTAGACTCTGAAGTAACATAGTATTAATTGTGCAGAAGACTGGGAGATTAAATGATCAAACAACCAATGTGTGTCAGAAATCCTCCTGATTCCATTCCGGCATTCTATTCACTATATCATACAACTTCTCATACATACAACATCATGAAACAGTCAAAACACTCTGGATTTTGTGGCAGATGTAAGACTCAATTCATTATCTAAAGGAAGGTTTTTAATCCTTTTTCATGTTATGAACTTCTTTAGTAGTCTGGTGAAGCCTATTCTTGGAATAATATTTTTAAAATACATAAGATTACAAAGGGAATTGATTGTTTAAATACAGTTATTATTTGTTAAAAATTCAAAGACCCAAATTAAGAACTTCTGCTCTAGGGTACATGTGTGCTTTCCAGGGGGGGCAAGAGGTTAGAGATAAAGTTTTATCATGGTCAACTCGTGTGTAGGTGAGTAGATAGAGTGCAAGTTCTGAAGTCAGGAGGTCCTGAGTTCAAATCTGACCTCAGACACTTAGTAGGTATTGGGCAAATCATTTAATCCTGTTTGCTCATTTCCTCATCTGTAAAATGAGCTACAGAATAAACTGGTCCAATATGAAGCTTAACATGATGGATCAACAAACCCCAAATGCTTTATCACAAGAGGTTGCTTGATATTTTGGAAAGTGCATGGGATTAAGTGTCCAATGTCTGTCAGTCATTGATTAGCTGTGTGATCTTGGATAAATCATTTAACCTCTCTTCCTTTTTTCACCTGTAAAATGAAAGACACACATGATCTTTAAAGTCTCTTTTGACTCTAAAAGTCTTAGAAAGAAGCCATTCAAAGGGCAACTGGGTGACTTAATGGATTAAGACAAACATCGGTGTTACAGAAAATGTTCAGTTGTGACTGACCCTTCAAGACCTCATTTGGGGTTTTCTTGGCAAAGATACTGGAGTAGTTTGCCATTTTTTTCCTACAATTCATTTTTTAGATGAGGAAATTAAGACAAACAGGGTGACACAGCAAGTAAATGTCTGGGGCTGGATTTGAACTCAGAAAAACAAGTCTTCTGATTCCAAGTCCAGTGCTCTATCTCTTGCACCACCTAGGTGCCCTTTCACATTTACCAAACAACAAGTAAATATGATTTGTGCTGGCAAAGTTCACAGTTGGGTTAGGGGAGAGGAGCTGACGCTTAAGAGTCTGAGGTGTTGGGTAGGGATTTTTTATTTCTGGGTCTGGTAGGTTGATCTCTACTCTCTCATTTTTTGGCCCAAGTACAGAATGTTCTAGAAGCCCATCTTGATTTGGCCCTTTCTCCAAATCCAAAGTAGGGCATATGTGCATGCAAGTGGCAACAGAGGGAAGTGGCCAGAATGAGGGGAATGAGCCTCCACCTCTGGCCCACTTTCAAACCCAATTTTATTTTATTTTCTCAAAATTTATTTATTTTTAAATATTTCTCCATGGTTACATGATTCATGTTCTCTCCCTCTCCTCTTCTCTCCCTCTTCCCACAGCTAACAATCAAACCCAATTTAAAAACTTGTTTAAATCAAATCAGAACTTAAATGATTTCCATTAAAACGAACCAAAATATAATGTACTAGTATCCTCCTTTTTTCCTTTACCTGCCCTCATTACTCTTTAATTGACTAGAACTTCCTTTTTATGTCTAGTCAAAGGAAACAACCAAATTCAAGAGAACCCCAAGAGCCTGAGTCATGGATCCTGTCGATCTTCCCCCATTAGGGAAGTCTACACCCATTCCTTTAGGCCACCTGGAAGCCCATATCAATCCTTTCCCAGAGATATGAAAAATCCTTGGTAGGAATGACAGTCATTAGTCCACTTGTCTCATTTATCTCACCTATTGCCCAAGAGTCAAATCCAGCCTGCAACTTGTTTTTGTGTCACAGACCTTCCAAGAACAGGCTTCTGGTGAGGTGAGATCTGGTCCTCCAGCAGTCATCTGCTGATGCCTGGTCTACACTAGAGATGATTGAGCCAGATTAAAATAGATTTGGGAAATATTTAACAAAATAAGTAAAAAAAAAGTAAAAATAACAAAAAAATTAACAAAAGTAAAAAATGTTAATAAAATAAGTAAAAACAAAATAAGTAAAAATAAAGTAAAAATAACCAAAAAATCAACAAAATAAGTAAAAAATTTTAACAGAATAAGTAAAACATACATAATATTAATTGGTTTTCTGAGTCCAGATGAGGGCCAGAAGGGATCCTTTCTATTTAAGTTCGATACCAAGGGTAATAGATAGAGCACCAGGTCTAAACTCAGACTCATCTTCATGAATTCAAATCTGACCTCAGACATATCTTAGCTGTGTGACCCTGGGCAAGTCACTTTGCCTTGTTTGCCATCATTTCCTCATTTGCAAAATGATCTGGAGAAGGAAATGGCAAAACCAGTCCCGCATCTTTTGCCAAATAAACCCCAGATGGGGTTACGAAGAGTCAAACACAACTGAAATGTCTGGACAAACCACTGCTCCCTTAGTGTTTATCACAGAGTCTTATAGACTGTTGCCTCTTATAAATATTTACCAAATTCCTAAACTGGATCATTGACTTGGGAATGAATTAGAACCGAGTGGTCTTCACTTGATTCTGTCTGATCAAAGTGCCCTAATATAATAATAATAATAATAATTAATAATAATAATGGTAGTGACTAAAATTTATACAGCACCTACTATATAGTACCTAGGCTCTGTGCTAAGTACTTTACAATTATCTCATTTGATCCTCATCAGAACTCTGGGAAATAGATATTATTTTCTCCATTTTACAAAGAGGAAACTGAGGCAAACAAAGGTTAAATGACTTTTTCAGTCACATAGCTGGCCCAGGCCAGATTTAAATTCAAGTATTCTCAACTCTAGGTTTGTCACTCTATTTGCCTTCTCTGAACAGGAGGAAAAAAACATATGTATATATAAAATCATGTGATATTTCTGAACATCCTTGGAACACAGAATTCCTGGAGACCAGGAATTACATTATTAAATATATTCCTTAGCCTAATGCTGCATATAAAAATTTACTAAAGTTGACTCAATAATAATGATTCTAGTGAAAAATAATCATGCCCATTAGGACAAAATGATTTGTAAAATTGTTCTTTATTAGTCATTTTATTGTTCTTTGGCTGGACCCAGTAGTACCATCCAAGTTCAGGTTGTGAACAGTGGAAGTGAAGATGTTTCCATGGTCTTGGGTCCCAGGAATGTTTAGGCAAACTTCTACTCACTCCATTGAGCTTGAGTAAGTGAAAGTGGTGGCAGGGGCCCATGCAGGGAGAAGTGATGGAGAATCAATGGGAGGAATGCCTGTGTGCCTTTCTTTTTCTTGCTCAGATGCACAGAATTTACACTCTAAATTCTGTCAACAATAAAGTGTTGGAGCAATCTGTCAGTATTGTCGTGGGCTCTGCAGGGCACTGGGAAGCAGAGGGTTAATGTCTGCCTCTGAATACCTCCAGCCTGAAAACCCTTCTGGTACAATGCTAAGGCCAGATGCCCAATTTTCCTAGTATACTCTCCTTCTTTCTTGTGGCCTGTGTGCATAGCTGTAACCAAGGGAAGAAGAAAATATTGCTGCATACACGAAGCGTAACCAAGAGCAGGGGAAAATATTTGTTTCCTGACCTCCTGGCTCTCTCTTTTGATTTTTGCTATGATCTCTACCCCTGCCTCTATAGTGGCCACAGACAGGGCAGGAGGGAGACTGAGGTCACAGGGATTTGCTTAATGGAGGCTCTCAGAGACACTGACTTTTATTCTTTGGTTCTAAAAGGATTTGAGAGGAAATGAGAGTGGACGGAGTGAATTTTATTTCAGAAAACTTGAGCCTTATTTGAAGACTGTATCTGGGTACCATAGAAAAACATTTGTCAGTCTAAGGTTAATCACTGTCCATTCTGACACTACCTACAGGATGTCCTGGGGCTTGGGTGGAACCCTTCTTAGGCTATACAATAGAAGCCTATGAACCAAAAAAATTGTTATTTTTCCGAGCATTTCCTGTCTCCAGAAAGGGCCATTCATTAAGAGAAAATGTCTTCACATCCTTTGATTTTGGTTACTTCATAAAAACTCAATATTAGCAGTATCCTGTTCTCTGATGCCTCTTTAACTGATTTTCTATGTATGCAGTTTTATAACAAATGCCTTGTCACATCACAAAAACACAAAACATGGGTTCACAAGGATTTTAATGACCATCTAGCCCCTCCATGTTCTTAAACTTATTTTGGAGTAACATGGACCCCTTTGATGAAATAAATAGATCCTTTCTCAGAATGTTTTTAAATGCATAAAATAAAAAGCATAGGATTCCAAAGGAAACCAATTATACTAAATATATATTGTTGTTGTTCAGTCATGTCCCATTCTTTGTGACCCCATTTGGGGTTTTCTTGGCAAAGATCCTGGATTGGTTTGACATTTCCTTTTTTCAGTTCCTTTGACAGATGAAGAAACTGAGGCAAAGAGAATTAAGTGGCTTGTCCAGGGTCAAACAGCTAGGAAGTGTCTGAACTTGGGAAGGGAAGTCATTGTCCTGACTTTGGGACTTGCCCTCTAACCACTGTTCCACTTAGCTGTCTATAAAATAGAGCTATCAAACTATTATTCTAAAAACTCACAGATTAAAGTGAAGAATCTTTCATTCTATTCCAGCTCCTTAATTTTGTAGAAGAAGGAACTGCCTGAAGGTACAAAACTAGAGAAAGTTAAAAATTCAAGTCTTTAGTTTCCAGGTACAATACCATTTTCCCACTCTGTAGCATGGCTTCCACTGCCTCTCTACCCAGATTACTACTTTGGTTCCTGGTTTCCTTGGCTTTTAAAAACTCATATCAAATCCCACCTTTGGCAGAAAGTCTGTTCCAGTCCCCTTTCTTGTGCTAGATCCTTCCCCTTTGAGATTGTGTTTCATTCGTATTGCATATATCTTGTAACATTTATATAGCACTTTAAGGTCAGCAAAATGCTTCACGTTTTCTCCTGTGTTATCTGCACATTAAATCCTCCACTGGAATGTGATCACTTTGAAGGCAAGGATTTCCCCAACAGTGTCCAGCACATAGTGTATATAACTGTTGTCACCTAAGTGACTAACCCCTTAGTGGGTAGGAGTATAGATTTTGGATTCTACTACATCCTTCCTCCTTTTTAACCTCCAGGATTTTATGAAGTTCTGATCCTGTATTCAGAACAGTTTTCAGCAGCATGGCCCTGGGAACAGCAGCTGTCACTAAAGGAAGAGATGCCAAGAAATGCCTATCAAAAACCAAGCCAGGCAGTAATTACCCTATATACAGCTGACAACCAAAGCAAACAGACCAGAGACTGACACGAAACCTATGTTGTGTCTCTACAATAAGGGAGACAATATTCCAAATCATAATCAATTTGTTATTCAGAGATGTTTTCACAGTCAATATGGATTGTAGATCGATTCATCTACAACTCTGACCATGGCCTTCCTTTACCAAAAAACCTTCTCCAGCTCCCTTTTGTCTTCAGGAAAAAAAGAAAATGCCTCAGCCTGACACACAGGTAAAATCCTCTACAATCTGGCCCCAATTTACCTTTCTACCATTATTTCATACCACTCTCCTTTGGGCAATCTGCATTTCAGCCTGGATCTCATCCTGCCCTTTCCTTTGTGCATTTACAGATGCCTTGACTTATTCCCTCAAGCCCTAAACCATTTTCTTCCTTCCCTCTCTTTACCGGTAGAAATCCATCCTTTCCTTTAAGCAATAGTTTATGGACCATCATTTCTGATAGCTTCAGAAGAAAAATTTTCTAGAATACTTTGCATCTATCCTTTTGCTCATTACATTCTGTTATATTTATTTGGAAATATGTCCTTCCCATCTTTATTCAACCAAAGCCTTATTCAGGGCAAAGACTGTGCCATTTTCCATCTTGTAAAGCATATAGCCTGAAGTCTCATTCACACATCACACACACATACAATGCATATATATATATATATATATTTGATATATATGTGGTATACATATATATACCACAAAGACCTCTGATTCTTTCAGCATCCTTTCACCAATTTAGGTCCCAATTTATCCATAGCTTATATTCTTAAAGAGTTTCCCCACAGTATGAAATTGAGTGATTTGCCTATCCATGGTTGTATAATTAGTGCCAAAGATTGAATTTGAACCCAGGTCTCCCTGATTTGGAGGGGCAGCCCTCCATCTACTATGCTACTTCTCTGATATTTGTGAAATTGAATTTGTTGAATTGTGATTAGAGAAGAAGTAAAGGGGCATAGTTATTGTATTCAAACATCTGAATGGCTTGCGTATTAACAAGAGATTCTATTTTCTTGCAAGGAAATCCAGGTGACTAAGCAATGGCTAGAAGTTAAAAGGATGTTGATTTTGGCTCACTATAAAAAAGAACTCCAAGAATTAAGATTAATTCCAAATGAAATCTGTTGTTAGGAATTATCAGTGAACTCAGTGAATTATCAGTGACTCTAGATATGTTTAAGTAGAGGCTAGGTGGCACCAACTGAGATTTTGTAGAAGAACATCTTACATTGTGTGGGGAGATTGGGGTAAATGACCTCTAATCCCTCCCAGCTCTAAACATCTACAATTAGTGCCTCTGAATCCTAAAAAAAAAAACAGAATCTAACAGTAAGTCATCATTTTTGTTATTTCATATAGACATGAAGAAAAGCATCTCCTTTCATAAAGCATGGGATTAGAATTATTCTGAGGTTTTAGACTTAAGTATTAATCATCTAGTGAGCCTGTCTGAGGTAGCCCATAACCATAGGAAAAAACATTGACTCAGAAATTAAAGGTGTTAGGTTCAAATCTTTTCTCATGCGTACAATCCATGTGTCCTTTGGCAAATCACACTATCTCCCTGGGACTCGGTTTCCTCATTATTAAAATGAGGGAGTTGGACTAGAAGGTCTCTAAAATCCCTTATAACTCTATATGATCCTAAGTGATCGATAAATTTGAACTATTATTATTTATAACTACTCTTTTTAACTTCTATGGCAGGGGTGGGTGAGGGGAGAAAAGATAATGCAAGTTTCATTCTTTTGAGCTTTTTCCTAGCCTTATGCTAATGATAATTAATATTCATCTAGTCTATGAATGCTACTTTTGTGAATACTTTCAAAATATTCTATAAATAGTACAGAACTTATCAATGGGCTTTAGAACTGGACTTGAGAATGCTCTGGCAGAAAATAACCAGGTCAGCTAGCATAATCAAGAGAGCTACAAATATGACAATATCTCCATCCATTGCTGAAATAGATTTTATGATTTCTTGGTGACCCTGGACATTTCCGATGGTGGAAGACGAAAAGATACGAGCTTGCTCTTCCTCCAGCCTCTCTGGGATGTACATAACTCTAATGGTCAGTGCTGAATGCTCAAAGGCGATAAATGTCCAGTCCTTCCTTAGTAAGAAATGGCATCCCAAACTTATTAAAATGTGGCTGAAAGAAAAAGTACATTCTTGTGCTTTTAGCAGCTCCCAAGAATGATGGGGAAACAGACAGTGCCTTCATCCTAAACTGTCCTTTGACAATTCTAGGGTCAGGAGGAGCAGCAATAAGATGCGAGATATAGAAAGGAATTGTGCCTTCACAGCCTAATTTTTTAGGACTTTTTAATGATGGTCAGAGAATGGCAGAAAGATGCCAGAAGTCTTCCCTGGAAAGACAGACATTTAAATCAATTGGACTATACTTTTTAAGAAATGCAAAGAAAACATATTCTCTATTCCAGAAGTGTCAAAGCTATAGACTATGAGTTAAAACATCCCCATTGTAGCCCAAATCAGATTACAATGTAACTAGGCAATGTTTAACAAAGTAAAAATATAATAAGAAAAAGGTAAGAAGATAATATTAAATTAAAAAAAAAACTCCAATATCTTTTGTCAAGAAAAACCCCAAATGGCATTGTGAAGAGTCAGACACTGCTGAAAATGACTGAAACAACATCTGATTCCAACTCTGTTTCCTTTGTCACTCAAAGGGCAATAGAGTCACATGGAAGGTATGAATAGGCTACAGTCTATTAGCATTGAAGAAATGAATATAAGAAACAGTATAGATATATATGACTAGAAAAAGAGGTAGGTGTAGTATGTAAAGAGAATGAAGGATAACAAAGTAAATAGTACATATGCTCTACTAGTACCCACTCAATGTCAAGAGATCTAGAGAAAGGCCATCTGTATTTTGGATAGACTCCTGTGTTGGGTTTATGGAAGGGCATGGACAGGAGCTGACCAGGATAAGAATGGATGGATGCACCCTGGGATGGAGGATACACATCAAGGAGATAGACTGAGAAGCAATAGAGCTACCCAATAAGAAAATTTGTTCTGAGTTATAAACACACCAGAGTATCAATGTGGGGGAGCACTGAATGGGGAAGGAGGAAACAGACAGACAGACAGACAGAAAACAGAAAGACAGACAGAGAAATAGAAAGACAGTGACACAGGAACAGGGACAGAAGAGGAAAAAATAGCTATAAGAACTTTAGGTGACTTCCAAAGGCAATAACATAGAGAAATTACATAGATGTGTTAGCTAAATAACATGCAATATTTTAACATGCACTCATATAAAGAATAAAAGTAGACCAATTGTTCTTTTGCAAAATGTTGGTCTATGGGTTCCCACAGGCCAGGAGATAAGATAGTTCCCTTCACTTGTTGCCTTGATGTTGGAGACTAAATCAAATAGGAAACAGTGTAGAACAAGAGTTCTAAATTTGTGTCATGTATCCCTCTGGCTATATAATAAAGCCCACTCACCCCTTCTTGGAATCATGTCGTTAATTGTAGAAATAAATTTCAGAATTATAAAGAAAACAAATTATGTCAAGATACAGATAGCAAAATATTAAAAAGTCAACTTTGGCCCTCACGTGAAGAACTTAGAATTAGCCATTATTGGTTCCCAGGATGAATACCTTTTCTTTCACTGATTGTCAATGTCTTTGTCTCTGTGGAATCTTGTTTCTTCCTGCCTCTCCTATCCCCATCTTTTTCCATTTTTCCTTCTAAAATGAATATCATATCAAGACTATTAAAATCCCCGAGAAAGTTCAAGGACATCTTAATTTGAAATCATTTAGTATTGAGACTGAACCCATCTCATGGGGGAAAGTAGATTGGATAAGGAATCAAGCTGCCCATCTCTGCTCAGAATTCCTGAGAATTTTTTTTTTTTAAAGAAAAGGCATGTACACAATCTCGTCTGCTCTGTAGCTCCCACTCCCACTCTACAATCTAATCGTCCTCTTGTGGGAGCCCAGGAGTTGCAGTTTGGTCCCAAAGCCCACTTCTGACCTTGCAGTCTAATCAGTTTGAGACATAACAGTGGCTGCCTTGTAAGTCATTTGGTGAGGCACACATTCAAGGGTATGCCCTGCAGAGCTGTAGTATTTCTGTTCTTTATTTGCTGAAATTAAAATGTAAACATTTGACCAGGACTGTGGAGAAGACTGCTTAATCTCCTAACTAAATTAAACCACAATCTGTCCTCCAGACATGCTGGGGCATTTCCCTCTTAATAGAAGATAACAGTATACACTAAAAACAAGAGGCACCAACAAGATAGCAGCAAAGGGAATAACAGGTTGAAAAATCAGTCCAAAATTCCACCCTTTCTATAAGGGGATGCTCCCCAGCTCTTAAAGGGGGAATGCATTGTTTGTAATGTCATTAAGTATTTTTAACTTTATTCAGCTAACGTTTAAGTGAACAGATATAAGGTAGTTTTGATCATATTATATTATATTTCATAGGAATAAGTAATTGAATTCCTGGTAATACTGAAAGTACATCATAAAATCCAAACAAGTAACCATTAGATATGTAAAATCCAATTATAAAACAGATCACAAAAAATTACAGTGCATTGTATATAAATTGATAATGAAACACAATTGCTTCTCACTCATCTTTTTTTTTTTTTCCAAGAGCTCATTCTGAGAACTGCCTACTTCCCATCCTATATTCAATGGATGTCCCTGCTCCCATATGATGGAGCCCCATATCATCATCTTCACTCAGCAAGTGTACCTTGGACTGATTTTTAATCTAGATAATAATTTAATAATATAGGGACAACAGAGGAATTGCTCATTGGTTACAGGAGGGGGTTGGGAGGCAGGGAGGGAAAGAACATGATTCATGTAACTATGGAAAAATATTTTAAATTGATTAATTAAATAAGTAACCTTAAAAAATAATAATATAGGGACAACTAAGTGGCATTGTGGATAGAGATTCAGGTCCAGAGTCAGGAAGGTTCAAATCTGGCCTCAGATACTTCCAAGCTTGTGTGACTTTGAGCAAGTTACTTAACCTCATTTACCTAGCCCCTGCCCTTCTGTCTTAGAGTTATTAGTTACTAAGATAGAAAATAAAGGTTTAAAATTAATAATGCATATATTATTAACAACAATGTCAATTGCTATATCCTATTCTCCTGGGATCCCCACTCTCAGCATATTGTAGTAAATACCCTGTAGCTTTTCTGAGCTCGATACCACCACGATACTTCTCTATCTTGCCAGCCCTGGCAGGTTAGAAGACAGAGAATTTATTTTTGACTGGTATCATAACATTAGTGACACTGGCAATATAGTTGTTGCTCTCCAAGATTACTAAATTTCATCTTAAGGCTATTTCTAGTCTTGGAAATGTTAAATTTCTTCAAATCTCAGTTTTTTCTGGTATTTTGATAGCTTTAACAAGTCTATTAAAAACAGCATTGTGATGTCAGGTAATAGTCACTTAGTTGAGGATGACAGTGGTAGAGGATGTATTTGAACATTTCATTTCATGCCCACATTGATACAGCTTTTCTCTCCAGAGCCAAATCTCCTGATCCCATTCAATGGGACACAGTCTAGTCTGGCTCTGTGAAAGAAACTGCCAGCTAGCAAATTCGTTAAAAGATCTATCCCTCGTTTAAAAAAAATGAGGCCACAGCCATTGACATGACAAAATATACTTCAACCCTGATCAGGTTTTGCTGATTAGCATTAAAAATAATGTCTTGGTGCATATGCCAAAATGCCTCTTTATTCTTTTGGGAGCCAATAGACTATCATTTAGCCATTGAACCAAGACACCATTTTTTTTTATCCTCCAATCACTAGATTGTAACTGACAATCATCAAGAGACTGGACCAGAGGTTAGAAGCTATTACACTCTCCTATCTGAATTCTCCTAAACTAGAGATGTTTAAATAAATGGCCTGGTCTTCTGGACAAAGGTCACCTTTGATTCTGTTTTTCACCATATCATTAAGATAATGGCGGGACAGATGGCCCAGATTGGTTGATGCCAGAATCCTCATTCCATGAGCTACCTGACTGGTATCTGTTGCTACAACTATGGGTGGAAGGTTCATTTCCCCATTTTATAGGATAGATATGGGGACTTACCTCCCCCAAAGAGCCAGTATGAAGTCCCCATATCTTTTGAAATTATTCTGTCCAAGAGTTTGAAAACACTCCTGGAGACCACACCATCCTGAAGATGAAATACGATTCAGAGTAAGGTAAAAGTATATCTAAGACAGAAGGCAAGGGTTTAAAACGAAATAAAAATAATAGGGCTAAGAGGGCAATCCTGCCTCATGGATAAATGTCTGGTATAAAGCCATTTCTGGTGTGGATAGAAGTCTTTCTGTTATGGTAGTGTTTTTCTATAACACTAATCATGTCATTGTGCAAACCGGTCCATTTTAATGCTAAAATATATTGTCTATCATCAGGCTTATTACACTGAAATCTCCCTCAGATGGTTCACTAGGGCAAAGAGAGTTCCATGGGTTCTTGACAGCTAGAATGAAGAAGTATGTCAGAGAGGAAACTTAAGCTCACATCTTCCACTCTGAGACTAGCTTAATTTCTGAGTTGACTTTATTAATATTCTGAATGCAATCATAAAGAAACCCAAAATGTCAAAAATGATGAAATACATTCTTTTAGGAAGGGAAGGAAAAGGCCATGTAGAAAAGACCACCCAGGATACTCAGAATTAGACATAATACTCCAGATCACATCTGCATTTTAAAAATTTATCTGGTTCAGGGTGCCATATTTAATTCACTTTTTAATTGTTTGGAATATCTAGATGGTACAGTGGATAGACACTGTTTGAGTTTAAATCTAGCCATGGATACTTAACTAGATGTATGACCCTGGGCAAGTTGTTTAACCTGTTTTCTCTTCTATAAAATAAGGATAATAAGAGAAGCTACTTCCCAGGGTTGTTGTGATGATCAAAGGAGATAATATTTATAAAGAGCCTAGCAGAGTGCCTGGCACATAGTAATCACTACATAAATGTGAGCAATTATTATTATTGTTGTTGTTGATTTTCAAATATATTCCCCACATACACTTTAAAGTTAATTATCCTTCAATTCTGAGGGACTTTTGACAAAGAATGCTATCCACCCCCAGAGAAAGAACTGTTAGAATAGGAATGCAGATGAAAATAAGCAATTTATCACTTGTTTATTTGGGTTTTATGATTTGGGGTTCTGGTTTTATAAGATTATTTGCTTACAAAAATGAATAATATGGAAATATGTTTCAGGTGATAATACATGTATAAACCAAACTGAATTGCTTGTCAACTCCAGGAGGAAGAAGGGAAGAAGGGAAGAAGAGAGGGAGACAACATGAATCATATAACTTTGGAAAACTTATGTGGAAATGTATAATAAAAATGAAGATAAAAAGGAAAAATAAAGTTAGTTATCCTTAATGTAATTATTAAAAGGCAGTTTGGCATAACTCATATGGAGTCTGATGGTACATGTTACATACTCAAAATATCCAGTCTCTGTAAAGAATGGAAAAAAAGACATTATCTTTTAGAAGAATCATAGAGAATCTGAAAAAACTTTTAGAAGGCAATTAGGAGGAAGAGTTATGCCCTATGACAATCAGCTCAAGGCACTGGGAAAGTAACTCTTGGAAGAAGACTTATGGGTAGTCACTAAATTACAAAGAAGAACATAAATGGAGAGTCATTAGTGGCATATGGACTAGATGGGTAAATCATTCAAAGAATGCAACTCTTTTGGGTCGACCTCAGAACGGGACTGGAGATTTCTTGATCAACAACTTGACGAAACAGACATCTGGGACCAAAATCACTTAATAAATCTCAGTTCAGCCTCTTAGAAAACAAAAGAACAAGATAAGAGCTATCTCTAGGGAAGAAGATGATAATAATAATAATGACTAGTACTTATATAGCACTTTAAGATTTGATTCTCAGCAGTCTTCTTAGGTATGTGCTATTATTATCTCTATTCACTTGAGGAAACTGAGGCTGAGGATTATTTAAGGTATAAGCTATCCAAGATATATATATGCATAGGTAGTAAGGCAGGATTTGAATTTAGGTCATCCTGACTCCAAGTCTAACACTATCCATTATGCCACTTGATTCCCTTTATAGAAGGGACATTTATGAAGTTATTTGAGGAAAGAAGAACTAAATAAGAGAAGAACCTTCTCTGAGGTCCATCTGAAGACACTCACATTCCTAGCTCTTAGGAAAAATTAGGCAACTGAGCCCTCTCTCTACTTACCAGATCCCTTGTAAACAACTATCTTTCTGATAGGACCTGAAATTCCAACTAGAAACCAACTAGGGGCAGGTAAGTGGCATGGTGGATAGGGAGTCAAGAAGAGTTATCCTCCTGAGCTCAAATCTGATCTCAGACACTATCTATGTGACCCTGAGCAAGTCACTTAACACTGTTTGCCTCAGATTCCTTGTCTGTAAAATGATCTGGAGAAGGAAATGGCCAACCATTCTAGCATCTCCGCCAAGGAAACCCCAAATGGAGTCATGAATTGGACACAGATGAAATGATCAAACAAGAGATCAATTTTGTTTGACAAACACTTTCTACTGAAATATTATTATTCTCAAGAAGTGAAGAAGGGCTATCAGTCATTCACACAATGAAGAAATATATTTGGCTCATAAATGATAAATATGTAATTCTGTACCAAGTACCCATTGGTGTGAGATTCTTAGAATGTGTTTTGACATAGGCAGATAACCCATCAAATTATCTCTAGCCCTTTACAAAATCCAACTTACAAACTCATTTCCCAATTCAAGCAGTATGTGACCAAGTCCCTCAGGTAGTTGTGATCTTTCTCTGGGTGAAGAGGGGATGTAACCAAGCAAATAGATACCATGAAACATTGAGTTTCAAAAGGCGGTTCAGCACAATCCATTCTGAATCTGAGCCTCCATGGTCCCTACCCAGCCTCCAGTCTCTGTAAAGAATGGAGGAAGTCAGGGATCGGATATCAGAAGAGACATTAAGCATCTGAAGGCTCCTCATGATACCTGATGTATGATCTGAGCATCCTCTCTCTTCTGTGCTTTCCTGTCTTCAGATTACCTCCAGGGTTGAACTTATTACCTACCTAATTAATTCCCTTCTTCCAATGTCTCTTTGGATTTCTGCATTTGACCTCAGAATGGTTTCCTCATTATCAGTTTCATATTTTTACTCCCTTTTATTAGTCACTTATTAATCGTACCCAAATCCACCTTTCTCGTCATGGAAGAATCAGAAACACAATGGTTTGGTATTAGCTGTAGCAAAGTCATAAGCCACTCATATGTGCAAGTCTAGAGAAAAGAATATTCATCACTCCAGGGACAATGTTTCCACAGACTGTCCGCCATGTCTGGAATTCTCTTCTCATCCCTACCTCCTGGTATTCCCATTTCCCTTAAGACTTAATCCAGGGGGTAGCTAGGTGGATCAGTGGATAGAGAATCAAACCAGGAGGCCTGGAGATGGGAGGTCTTGGGTTCAAATATGACCTTGGACACTTCCTAGCTATGTGACCCTAAGCAATTCACTTAACCCCCATTGCTTAGCCCTTTCTGCTCTTTTGCCTTAGAACCAATACACATTTTTGATTCTAAGGTGGAAGATTAGGGTAAAAAAAAGAATTAATTCAATCTTGTCTTCTATACAAGACTTTTCCAGTCCCCATTGTCTCTCCCTATCACCTACTGCCAGTACCTCTTCTCTCAGATAGTTGTTTTTCAGTTGTGTCCAATTCTTTGTGACCCCCATTTGGAGATTTTTTGGCAAAAATACTGGAGTGGTTTGCCATTTCCTTCTTCAGGAAGGAACTCATTTTACAGATGATGAAACTGAGGCACAGAAGGTTAAATGACCTACCAAGGTTATACGACTAGGAAGTACCTAAATCTGATTTGAACTCAGGTCTTCCTGACTCAAGATGCAGTGTTCTATTCACTGTGCCATCTTTATTATGCCTTCTCTGAGATTACTTTCCACTTATTCTAGCAATTCAAATTTTGCATATTTTTTCTCCCATTAGAATGAGAGCTCCTAAAGGGCAAGGATCTCATTTTTGTGCAGAACTTGTCATATAGTAAATTCTTATTGATTGCTTGATTGACTAACTAAACTCAAAGTAAATATGGGGTACAGTTCATTGCTCCTGAAATGAACTCTAGACACCAGCTCCAAAAAGAACCTAAGGGAAAGAAATCAGTTTCAAGAAGAAGGATCAAGGGAGGGTTTTTTTGTGGGGGTTGTTTTGTTTTGTTTTCTAAAAGGGAAGTTTTACTTCAGGGGGAAGACACTAAAGAAGACAGTTTCAGAAAGGGGAAGCTGATTGCCTTGAAGCCCTGGGGGAAAAAAGCTGACTGTGGGCACTCTTGGCCTTCTGATTTTGGATAGTGTAATGAGAGAGAAGACAATATTGAACCAGCCCCATGAGTGAATTTTACTGCTTAAAAGCCTAGTTGTGAGTGAGAGAATGGATCAATGTGAATTTGGCTTAAGTTAGCAAATACAATAAGCCATCATATCAATGTTTTGTTTCATCTTCCTTTGCTTTTATATACTAGTAAGTGTGTGGACAGGATAAAATGAACTAATTTAGACTTTATTGCTGTAAAAACAAGTATCTACATTTTAATTTTTTCAAACGCTCTTCTGAAGTATTTCCCTAAAGGCCTTCCTATCTAGTGATAAGGTCTAAGTCTGGACTGTGGTAGTACTTTGAAAATCAATAGCACCACAAAATCTCTCAGTTTCAGTTAGGAGAATTGTGCTAGGCACTGGAGACCCAATGGCAAAAAATAAAAAGTGCTTGCTTCCAAGCAATTAATCTTCCATTGGAGGAAAATGACATGCCCAGATGTAAGTAATTGTAAGTGATTCCACTGTATGTGGGAGCAAAGGGAGAATGCACCCAACTGGGGTGAGCAGGAAAGACATCATGGTGGAGGTGACATTTGGGTTAAATCTTGAAGTGACCCTAGAGAGCCCAAGAGGCAAAAGTGAAGAAGGAAAGCATTCTAAGGAATTTTCTGTCTCTTGGAATCTCCAGCTCCCTTTAAGGCTTAAGTCAAATGGTGCCTCCAATTCTTTTTCTCCATATATATGGAGAGAGAGAGAGAGAGAGAGAGAGAGAGAGAGAGAGAGAGAGAGAGAGAGAGAGAGAGAGAGAGAGAGAGAGAGAGAGAGAGAGAGATCAATAGATAGGTAAATAAATAGAATATAGAAATATAGATTATACAGATAGAGAGATAGAAATAGAGACAGAGGCAAAGATATGGAAGTATAGATATAGAAGATGGAACGTTAGGGATAAGGATCAGCTTGTGAATCAGTGGGTTGGAAATACAGTATGAGGAGGAGCAATAAAAAGAAGGGTTGGAACCAGAAAACAAAGGGCTCCAATGAATCCTGGGAATAGGGAGCTATTGAAGCTTGCTGAGCAGAGGAATAACCTTAACAGATGCATCCTTCAGGGATATTGATGTGACAACTGGACAAAGAATAGAGTGGAGAAGGAAGAGCCTGGAGGCTGGGAGACCAGCGATTGGCATATTGTAACAGTGAAGGAAAGAAGAGATGAGGGTCTGAATTAGGGTGGCCATGGGAGTGAAAAGAAGGGGGAGGATGGGACAGATGGAACCTAGGTAAAATGGACAGGGCTTGCCTATTGATTGGCTATGGGAAATGAGGGTGAGTAAAGAGTCAAGCATGATTCCAGGATTAGGCACCCGGATACCCCAAAAGACAGTGGTACCCATGATCCAAACTGGGAAATTAGGAACAAGGATGGGATTTGTGAGATGAAAATGAATTCTGTTTTGGACATGCTGAGTTTGATATGTAATAAAACATCCAGAAAATGAACAAACAGTTGGAGCTCAGGAGAAAAATAAGAATTATATATACAGATTTGGGACTCACTGTATAGACGTGGAAGGTGATGAGATAATGAAGAGAGAGTATAGGCAAAAGAGCTTAGGATAGAGTTCTGGAGTATACTCACATAAGTCAGGGGAAGGTCACTGGTAATGAGCAAAAATCATCGACAAAGGACAACTAGAATAGCACAGTGGATAGAGCACCAGACCTGGAGCCAGTAGGACCTGGGTTCAAATCTGTTCTCAAACATGTTCTACTTGTGTGACTCTAGGCAGGTCACTTCTCCTGCATTGCCTAGCTCTTGCCACTCTTCTGTCTTAGAATTGATAAGAAGACAGAAGGGAAGGGTTTAAAACAAACAAACACAGACATATCGGGAGATGGAGAATAAAAAGAGAACAGTGTCATAAATACCCAAGTATAGCAGGTGGGAGTGATGAATAACAGAGCGGTCAATGTGTAGTACTAAGAAAAAAACAATTTGATTTAGCAATTAAGAGATCATTGGTAACTTCAAAGAGAGTCTTTGCAGTTAAATGATGAATTAAGAAGACAGACTGCAAGGGATTGAGTGGGATGTGAGAAAGTGGAGATGATTAATATGGACACTCTTTGTGGAGAAAAGGAGGAGAGAGATAGAGCCAGAGCTTGAGGGAATGGTAGTGTCAAGTGAAGGTTGATGTGAGTGATCTTGGGCAAGTCACTTAATCAATATCTCCTCAACTGCAAAAACAAGTATAATAACAGCACTTATCTCCCAGAGTTATTGTGAGAATAAAAAGGGATAATATTTGTAAAGCACTTTTCATAGTACCTAGCACATAGAAGGAGGTGCTATTATAAATGATTATTTCTTTCCCTTACTTTGAGTCTTGCTACCACTCAGTGACATTTCATATTCAGAAGTGAGGATTCATTTCATTCCCTTTTACATCTAGCTAAGATTATTTGTGCTGAGAGAACAGGGCTTCTGATGGGCTAGAAAATAAGAAAGAAGGTCATTTTGGCTCATGTGACTCCTGGGAAAGAGCCTGGATTATGCCCTGACCACAATGAGGAACTTTGGACAACTAGAGGGCAGCAAGAGAACAGGGTTGAGGCAAACAAGAGTGGGTAAAAGAGGTGAGTAACTTAGCATCCTCTCTTCCCTCTTCTTACAAAGACCAAATAAGAAAGAGTTCTGTCCTTCTCAAAATGAAGCCCAAGAGGACGGGAAATTCCATGACCATTCTCTATGGTTTCATCTTCCTAGAAACTGAGGCAGCGTCAGCCTGAATATCCAATTTCCACTCTTGTAGTATGCCACTTGAATCCAAGTCATGAAGGGGGAGACAGAGTCTCAGTCTTCTTCACTTCCCAAACTGCTTCCAGATTCCATGTAAGAAACAAATTCCTACCTCTCCTCAGAGTATAGATAGATGCTGGAGAATTAAAAAATTACTTGATAAATGACTGCTTCTAGAGAGTCAACCCTCTATCCCTTTTCCAAAGTTTATTCTCACCATCATACCTCGCCTTTCTACTTTGTTTTTTGCAGGGTGTTTCCCCTACCCTCCCTAGATATATCCCTTAGAGTCTAATAGACTTCCTCCTCTCCTTCCCTTCTTCTCAATTCATTCTGTTTCCATTAGAGCTCGTTTTGAATCCCATTATCATGTTTCATGATCTTCATTTAGTTTCAGAATAGCAAATATCCTACATCCCCCTTCTCTTGCTTGCATGAATATCGTGAGTTTTTTTTCTCATTTAAATCCTTACCTTCAATCTTATAATCAATACTGTGTATTGATTCCAAGATAAAAGAGCAGTAAGGGCTAGGCAATGAGGGTTAAATGACTTGCCCAGGGTCACACAGCTAGGATATTATGAATTTTTCAAAAGGTTTTCTTATATTGAGATATAGTGTGTGCTGACAGCATCCCCTAGACCTACCAATCTAATAACTTTGTCAAAAAAGGAAATGTTAGTCTGGCATACCTTTTTTTTTTTTTAGTGAACTCACGCTAATTCTTCATAACCACCACATTCTTTTCTAAGTGCTCACAAGCTATTTGTTTAATAATCTGTTTGCTGAGAGCAGTCTGTAACTGCTCCTGTTCCATATTTTCTCTCCTTTTGAAAATTGGGACATTTGCCCACCTCCAGACTCCTGGTGCCTCTCTTATTCTGTTATTTCTCCAAGATTATACTGACATTGCCTCTGCAACCACATAGGAATATCCTTTCAGTATATTTCTAAGCAGATGCCTGGCTCGTTGAAGATCCCTATCCTGCAGTCAGCTAGTCAATAAACATTTATTAAGCACTTACTATGTATGTTCCAGGCACTGCGCTAAGTCCTGGGTACACAAAGGGCACACACAGGGACAGTCCCTGTTCTTGAGATGCTCACAGCCCAATAACATACAAATAACCAGATTTATGCAGGAAAATGAGAAATAATTAACAGAGGGAAGGCAATAGAATTTAGAGAGATTAGGAGAGGCTTCCTAGAGAAAATGGGATTTTAGCTGGGATTGAGGGAAGCCCATCACAACTAAAGCATGCATCTGCCCATATATTATATATAATAATAATAATAATAATAACTATTATTATTATTATTCTGAGAAGAAATACACATGGTATTCACCAGATTGTTAGAAACATGACATAAAAACAATTAAAAACTCCTCTCCTGGAAGAAGGCAGAAGTCTACAAATGCTCATTCAATCCCAGTCTATCTGGGTCATCCAAGATGAGCTCCTTTCCATTTTTACCTGGTTTGACCCTCATAGTTAGTTTCTTGTGTCACTCGCCGGTTTTGAATTCTAGTTTCTATTTCAGGAACGTCATGTCTACCACTTCCAACCCTGGCTTCACCTGAGCCATACAACCTATGTTACTGGTTTCAATTGACTAACTCTAGAACTCCTGGTCTTGTTCAGATTCTATTCAACTTTTTTGGTCTAGTTCTTGCCTTCCTTGTTCCCCAGTTTTATAGCTCGAGTCCTGAGGGCAGCTAGAGTAGTCTCCATCCTCTGGCTTTGCTGTAGTTCTTTTTATAATTACAGTTATCATTTCTAAGGGCAGTTCAGTAAATACAGTGCTGAAATTGGAATCAGGAAGATTTATTTCCCTGGGTTCAAATCCAGCCTCAGACACTTACTAGCTGTGTGACCCTGGACAACTCACTTAATATTGTTCGACTCAGTTTCTTCATCTGGAAAATGAGCTGGAGAAGGAAATGGAAAACCATGCCAGTATATTTGCCAAGAAAACTCCAGATGGGGTCATGAACTCAAATGTGACTGAAAAATAACTCAATAACAAGCATTTCTTTTCTTTAAAATTTTATCTTAATTTTATTCCAATAACAAACTTACACATAATTTTTCAAAGTTATATGATTCATGAACAACAAACATTTCTAAAGTGATTTATAGAGTAACTATAGAGCATTGAGTTCTGGTAATAGCCAAAGATCACAGGTAGAAAACTATATCCGCTGGGTATAGAATCAGCCACAATAATGGGCAACTTGTAGTGGTTCCTGGAAGAAGCTGGAGCAGAAAGAGGGGAAATAGGAGAGCCTGGGGCTCTACACAATTAATATCTAAGAATTTAGAATTTGTCAGCCCACTCCAGCAATGAATACCCTGGAAAATATAACATGCTCTCAAATAACTAGAAGAAAGGAGAAAGCTAGAATCAGGATGATATATGGAATTGTGATAGTTAGGAAAAGTGAGTTTAATTTTACAGCTTCTTAAATGCAATTTTGACTTTTGATCTATAAAAGAAAAAAAATATGAAACTGGCATGGAATCACAAAGTAAAAAGAGAACTTATTTATGGCTTGAAAAATTCAAATTATATTTGAGTTTCTTTTCTATTCAGTCATTTTAGTCATGTCTTACTTTCAATGACCTCATTTGGGGTTTTCTTGGCAAAGATACTTGAATGGTTGGCTATTTCCTACTCCAGCTCATTGTAAAATGATGAGGACCTGAGGCAAACAAGGTTAAGTGACTTGTTCAGGGTCACACAGCTAATAAGTGTCTGGGACCAAATTTGAACACATGAAGATGAGTCTTCCTGACTCCAGGCCTGGCACTTTGACCATCACACCACCTAGTTACCCCATTGTCTCATAAATTATTCATCTAATAATGACTTGATTTTAGGAAAACCTAATTTAAAACCCGGTATGATGGTGAGTGTCTATAATCCCAACTATCAGGGAGGTTGAGAGCTCCTGGAAGTTTTGAGCTCAAGAGTTCTAGGCTGTGATGAGCTATGAAGACTGATTGTCTACATTAAGTTCAAGCTCATCATGGTGATTTACTTTATTTATCATCATGGTGATTTACAGAGAGTGGGAAACCACAAGAACACCCAAGGACTGGTGAATGGGCCCAGGCCAGAAACAGAGCAGATCAAAGTCTTTTTTGGGCAATCATTAGTAGCACTGGACTGTACGTAGCCCCTGTATTTCTAACCTGGACTAGATGAGGAGATCAAGTCTTTAAAAAAATAAGGAAAAAGGGGTAATAGCTAGGTGGCTTAGTAGATAGAGAGCCAGACCTAGAGATGGGAAGTCCTGAGTTCAAATATGGCCCCAGATACTTCCTAGCTGTGTGACCCTGGGTAAGTCACTTAATTCCCATTGCCTCGCCTTTACCACTCCTGCCTTGGAACCAATATTGATTTTAAGGGTGAAGGTAAGAATTTTAAAAAAATTAAAAAGAACACAGGATCTTATTATATTATAGAAGGGACCTAGGAGATCATCTAGTTCAGTGAAAAACTGAATAATCTGCCTCCTTTACAAGTGGTTTTCCAACCTCCACTTTGAGACCTCCAGTGCTAGAGAAATAGTTTTTTATGAGCCCATCCAACTGCAGAACAAATTTAATTTAAAAAATCAACACATATTTATTAAGCATTTAATGCATACCAGAGACTGTGTCAGATGATGAAGATGCAAAAACAAAATGGAAAGGACCTTGCCTTCTAGGCCATCTTTAATTTTACAGCTATTTTGTCCCATCTTGAATTAAAATGGCCTCTTTTTAGCTTTTATCTATTGGTCCTAATTTAAAGAGAGAGTGACGCCCCAGCTTTGTACAGCTCTGACTCAATGTCTCAAGCCTCTTCCCACTCTAATCGACTTCCATTCAGCCACCAAAGTGCTTTTGCCCAAGTAGGTGTAACTATATTGACTCCCTGCTCAGTAAAATTCAATGGCCTCCTACTCCATTCAGAATCCAAAGCAGAGTCTTGTTGGGTTCTTATGGGCCTTCACAACCTGCCTGCCTTATTCTTCCAGTGTTCTCAGACCCCACTCCCCTTCAGACCTGGTACACATTAGTAATCCTGGCTTCTTTGACATTCTTCCCATATGACAACCCATCTCCAGGCACCATGCTTTTATTCTGGGGATGACTCACACCTGGTAGGCTCTCCTTTCTAACCTCTGCTTCAGCACCCTTGGTTTCTATCAAAACTCAGCTCAAATATCACCTTCTGGAGGAATCTTTCATCCCCCATCCTCCACTCCATCATTTGAACCTTCCTTTCCAAGATGACCTTCCTTCCAATCTGTATTTATCTTTTACAAGCCTATTTGTGGACAAGTTGCATCCTTCATGGGTAGGTAAGCTCAAGGAAGTCACATCCATCCTTGAAGTACATCAAGGACTGTTTCTGTTTCTGCCTTTCTTTGTTTCTCCAGCTGCTAAGCCCCCAATAAATATATTTGTTGATTGACTGAGTGATTGATTGGGTGCTGAGTCTTCATGCGGTTCATGAGGTGATGGGCAAGGCTAGGGGACAGAAAGGACACTCTGCACCCACTGGTGAGCCACTCGGCTTTCTTTTGCTGTGTTTGTTGCGTGGGGTCCACAGCTTTCTTTGCTTATATAGAATAGGGTCATTCTGTTTATGTCCTCTGGAAAGTGGGGTCCCCTTTTGGGACTTGCTTGGCTATGTATATAGCCAGGCACTAATCCTGTGTAACCAGAGCTAGCTGAAGACTGGTAACTGGTAACCAAGCTTGTATCACAGGCTCTTGCTCGAGGCAATCCCTCTGAGTACAGACTTTTATCACAGCCTCATCTATCGCCAAGCTACCTAGTCCAACCTCCCCATTTTATAGATGAGGAAATTGAGGACCAGGGACTCAAAGTGACCCAGGACATGCAGATAGTATCAGATATGGGATTTGGATCAAGACCCTTTGATTCCTGAACCGGCACACTTTCCACTGGACAACAAATGGGGTGGATGTCTTCCATGATAATACCCATTTAACCCAGATCAAATTGCTTACCATTTCCTGGGAGGAGGGAGGAAAGGGAGAGAGGGAGACAATTTAGATCTTATAACTTTGGAAAATGTATATTAAAAATTATTTCATGTAATTGGAAAAATAAAATATTTTTAAAAAACCGAATGGAATGTCACCGGGGGGGGGGGGGGGAACAGTAGAAGGAATCAGTTTTGTCCAGAATGGGCAACTCTGTCCATAGGTAATTCTAGAGCTGCTTTTTAATCTAATTTATATTATTATTTTATTGGATACAAACCTGGTGATAAATACCCTTTTCTGGACAATGAGTAATATTATAGGTCAATTTTTCCTCACCAGAAGAGCCAGAAAGTTGCTAAGCTGATCATTTCATCCCAGCAGCTAGCAAAGATGGATTTTAATGACTACAACGGCTCTCTCCAGCCCTGCTTGCCGTCCCTGCCCCCAGCTTCATTCTTGCAGCCGGTCGTGGCCACTGGCAGTTAGAAAGCTTTGCTGCAGACTTGGACATGACAGCCGTTAGCCATTAGCCGTTAGTTAGCTGTGGAACATTCTGATTCCTGCGATGCAGGGGGAGTCTGAGCAGAGGAGGGAAGGGGCACAGGGGAAGGCAGAGCAGGAGAGAATGGAAGTGCCTAACATTCACCAGCCCTGGTGTGGATCTGCCCATGTGCACACGCTTCCTCCAAGCCCCGTGATTCATTCGGTTGCCATTAGGAGAGGTGCCGCTCTTCTATATCCTTTATATTATTTATAACCCGGGGAAGAAGGCAGCCTGGGGAACTCTCTGGTGCCAGTAACTGGGTTCCAGAAAGAACTCACTAGTGAAACCCGGCTTGGGAGGACCAAGAGGCAACGGGTGCTTCTAAGAGTTCCAATTGCTTTGGCTTAGAGGATTATGTCATCCTCCAAAGAAAGGATGATTGATGGGGCCAGGAATGGAAGAAAGGCTTAGTCTGTTGACAAAATGGAAATTTTCATAACTTCCTATCCTGGAATATTGCACTGTTCCCAATATAGGATTGTACCACCTGAGTGTGGCCGATAGTGAGAGTTATTTTTAACTCTGTGGATATATATATACATATATGAATATATACATGAATATGTGTATATATTTATGGCTTTAATTTGAAAAAAATAGCTCTGATTTTAGGATATTGTTTATATTTAGTGGCAGGGGAAGAAAGTTTATATCTGAACCAATATACAGAATAAGCAAACAAGTAGTATTTCAGAATTGGACAAGACAGGAGGCACCACCCAGTCCAGTGATTCTCAATCTGTTAAACTCTTTAACATGAAACAATTCCAAATCACCACCCTGCCACCACCTCTCTGCTATGATTATCCTTTGGTTGAGCAAAGCTATAATGGCAAAAACCACAATTCTGAGTGAGTATAGAGCCTCACAAACCCCTTTAGAATAACTCCTTGGACCTCAGTTGGACACCACTGATCTAACTCAAGACTCTGGTAAGGTAGACGATTAAACTGAAGCCTAAAGAGGTTGTGACTTGTTTAAAGTTATATAGCTAGTGATAAACTAGAACCATATTCTTGTTTTGCTGGGGGAGGGGTATCAAAAAGATTAGATAGAGTAATTTCTAACTAAGAACATTACCATCTCAGAATAATTTACATCAGTAGGGGACCCAAAAGATAAGAGAAAGACAAATGGAGAATGTGAGAAAGCTATATACCATATACCCCTTATAAAGACCTGTGATCAAGAAATGGAGTAAAAGATATTAAGAAGGGGGTAGTGTAGGGCTTAAATTAATATCCAACACTCCAAGAATTATATTTTATAAGGTTTATTAATAATCACTTGAATTAGAAGGAATAAAAAGGAAATAGAAGTAAAAAAAACCTAATTAACTAACAAAATTAAAACCACATAAGCAAGTTCTCCTTCCTCTCCCTCACCTCACCTCCACAGGATGCTATCACCAAAAGAGAGAGCGAGAGGACGTGCTACACCAAATTTATATCCTCCATACATCAGCATGTAATGTAAGAAAGAACACGGGATGCTGGGAATTTGATTCCTAAGGTACAGAAATTAATTATAGTAGCTAGTTGGCTCAGTGGATAGACAGCCAAGCCTAGATTGAGAGGTTCTGAGTTTAAATGTGGCCTCAGATACTTCCTAGCTGGGTGATCCTGGGCAAGTCATTTAATCCCAATTTCCTAGTCCTTACCACTCTTCTGTTTTGGATCCAATACTTAGTATTGATCCTAGGATGAAAGGTAAGGATAAAAAAAAGCTATTAAGAAGCTCATTTGCCCAGAAAGAGGGGTGTGCCTATCATTTAATAAGATAATTAGGCATGACAGGTGGCCAGCCTGAGTTTCGCCCTGAGATCCATGAAATATTAAAAGAACCAGAGAAAAGTTGACAATGTGCGTATAATACAGTCATGATAACACGTGGACAAAATATTGAATCCAGAGGATAGAGGATGAAATACCTCCCTGTAGAGTTGGCCACGGGGAAAGGCAACACATATAAAAAGTGGCAGATAGGGATGGATTTCATTGCTGTATCCATCCCTTTGCTATGAAGTGTCAACCATTGTTCTAGTCAATAGCACATAGAAGAATCTGAACAAAGATTCAAATTGGAAAGCCTGGAGATCTTTAATAAAATCGATATATCCATATATGCATGTGTACATAGATATGTATACACACACATAACATGGCACTAGGAAGAAAAGAAGCCCAAAGACATATAGTCAACCTTGTAGTCAGGGAGACGTCAGCTCAAGTCTCACTATTGATTGACACCCGGGTATCACCCAGTTTCTTATTTGGAGTCCTCCTCCATTGTTCTTGCCCGTGATGTGTACCCAGTTGCCTAATCTTGTCCTTCCTACATCCATGACTTTCCATACATCCCTCCTCTTCTTTCCACTCCCAGAGCCACTTGCCCACTTCAAGACCTCACGTCCAATGGGTTGTTAAAATAGCTTCCAAGTTGTCCTCTCTGCCACTAGTCTCCTCTCAGCAATTCATCCTCTGTAAAGCTGCCAAATGGATTTTCCTAAAGTACAAGTCTGACTCTGCCACTCTCCTGCTGAAGAAGCTTCAGTGGCTCCCAATGGTCTCTGGGATAAAATACAATCTGATCTGTCGGCATTATAGGCTCTTTGCTTTAATCCATCTTTCTAGACCAATTCTACTATTTCTCAGTTTCTCTTCTACCCAGGGTACATGCTTCCAGGTCCTCTTCTGTTATTTACCTTGGATTTATTTTATATATAGTTTTTATTTCTTCATCAATGTTCTCTGCTCCTTAAACCCCAAGGAGAAGGTAAGCTCTTAAGGCCAAAAACTGGGTTTTCTTTGGTTTTTGCCAAGGAAGGATTCACACTTAGTATGTCTAGCACATAATATATTTTTAATAAGTGCTCCCTGGATTGATAGAATTGAATACTGATCTGTGTGACCAAGAACAAATCAGTCAACTTTTCTGTGTCCTAGTCAACTTTCTAAAATGATAAGTTACAGTCCAGTATGAATTATTAATATGAATCATATTAATGGAGAAAAATTTCTACCTGAAATTACACGTGAGATAATCAAGTTTTAAAACACTATATACATTATTTCATTACGTGTTCACCATCATTTTGGGAGCTAGGCAGTGAAAGAATCACTATATTAATTTTATAAATACAGAAATTGAGGTTGGGAGAGTTAATGACTTGGGATTGAGATCCTGTCCTCCTGCAATGCATTATTTGGGCAGTCGCTTTAAGTCAAATGCTTCTAGGGATGTCCAGCTCAAATAGAAATGGATCCCTGAGATGTAGACTCTAAATGATCACTCTAATGCAAATACTAATAATATGGAAATAGGTCTTGATCAATGACACATGTAAAACCCAGGGGAATTGCTCATTGGCTATAGGAGGGGGGTGAGAGGAGGGGAGGGAAAGAAAACAAATCTTGTAACCATGGGAAAAATACTCTAAATTAATTAATTAAATAAATATTTTTTTAAAAAGAAAGGATTGCTGAAAGTCTGAGTTCATATCTCACCTTTGACATTAACTACTTGTGTGACCTAGAATAAGTCACTTAAATTCCCTATTTGTGAAACAAGAAGTTGAAATGGATGGTTCCTTTAAGCTCTAGATCTGTGTTCTATTGGGAGGGGGTTTTCAAACAACATACTTCCCATCAGGGTTCAAATTCCACTTCAGACACTTTTTAGCTAGCTGGCCTAGGATTTATTTAACTTTCCTGTGCTTTGATGTCTTCATCGGTAAAAGGAAAACCTCTAAGTTTATTAAATTAATGCTCAGCATTTTGCCTCAGAAGAAAAAAAATCATGACCAAAGACCTGGAACGTTGAGGTGTATTTAGAATTGTTCTTCTTAATAGTTTTATTTTAACTTTCAAAGAAGAAAGATTAACATAATGTCTGCAGTTTCCTTCCTATCTTTTGGGGTGAATACATTTTTCTGTGAGAGCTCTAAGAACTGAGAATCGAGGAAAATTTCTGCCTTTCTCTTTTTGCTAGCCTAAATCAAGAACCACAGAGCCAACGGAGAAAGGGATGGCATGAAGGAAGAAGCCCCTTATTTTGAATCCTATCATAGGCTTCTAGATAGGCTCCTGTCATTTTTCAGATAAGGAAACACCAAACAAGAGTCACAAGGCTACTCAGATTGGTAACCATCCTGGTGTTTTTCTACAAGCCACAGTTCATCATGGCTGGGGATAAATTCTGATTCTGGAGCAAAATTTTAACATAGGAGTTGAATGTGAATTTATAGTTGAGCCATGCTATTACAACACTGCCTATTTTTAATTTATTGCCTGGTTTGCTCTCAGTAGTCCCAACAGTGTTTACCACCATCTTACTCCCAGCCGATCAAACAAATCTTTGCTGATTTGCAGCTCAGAGGAGTCAGCTCAAGATCAATGACCTGTGATCATCCCATATCAGGAATGTTCTGGAACAGACTTATTTTGAGAATGAAAATAGCATTCATTTATCTAGTGCTTGACAGACACCTAAGTATAGTAGATAAAATATTAGACTCAGTCAGAATGATCTGGGTTCAAATCTAGCCTCTCAAACTTACCATCAGCATGACTCTGGGCAAGTCACTTAACCTTTAGATACTTGAAACATCTCTCAAAGGCAGGTCATCAAAAGATCTGATTTTAACTTTGCAAGAGGTGTTCAGCATAGGCCCTATGGATCAGTGCTTGGCTTTGTTCTTTAAAAAAAAACTTTTATCAGTGACTTGGATAAAGGAATGTATAATAAAATATGTTTATCAAATTTGCAAGTGACACAAAATGGTTTTGGCAGGGAATTCAGAAATGATCTTGACAGACTAGAACATTAATCTGGCTCTAATTAAGAGAAATGTAATAAAAGTAAAAATACTTATTGTTCTTGCTTAATTGTTCAGTTGTGTCTGACTCTTCATGATCCCATTGGCTTATCCATGGAGGGTTCTTGGCAAAGAACGGTTGGCTATTTCTTTCTTTAGTGTGTCTCCATTTTACAGATGAGGAGCTGAAGCAAATAAAGGTTCAGTGACTTGTCCAGATTTGAACTCAAATCTTCCTTGACCTGAGACCCAGTACCCTATTCCCTGCACCATCTAGTTGTCCCATAAGTATACTTACACTTGGGTTCAGAAAATCTGCTTAGTTGAAAAAGAGTTGGGAGTCTTAGTAGATTACAAACCCAGTAAGTCAATAACATAATATGGTAGCCAAAAAGAGCTGATGGGATCTTGGGCTGTAGTGTGAGAGGTGTAGTTTCTAAGAGTAAGGAGGAGTTCATTTTCAAGCAATCAGTCAATATCTATTAGGAGCCTCCTATGTGCCAGACCCTGTGTAAATGCTGGGTATATAAAGAGAGGCAAAAGAGTCCCTGTCCTTAAGAAGCTTAGAATCGAATGGAGAGACAACATGTAAATAAATATGTCTATACCAACTGACCTGCAGGATAAATAGGAAATCATTAACAGAGGGAAGGCATTAGAACTTAGAGGAGATGGGAAAGGCTTCACGTAAAAGATAGAATTATAGTTGTGACTTAAAGGGTAGGGAGGTGGGTAGATGGAGTGGAATTGAAAGGTATGAGTTCCAGGATTAAGGAGGGGATGGTTTTGTTGCACTTGCTTCTGCTTGTAAGGATTTAGCGAAACTACTATGATCCTCATTTGACTGATTGGGAAACTGAGGTTCAAGATTGGTGACATGACTTACCTCAAGTTACAAGGTTGGGGAATGATAGAATTGGGATTTGAACTTGGGTTTTCTGAACCCAAAGCTTAGTGGTCTATCAATTATTACAGTCTGATCAACAAAGGGATGCAATGGACTCACAATCTCTAATCTCTGTGTGACCATTACTCTGAGTAGTCACAGAGAGGAATAGCTCTGCCATACAGCAGCAAACTCAGACCTAGTTTCTCATCATATTTTCCTAACCAAACATCTAGATATATGTTTTGAAAAAGATCTTCCCTCATCAAATGGAAAGAAGGAAAAAAGAAGGAAGGAAAAATAAAAAAGAAAAAGAAAGAAAGAAAGAAAGAAAGAAAGAAAGAAAGAAAGAAAGAAAAAGAAAGGAAGGAAGGAAGGAAAGAAAAAAGAAAGGAAGGAAGGAAGGAAAAAATAAAAGAGAAAAAGAAAGACAGAAAGAAAAAGAAAGGAAGGAGAGAAGAAAGAAAGAAAGAAAGAAAGAAAGAAAGAAAGAAAGAAAAAAGAAAGGAAGGAAGGAAGGAAAAGAAAGGAAGGAAGGAAGGAAGGAAGGAAAAGAAAGATGGGAAGGAAGGAAGGAAGGAAAAGAAAGAAAGAGAGAAAGAAAGGAAGGAAGGAAGGAAGGAGGAAAGAAAGCAAGAAAGCAAGCAAGCAAGCAAGAAAGAAAGGAAGGAAGGAAGGAAGGAAGGAAGGAAGGAAGGAAGGAAGGAAGGAAGAAGAAAGAAAGAAAGAAAGAAAGAAAGAAAGAAAGAAAGAAAGAAAGAAAGAAAGAAAGAAAGAAAGAAAGAAAGAAAGAAAGAAAGAAAGAAAGAAAGAAAGAAAGAAAGAAAGAAAAGAAGAAAGGAAGGAAGGAAGAAAAGAAGGAAGGAAGGAAGAAAAGAAAGGAAGGAAGAAAAGGAAGGAAGGAAGGGAGGAAGGGAGGAAGGGAGGAAGGGAAGAAGGGAGGAAGGAAGGAAGGAAGGAAGGAAGGAAGGAAGGAAGGAAGGAAGGAAGGAAGGAAGGAAGGAAAGGAGGAAGGGAGGAAGGAAGGAAGGAAAAAAAAAACCTAAATGGCAGCAGAGATGGAGCACTATACCTCAAAAGTCCTGAGTTTGAGCTCAAACCCCCAACATTAACCTACTTATGTTACCTTGGGCAAGTCATTGCCATCTTTGAGGGTCAGTTTATACCTCTGTAATACCTCTGGGAATATTAACAGCATTGCAATCTACCTCATAAGTTTATTGAAAGAAAAGCATTTTGTAAGTGTTAAAATGTGAGCTGCTGAAATAGCAATGTTAATTTTGTTTTAATAATTGATTAGTTTAAGCTCATATTTATTAGCATTACATAAATGCTTTACTTTGATAGACTGGTTCTCTTTGAATGGTCTTTGCATAGATTATAAACTCTTCAGAGGCAGGGACTTTGAAAATTTTTATTTGCACCCTCTAATATCTACAGTGCCTGATACCTAGTAGGGGCTTTAATAAATGTCATTGATTGATTGAAGGCATAGTAATTGGCAATCTTTAAGAAAACACAGTTGCACTAGTGATTGAGAAATGACTGAAGGCGGGAATGTCTCAACACCAGAGTCCCTGGATTCAGCAATCAGACTCAGTCAGACTGCTGATGGTTTCCATGCAACATGTGGCTCTTCCTAATATACACCTGGAGTCCATTGACCCGGTGGCCTGACCCAGACATCAGCTCTTTACTGTCCCTCTGCCGGCTGGCTCTGCTAAAAGGTGATTAGTGCCCTGTGGAGCCTTCAGGTGTTGACTCTAGCTGTGTACAGGTTAAACATAACCACCAATAAAGCTGGGTCATCTCTGGGCCATAGAACCCATGTTTGCCATGGGGCGAGGGGGAGAGGGTTGTCAAGGTCCATCAGACAGCTGGGTCCAAATGTGGCAGATCCAGCTACAGCAGCCACATGTCCTGAATGCACCTCCTGGAGGGAGGCAGATTTATCAGCAGCCTTACTGACAAAACACTTCTTTAGACTGTGTGGCTCTCAGTTTAGTCTCCCAACATCCCCTTTGTACCATTCCTATCAACCACTTGACTTTTCATTTTATTTCTAGTAACTTCTTTCTTAAAAATTTCATTTAATGAGTTGATTTAGAATATTTTTCCATGGTTGCATGATCCATGTTCCTTTCCTCCCCTCCTTCCACCCCCTTCCCACAGCCAATGAGCGGTTTCACTGGGCTCTACATGTGTCATTGATCAAGACTTATTTCCATGTTATTCATCTTTGCATTAGAGTGATGGTTTAGCATTCTAGTAACTTCTATAAGCACAGCCCCTGCTAAGGATCGACAAAGAATCAAAGTATGTTTATAAGCTAGAAGGGCTCAAAGATCCTTTAATTCCTTAAAGAAGGAAATGATCTCAGAGATCAATTAGTCCAATGAACAGATAAGAAAATTGAAACCCATAGAGGTAAAGTCATGGTCATGGAGCTGGTTAGTGGTGAAACCAAGCCCAGAACCAAGATCCTTCTATTTCCATCTTTCCATATAACAGAGATGGGACTTAACCTTGGTTTTCTGAACCCAAATCCAGTGGTCCATCATCTAGTAGAGTTTGATCAACAAGGGGATAAAATATACTCACGAAGCTTCTTTATGCCCTCTATTTCCAATAGTCCCTTCTAGATAGCAGTGACCCAGAGGTCTTTCCACATGGACACTGGTGATTTTCATGATCTCTGTAGTCAAGACAAATTGGCCTTCCCATAAGCCATTCCCTCTCCTCTCCAGGGCTTTCTGCCGGCTGTCTCCCATGGCATTCCCTATAGATCTCTACCATTTAAACCTCTCATTTCCTTCATACTTTAGTTCAAACACCATCTCCTCTATGAAATCTTTTCGAATCTCCCTACAGCTTCCAGCACCCCATTTCACTCCAATGCCTTCCCCATCCCTCCCCTCCATCATTACCTTGTATATATTTGGTTTATGCCAATATGTATAACAGAATGGTAAAATCTTCAAGGGCAGAAACTTCTTTTATGCTTGTCTCTTTGCCCCCCACCACAGGACCTAGTCAAGTGGACTGGTTGGCACCATGTTGTCCCTTGAGATGCTTTTGTTTTATGAAGCTAAAATTCATGCCAGTGCTCATGAATATTCTTTTACTATCACTTTGCTAAAGTTTTTCTCACGTTGTGCAAATGGGGCCAATCACCTGGAGAGGCTAATGGCAAAATAATAATAATAACAGTAATAATAATAATAATATTTGTCATATTTTAAGATGGGAGGCCCATGGATAGATTTCAGGGGATCCATAAATTTGGATGGGAAAATTATGTCTATTACAACACAATGAATTTTCCTTATAATTCCATTTTATACATTTTTAAAACATTATTCTGAGACAGAGTCCATAGGCTTTACCAGACTCCAAAAGGGGGCTAGGACACATATAAAATGCCAAGAACTCCTGCATTAAAGGATTCCAGTCCTAGGACTGTAGAATTAGAGGTAGGAGGGACCTCAAGGGTTTATAGTCCAATCTCCTCATTATATGATGAGAGAAAGCCAACGCCAAGAGAGTTTAAGTGACTTTCCCACAAAAAGTAAATAGCTGAAATTGGAACTAACCCAGAAACTCTAATCTCAATTCCAGCTTTCTTTCCATTTTTTTTGGGGGGGGGGATTAGCAACTGTTGGATTTCACTCTGACTCTTCATTTCTGTCCTACCTGAGTATACACATTTCTCCTGGGACAGTGGAGTCTGGGAATGTTTGGGCAGTTCAGGGCTTCACTTATTTCTTATTTCTTTGTTTTCTCAGTAAAGGGTCACTTGACCCAGCAAGATAAAGATATCCTTGATCCCCAGTTCATGTAGCTCTTGAGCCAGAGAGACAGTGGGGTCTGTTTACAGTGGCTGTTTGAATTTTGACCTCAAACAATTAACAAGTCACACTCATCAAAAATATCCAGAAAGGAGGGAAAAAAAAGACTTTTTCAAATATCCTGTGAGTAGCAGATGTAACATTTGGCCTGTAAGAGGCTGGAGGTTGTGTTAGACCTTTGTGAAACCAGAGACTTCCCAAAGATCTTTGGCTTCCTTAGGCTGTCTTCCTCCCAACTGGGCTTCATGTATAGACTCCCATACTGAAGGACGAAAGGGTTGGTTTGGATTGTGGAGACCCAAAGAGTACCACTATGGAACAGTGGAAAGAGAAATAGGTCTGGAGCCAGGAGAGGATTGGTTTTGAATTATACTATCAACCATTTGTGAGCCAGTGGGGCAAATCTCTGCAACTCAGTCTCCTCATCTATAAAATGGGGATGATGGTAGATATCGCTAATATTTATCTCATTTGGAAGTTGTGAGAAGCAAATTAAAAAATACGTGTCTCAAGTTTTAATAGTTTTTATAATATCTATACCAAAAACTTAGGTCACCTTGCAAATATAAAAGCAGTTGGCTAACTTTAAAATGTCTCATAAATATTAATTATTACTAATATGAAATATGACTATTTCTATTCTTATTACTAATATTCTATTGATATTACTAATATGAAACGTGGCTATAAGATGGAGCAAAATGGGATGGGCTCTTTTTTTGCCTAATTACACAATATCTGGCCCCTTCACCCCAAAATGTTGGGTGGCATGTCATAAACATTTCAAGTTCAAATTTATTTTGTTTTGAGAATGTTGCTAATTGGAGGCATCTTTGCGGTTAGAACCAGGGCTCAGAAGTAACCAACCTACATGATAAGAATAGGAGACATTCATTTATTTTTTTCTAGTATTAAAATGTGAAATTCAGCTCTTTTTCTCTTCCCAGTTGGGCCAAAAATAGCCTGGCAAAGAAATGTGGACAGTCTCTTGTGGAAGGTTTCTCAACTAATTCTCTCTATATAGAAAATCTGCCTGTTCTTTAGAGGAGTTCCCCTATCTTTAAATAGCCAATGAGTGCTTCTAACCCATTCCAGAGGTATATGGCCACTCCAAGGCCCTACATTTGGGATCCGAGGGCTTGAGTACAAATCCAAGGTCTGCTATCACTTGGTTCTGGATTTGGAATTAGAAGTTCAAATTCTGAATTCTGTAAGCGATCTAAAGCAAGTTACAGGTCTTTCCTAAACCATATTGTATTTCAATATAATTAATTTCCTTTGTAATCTTATAAATCTCATTTTACATATTTCTAAACTTTACTCTGAGAAGGTCCCTATAGGCCTTCAAAAAGGGGATCTGTGACACCCACAAAATTCTAAGAATTGCTTTTAAGAATCACAAAAGGGGCACCTAGTTGGTTCAGGGGATAGAGAGTACCAGGCCTGAAGACAGGAGGTCCTAGGTTAAAAACTGGCCTCAGACACTTCCTAGCTATGGCATCCTGGGCAAGTCATTTAACCCCAGTTGGCTATCTTCTTATTGCTCTTCTGCCAAAAAAAAAAAAGATGATTCTAAGACAGAAGGTAAAAGCTTAATCATAGGTCATAGGACCATGGAATTAGAGGCAAGAGGGACCTTGGCGGGATAGTACAATCCCCTCATTATATGATGAAAAAGCCAAGGCCAAGAGAGTTTACGTGATTTTTCCAGAGTCTTCCAGGTCAGGGGATGGGACTCCGTGATCTTCAAGGATCTTTTCAGGAGAGGTCCAGGATCCAAAGGCCTGGACAATAAGGGACATGTGAATTTTGGATAAGATGTTTGGCATCACCTTTACCCAATGTACAGACTAGAAGGTAGAATAGGAGATGTCACTGTGGACTTGGAGTCAGGAAGACCCAGGTTCAGAGTTGTTTTTTTAACTCTAAAGTTGTTTTTAAACTCTAAAGGAGTTTAGATTCCAAGTCCAGCTTTTATTGCAGAATGGAAGGGAAGAAGGGGTGAGGCAGAAGCCCTTGCTGGGGCCCTTCATAGACCAAGGGGCAGAGGGTTTCCCCCAAGGTTTTTTTTTTTTGTTCCTACTTCACTGGGGACAGAGGGTTTGAGAATGAGTTAATGCTGTTGGCATCCTACAAGTCATCAAAGCCTCCCAAGCCAGAGTGATGTCAGAAGTCAAGTCCCAGAGTCTGCTTCAGCTCAAGAAGACCAGAGGAGGAGGTAGATGGAGGGGCAAAGGGGAAGGGTTTCACCCTCCCTCCAAGTTCTTTGGAGATGGGAAGAACAAGTCATGGGGAGAAGAAAAAGGTGAGAAACTGACGCCTGGAAGAAGCCCAGTAGAGTCTCTTCCAACTCTGCAATCTTATAAGAAAAAATAACAGACAAAACACATAGGTCTGCAAAGAATTTTCTGCATGTTTTCATTCCATTTGAGCCCCAATATCAATCTTGTGAGGTTGATACTACAGATATTATAATCCCTCTCTGGTCTACATTCTTCTCACCTGCCAAATGGTGGGGTTTGACCTAAGAATTTGCTGAGGTCTCTTCAGATTCTAAATCTACTGTTGAAAGAAAAATTCTCTCTCTTTGGGGTTTATGAAATATTATTTAATAAATAAAATTTATTTTATTATAAATAAAAATAATAACTAAAATGATTGCATATTAAATATTTGTTAAAAACATAATAAGGTAAGCAACTCATTGACAGGCTGATCACTGGAGTCGAGCCTGGATGAAACAAAACTTTAGTAATGAGACAGACAAATTTTAATATGTTCCAAACAGGCAAAGAGGTATGCTTATGCAGTTTGTTTCTCTTCCCAATATATGACAGGTAGGACAGGTGGGACACTTGACTTGCCTATGTGCCAAATCTCAGAGAGCAGGAAATGCAGACCCAGTGATGAACCTCCTCCCAACACTGATTGGCCAGCAGGGCTGGGATACCATGGGTTAGAGTAAAGATATTTTTCAATAAAATGAAATCCTCATTTTACAGATGAAAAAAAAAAAGTAGTCAGAACATAATAGATTTTCCTATAGTCACACAGCAAGTAATGCCAGAGGAAAAATGTTGACCTACTTCTTGTCTTTCCCATTCCAAGTCCAGTAACCATCCTTAAGTCACATAATTATCTTAAAGGCATTTAGGGAGGCGCAGAATTAAGTGCCACATTGGTCTGAGGGGAAATGACTGCTAGTCCTTTAGGAAATGGTGGAATCCAGGAGCACAACAAAATACAACAGATTAAATTACATTATTAAATTCCTTTTATATGCTGAGTTTGCTTCTAGGGAGGAACATGGCTTCAAGAAGACCTACTCCCTAACCTTCTAGGAATTTGCAACTCTAGGAATTGAGGGATGAGGAACCAAGACAGATGATACAGATAATAGCAGATGTGAAATGTTCTTAAGTGTTATAAACAATAAGTTAAATAAGAATTAGTTGAGGGGAAGCTAGATAGAGTGCCAAGACTGGAGTCAGGAGGACCTCCCTGGGTTCAAATCTAGCTTCAGGCACTGACCCTGGACAAGTCACATGATTACTCTTGCCTACCTTTTACTGCTCTTCTGTCTTAGAGAAAATACTAAACCAAAAGGTAAGGGTTTAAAAAAAGGAAAGAAAGCATTACTTACTAGGTAGAACAGAGGAAGGCATGACAAAAGGGAAGAGGAGTTGTGGTTCCACAAAAAGAGAATTGGTTTGGGAGTTAGAGGAAAAAGAAAGCAGAATTCCATTTCTGCCATTCGTTAATCATATAACCTTGACAAGTCATGTCCTAGGTCTTCACTTCCCCATCTGGAAAATGAGAAGGTTTGCTTCTATTAGTGGCTGTTAATAGACTAGAAATGTCCTTTCTAGCTCTAATCTATGATTCTATAAAGGTTTCCAAGAGGACAGAGGCGAGGAGGAAGGCTTTCTAGGCATCGAGATCATACAACAGTATGGAGGTGGGAGTCAATGGAACTGGAGAAAAAGGGATGAATATGAGATTTAGGAAAACTTACTGGAAATGAGAGGTCAAGGGAGAGGGAAGAGCCAAAGCCAACTCCAAGGTTGGAAAGACTGGGTGGTACTCCTGACAGAAACACTGAAGTCGAAAGGAGCAGGTTCAGATAGAAAGACCAAGCACAAGCTGTCATCTGTGAACACATTGGACTGGAGGTACAGATGAGACTTTCAGATGGGGAATGTCAAGTAGGCATCTGGAGATGTGGCTCTGGAGCTCAGAGTCCCTCCTGGCCTCTGTTTTTCAACCATATTCCAGAGTAAGGTAAGCTGACGAGTTATTCATGGTTAAACTGGTGGCAGAGAGGTTCAGAGCACCCCCAGAATCCCTCTGAATTTGTTGTTATTCAGTCGTGTCTAACTCTTTTCGACTCCGTTAGGGATTTTCTTGGCAAAGACACTGGAATGGTTTGCCATTTACTTCTCCAGCTCATTTTACAGATAAGGAAACTGAGGCAAAAGAGGTAAGTGACTTGCCCAAGATCACACAACTAGAAAGTATCTGAGGTGATATTTGAACTCAAAAAAGATGAGTCTTCCTAACATCAGGACTAGTGTTCTATCCACTGTGACACCTAGTTTCCTGATGCTTCTTTCTTTATCCTATTTTCTCTAAGTTCTCTATATTCTTTCTATCCATTCTTCAATTTAACTCCATTATGTGGGGTTTTGTTCCACCAGTCCCCTAATTAGCTGGGTGAAAACAGGGACTTCTCTTTGTATTTCTAGCACTTAGCACAATGCTTGGCATAGGGTGCTTCAATGTCTCTCCATTCATTCAGGCATGTGCTTAAGTGATGTATTTGTAAACCCACCACCTCCTTTGGCTGAGTTCCTATATAAAAGTCCTACCTGGGGTTACTCACTATAACTCTCAAAGGGCCAATGTGGACATTCCAACCTATTGTGAAGTCTGATCCCTTTTCAGTAGGCTCAAATGCAATCTGAAGGGGGCCCACAATTCTTTCCCTTCCAGAGAACCTTTCATCGGAGAGGCCAACCAGACAGTGCCTCTTTCTACAGAGCAGCCCATCAATTTTAGTTAAAGAGAGAGAGAGGCCAGGAAAATATGAGTGCTCACCAGACCCCAAAAGATTGATGTTGCTCTCCTGCCCTATTTATATTACTGAAGCTTAGCATGAACAAGGACAAAGGTTAATGTTTGTTTTGGTTTAAATTCCTGGATAGAGCTTCCAGACAGCTGTTACTACCACGGTATAGACAACCTCAAGATTATGTTTTTAAAAAATGATCCCATCAAAACTAAAAGGAAGTCTATAAAACATCATAGCTGAGCCCTCCACCTAGCTCCTGCACTGACGCCCTCACTGCTTTTAGGGGCACCTTGACTAAATATTCTGGTTCTTTCATGGAGGGCACCAATCCCCTATGTCTGTTATCCCTTATCTCCTACCAGAGGTAAATAATAGATAGTGGTTCTAAATGAATGGGATCCAATTGGCAACACTCAGAGATGACTGAAGTCTGACCCCCAAACAGTTCTTGGAAATCCGCCTCCAGCATTCCAGGTTCTGAAACATGGTCCCCCTCAAGTGTACACTGTCTGATAGAAGAGAGGCATACTAATCGTAGTTCTCCAGAGTTCAAAGGCAAACCCAACACTGGAAATGATGGCGGCCAAGCCTGACCTCAAGTAGGGATTTCCTTCACATCATCAACAACTACAGATGGATCTTTGATCTGTCTCTTGAGGGAGAGGGTGGAGAAGGGGACCTATGAGGAGGGAAGGAGCAAAAAGGCATTCTGAGGCTTCTTTAGATCAGACCCTCCCAGATTTTGGGAGAAGTAGAGCAAGAATGAAGGGATGGGTTGACAGAGGTAACATTGCTTCTTCATTGTCTTCTGGGTCAGCTGTTTCACCCTCCAGGAACTACTCAAGAGTCTCTGCTTAGATCACCAGAATGCAAATATTAATACTATGGAAATAAGTCTTGATCAATGACAGATGTAAAACCCAGGGGAATTCTTCCTTGGCTGGGGGGGGGGGTAGGGAAGAGGGAAAGAATCTGAATTGTGTAACCCTGGAAAAATATTCTAAATTAATTAGTTAAATAAAAATTTTCAAGTAAAAAAAAGGAGGGAGGAGAAAGGGAGAATGAAAATGAAAAATCCCAGATAGCAGAATCCATCACTGACTGAACTTAGTTTTAGTGAAATTCTACTAACTTCCTATGCCTCACTTTCTACATCTGTAAAATGAAGGTAATGCTTAGAGGCAAACACACAGCAAAAAATAAAATTAAATAATGTGTAAAATAAAAACTCTCTGCTTTTCCCACTTGTTATTTCTTGTTCATATCTAATTCATCATGACCCATGGATCAAACTGTCCATAGGATTTTCTTAGCAAAGATACTGATGTGGGTTGCCTTTTCTTTCTCCAGAGAATTGAGGAAAACAGAAGTGAAATGATTTGCTCAGGATCAAACAGCTAGCAAGTGTCTGAGGCTATACTTGAAATCAGGTCTTCCTGCCCAGCACTCTTTCTAACCACTGAGCTAATTAGAAGAGTCTTCCTCTGGGGAACCAGAGCTATCAGGACCCATGTTCTAAATGAAATATGCCTAAAAATAAAAATGCACATAGACTCCCAGGATTATAGACTTAGCTCTAGGAGAGGTCACCCAGAGTCAGTGATTCTCAGGCTGGAAGGGACCTTGGAAGGCGTCTATGTCCAACCCTCTTATTTTAAAAAATGAGGAAAACAGGGCACAGAAAAGCAGTGCCTTGCCCCAAATCACAGAGATTACAGTAAGTAGAAGAGCTGGGATCTGTTCCCAGGTACCTTGACCCTCAGTCCGACTCCCTTCCCATGATAACGTACCGCCTGTCTCATGCGTTTCTGTCTTGGTTAGCAAAAGGTGAGCCACCCATCTTTGTCCCCAAAGGTGCTTCTGCTTTGAGATTCCACACTTTTATATTCATCTCTCTTACTCTCCTGACGATTCATCCAGGTACAGACTAATGCAGAAGTGTGTTGTTTTTGTTTTTTAGAAAAGCAGTTTTCTAAGCAGGATAAGGCACTGCCCAGACCAGCCAGCAGAGAAAATCAGGGCCAACATTATTATATACTTCATGTTAAAATCATGCTCAGACCAGACCTGGCGGTCTTCAAATTGTGCCCAAGACCACTGGAGACTTCACGCTATACTAGCAGGGTAAGGGAACAGCTTGGTGGCATTACTGGCCCCCACCTTCTTGAGAATTTCATTCAGATCTTTCCTTGATCCTTGGAGCATGAGTTTTGTTACCAAGTGAGTAAACTTCTGAACTCTGGATTATCTATAAAATGTGGAGACTAAAGCTGGAGCATCTGCCTCCCAGGTTTGTTTATGAGGTTAAAATGATTTTATGTGTATAAAGCATTTTTGAAAGCACTGCTGCTCAATTACCCGCTATCAGTATTGCCCAACCAACTGGCGGTACTGGAATACTGAGAAACTGGGGAGTTGAGACTGTTGAATCTTGTAATTCACTTGTAATCAACACCAAAAAAAGGATCACTAATACAAACACTTATAATTAATATAAACCTCTTGTTAATTAATAAAGTTAGTTAATTAATCAATAAATTAATTAATTTAAAAGAATTAAATATAAATAATTAATTAAAATCTATTTATATTATATATTAATTTAAAATAATTTAATAATTAGCATATTAACATATATTAATTAATATAAACTACTTGTTGTTAATTAATTATACAGGGATTAGAATTCTAGAATTGTATATATCATTATTTCTTTTTAAACCCTTACATTCCGCCTTAGGATCAATACTAAGTATTAGTTCCAAGGGAGAAGAGCAGTTCTAAGGCAAATGGGGTTCAGTGACTTACCCAGGATCACACAGCTAGGAAGTGTCTGAGGCTAAATTTGAACCAAAGACCTTCCATCACCAGCCACCTAGCTGGTCCAGAATCTAATATATTCTTAATAACTCACACTTACAAAGCACTTCCTCAAAAGAACCCTTTGGAAAAATTAATGCAAATATTATCCCTATTTTACAGATACAGATACTGAGACTCGGAGGAATCAAGAGGTGAAAGGGCTGAAATTTGAACCCGTGTCTTCTGACAGAATCCAGGACATTTTTCAGCACATCTGGCTGCCATTCAAACCATTTCAGGAATCAAGATGCCAAAGCCCACAAACCAGAAGAAGAGTCTGTCTGTTCTATGCTTCTGACCAACATGGATGCACATATTCTTTCAGTGCATAGAAAAAGTCTTAGATCAGTAACAAGCCTAAAAGGGAACTCGGAGGCAGAACCAAAACTAGGGCAAGAGACTAGAAGTTTACCCCAGGCACTTTGAGCCCTTCAGCCATGTAGAAATAATATAGCACAGCAAATAGAAAGAAGAGTTAAACTAGGAAACTTGGCAGTGAGGTGGGGTGAGCTTTTCCTCTTTCCATTCATCTTCCTCTCCCAGGGCAGTTGCCTTTCTGTTCAATGTCCCAAGGATTATGCCTCCTCCACCCCTAAGTGTTGTTTCCTACCTTCCCTTTACCCACAGCATTTGTATTTATGGTATTTGCTGCAAGTACAAAAATCCCCAGGGCCAACTCTGGTGAATCTCTATTGCTCAGTCATGTCCAACTCTTCCTGACACCATTGGGGTTTTCTTGGGAAAGGCTCTGGAGTAGTTTGCCATTTCCTTCTCCAGCTCATTTTACAGATAAGGAAACTGAGGCAAACAGGGAGAAGTGACTTGCCTAAGATCACACAACTAGGAAGTGTCTGAGGCTGGATTTGAACTCAGGAAGATGAGTCTTCCTGATTCCAAGCCAAGTGTTCTATCAGCTGTGCCACCTCACTGCCCTAAGGCAATAGCTAAATTCTGTTCATAAGAAGGAATGCCTAAGGACTTTTTAGTAAGGCAGGACAATAAGTTCTGTCTCTGGCCAACAAGATGAAGCTGATAACTTACAAACTGGTTTAAGAAAGCCAGAAAACTCTATCACAACACTAAGTCGGGCTTGTTTATTATAGCCAAAGCAGAGAAAACTAAATCCTGAGATCATTTAAGTAGATAATCTGGCTCACCTGAATTTTTGAAAACTTGTTTTGAATATCAGCTGAGTTGGGCTGCTTGTGCGCTCCCCTTCTTGAAATCCGTAGTACTTGGCATTATATTTGTTGCCTCTTTACCTTAGACTGTCATCCCCTTGAAGCCAAGGACTGCTTCATTTCCATCTTGTATCTGGACTGTTTAGCCCAATGCTGGTGCAGAGCAGGCGCTTGCGAAATATTTATGTCTGAAGCCACATTTGAACCCAAGACCTCCCATCTCCAAGCCTGGTTTTCTATCCACTACTGTATCTAGCTGCCTCTTCCCTTTCTATAGTTTTAGTAACATAGTTAAAAGGTGGATTAAAATCAGTAAAGAGGCAGAAGAAACACTGACTTTGGATGTAGAGAGCAAGGACATAAATCTCACCCCTTATGCTTACTACCTGTATAAGTTTGGGCAAGTTATTTAATTAAGCTTCTGTTGGTCTTTCAGTTCCCTCATCTATAAAATGAAGAAGTTAGGCTAGATCAGTGGGGTCAAACTCAAGCAGAAACAGGGAGATTAAACCTTGGAGACAGATACTGAGTTAGAAAACCACATGTTACTATTATGCTTTAACAAATTTTTATTAATTTTGTTAAACATTTACGAATTACAATTTTATTTGGTTTGAACCATGTGCTTTTTTACTATTCTTAAATTCTAAGATAATAAATATGCATTATAAAATTTAAAAAAAGAAATATTTATTGCCTGACTTGCACATTTGTAGGTGCTTAACAAATGCTTGTGGAATTTAATAGAATTCTATACATAAGCACAGTCTAAAAGAGAATCACACAATGTCAAGAGTTCTTTAAGAATGACAACATGGAATCTAGAAACCCCAAACTTGTAGCCTAGTAAGATCTGATGAACCCCAAGTTTTAGGACTAGCTTGTAAGTTGGAGACCCCAAAGCTTGTTCTTGTTCCCTGTTCCTGTAAGAATCCACCCTGAAAGGAATCTCAGGCTAACAGTTTCAGACTGAATAATGGACCCCAAGGCAAATAACAATCCAGTTAGGGGAGGCTAAGCAAAAGTCAAGTGGCTCTTTGGAGCCATAGGCAGTCTTGGAAGCTGAAGATCCTGAGTTTGATCCCAGAAAGGGGGATGCGGTACAATGGGGAAGCATCTAATGCAAAAAGAGTCACTTAGCTTTTGACAAGAACCCAGAAAGGGCAGCTAGGTAGCAGCATAGCAGATAAAATTCTAGGTCTGAAGTTGGGAGGACCTTGGTTCAAATCCGGCCTCAGATACTTTATAGCTGTGTGACTCTAGATAAGTCACTTGACCCCAATTGCCTGGCCCTTGCCACTCTTTTGTCTTAGAAATGATACTAAGACAGAAGGAGTGGGCTTAAAAAAAAGAACCCAGGACTCTGACTGGCTAGCCTCTCTTATCTTCCCATGATTCTACGTGTCCACTGTCTTAGATTGGCCATAGTGGCTCCAGACAAGTCATCAGCCTTTCTGTCCTCATCTAGAAAATGGCATCATCTGCCTCACTCGGCTAGTTTAGTTTAATTTAGTTTAGTTTAGTAGTAGTCTCTCGGTAACGGAGAATGACGATTGTCTGTGCGTTTTCATCTATGGTGAAGATCAAATGGGAGAATATGGTGTAAAGGACAAAGAGTAGACTTAAACGCCAATAACACCTGGGATCGAACCCTATTCTTAACACTGAATAGGAGCATCACCCTTTTTTTAGTCACTTAACTCCACTAAACCTGAATTTCTTTATCCCTCAAATAAAAGGTTGGACAATCTGGAGTCCTTAACCTGGGGTCCATAAACTTGTTTTTAAAAATATTCTGAGAATTCTATTTTTTCAATGTCATTGGTTTCCTTTGTAATCCTAAATTGTTTATTTTATGCTTTGAAAAACAGTTCTGAGAAAGGATCCTTAAAGCATGACCAGATTGCCCCAAAGGGGTTCATAACACATAACATAGAAGTCAAGAATCTCTGAACTAAAATGGTCTTCCAGCTACAAAACAATGATCCAAGGAACTCTAATGTATGAGATATTGTGATGAATATTATTGTTGGTGGGATTCAGGGCCACCAAAGCAATTATTTTATGCAAACATGCGCCTTGTTTAGACTGTATGGGATCACTGCCCTTTGCCCAGAAGCATCATTGGAAATACCCCTTCCTACTCTGAGAACAGGAAGTCAGGAAGCGTGGGAAAAATGGAGACTAGAAACTGAGGTTGTGCAGATCTCAAAAGAGGGTCATGGATGATGGCTTTCCCCTGAACCTCATTGGTCTGTCCTCTATAGTGAACCTCTCTGGAATTTTCAGGACAAAGAAAATGTAAGTGGGAAAAGTTATTTTTAAGCTTCATAGTACTGTTCACTAATGAGCTTGGGTACTTCCCAAGTTTCAATGGAAAGTCAGTTTCTACATGACCATTTTACAGTAAAAGAGTTTGACTAGTCAGAAATGTCAGAGAAATGGTGGTGGGGTGGAGGAATTGGATTTTCTGATGAACTTACAATTAAATAAAAAATTTTTCATATTTCAACCCTCCTCGGTCTAACAGTTGATGACTTTGTGTTTACTTGCTACAAGTCTTTCTAAAACATATTAGTCCACTTTTCTGACCTCATTAAGTCCAGTCTAGTGAAAATGCTTACATCTATCTTTGACGACTGAAGATCTTATGGGATCCTTGGGCTCACTACTGTTCCCCATAGAGCAGTGTGCCTTAGAAAGAAGAGAAGATGGGCTTAAAAAAAGAAAACCTTACCTTCTATCTCAGAATCAATACGGTAGATTGGTCCCAAGGCACAAGAGAGGTAAGGGTCAGGCAATAGGGATTAAATGACTTGCCCAGGGTCACACAGCTAGAAAGGATCTGAGACCAGATTTGAACCCCAAACCTCCCATCTCTAGTCCTAACTCTTAATCAATTGAGCTTCTCAGCTGCCCCTGAGACAGGCTATTTTTTAAACCCTTACCTTCTGTCTTGGAATCAATACAAGGCAGAAGAGTGGTAAGGGCTAGGCAATGGGGGTCAAGTGACTTGACCAGGGTCACACAGCTGGGAAGTATCTGGGGCTAAATTTGAACCTAGGACCTCCCATCACTAGCCCTGGCTCTCAATCCACTGAGCCTCGGGACAGGCTATTTTTAAGAACCTCCCTCTGCGGAAAAAGCATGTATATAACTAGAAATCTTGAAGCATTGGGTACCATCTCCCAGAATTCTTTTCTTGTCCCAAGAATCCTTTTCCCTCCATTCACATTAGCTTCCTTACATTATTGTTTTTAAATTGAATATTTTCCCCACCCTTTTTTATTCTTCTCTTACAACTGTGGCTTGAGTTAGCTCCCCTTTTACTCTAGTTTTTATTTTAGTTATTTTTAATAAATCTAATTAAATATAACATTTAGAGTTATATTAATTTTAATTCTCACACATATCTACAGTGTTCAAAAAAGCAAAAAGACTTCTCTAATTATATACAACCCTATAAGTTCTTTCCTATTATAAGAAAAAACCCACTCAATTCCTGGTAAGAGCTTGGTTTTTTTCCCTCTAAAAAAAGCAGAGTACTAATGAAATCATCTAACACCCAACACACATGTTACCTGGCATCATCTATGCCAGATGTTTTTGAGAATGCAGCACCTTATCTGTATTATACTCCATCCTGGTATGTATGGTCTTTTTCATCCTGTGACAGGATTGTTACAAGCATCGTTTGCAACAAGAATACACAATACAAAACAGACCTGGGGCAAACAACATGAAATATGCCCTGAAAGCAATAATTCAGGGCAAAATTCTGTGTGTGTGTGTGTGTGTGTGTGTGTGAGAGAGAGAGAGAGAGAGAGAGAGAGAGAGAGAGAGAGAGAGAGAGAGAGAGAGAAAGAGAGAAAGAGAGAGAGAGAGAGAGAGGGAGAGAGAGAGATGGGGATGCCAATGCCTGTGGAAGGAAGACAAAGACCCTGAATACTATGATTATTCCTAGGAAGAATTCCACTAGATGGAACAGGCTAGATCTCAGCTAAGGGTCTGGAGCATCATTTCAAAGCTTCCTATTTCAAATAATGATTTTTGTAAAGAATGTGCGTTCTTCAACACACACACACACACACACACACACACAAAATCTTTGCAATAGGATTTAGTGGGTATGTTCAGAGCTTCAACTCATGACATATTTCTGCCCTACAGAATACTGTATCACCAATGGCACAATAATTTCACTTGCCATCAATCCGTCAGAGGGCCTCTGTTATCTTTCCCAAGGAGTGTGGGTTCTGCTGGCTTGCTGTATAATCAAGGAGTTGGGGATAAAAAGGGTTTAAGTTCTTTAAAAGAATTCTTCCTCTGCTTCCTCAGAGGTAACCAGATGACACAGTGAATATAGCACTCGGTGCAGAGTCAGGAAGACCAGAGTGAGATTATGACCCCTAATTTTGTCTAACCCCGAGCAAGTCACTTAACCTCTATCTGCCTCAGTTTCCTCAACTGTAAATTAAGGCAACAACTACAACAGCATTGTTGTGAGTCTCAAATGAAATAACTTTTGTAAAGTGTTTAGCCCAGTGCCTGGCACACAATAGGAATTTAATTAATGCTCACTTCCATTAAATTCTTGAGTGATCATGGATATACACTTAACTTTGTACCTCAGTTTCTTAATTTATAAAATGGGTAGTAAATATAGCACTTTCCCTACTAAACTCACAAGATGATTGTGGGGAGACAATGGATAGGAAGCATTTTGTAAGCACCAAAAGGCTAAGGAAATGTCAGCTATTCTCTTCATTCATATACATTTCTTCTGTATAGAAGCCTAAAGAGGCTTATTATATAATCATATATAATTATTATTTATTAATATTATAAATAAGCATTATTATATAGAAATATAATCATAATATACAGCATACCACATATTAATTTTAATATGATAGATTAATAATTATATATAGCCTATTGTCAAAAGGGCAGGGCTTTTTGTATAGTCATCTTTATCCCTATTGTCCAGTACAATACCTCAAGTATAGGAGGCACATTAATAAGCCCTTACTGAATTAATAGAGCATCTAGGTGGCTCAACGAATAGAGAGCCAGGCTTAGAGTCAGGAAGACCCAAGTTCAAATCCAGCCTCAGACATCCTAGCTGTGTGACTGAGCAAGGCACTTAACCCTGTTTGCCTCAGTTTCCTTGTCTTTAAAATGAGCTGGAGAAAGAAATGATCAACTATTCCAGTGTCTCTGCCAAGAAAACTCCAAATGGGGTCATGAAGAGTAGAACACGACTGAAAAATGACTGAATAACAACACTGAATGAATGAATGAGCAATGATTTACATGTCAGAATTGATAAAAGGATATGATCCAGAAAATAAGCTCCCAGCCTCCCAATTGAAGTCCCTAACTCCAGCCTCTCCCGTCTCTAATATATCTTCCACTAAACCAAAAAAGGGATCTTCCTACAGCACTTGAGTGACTAGAAGAGAATGTGGGTCAATCCTACAGCAAGGCACAAATATCCAATGGCCCAATCACATCTAAGATGAATTACATCAAAATTAATTACCATTAATTAAATCAATTCTATCTAAATTACAGTTAAGATCCAATTACATCTGATAAAATATGAACTCCCTTAATTGACTTAAAAAACCCTTACCTTCTGTCTTAGAATCAATACTATGTATTGGTTCCAAGGCAGAAGAGAGGGTAAAGGCTAGATAATGGGAGTTAAGTGATTTGCCCAAGGTCACACAGCTAGGAAGTATCTGAGGCTATATTTGAACCCAGGACCTCCCAGGCTTTAGGTCTCGCTCTCTCTTCCTGATTGACTTTTAAAGCTCTTACAACATGACCATAACCTATTCTTCCATCTTCATTATACATAAATATTTTCCCCTCAATCTGCAGTCCAGCCAACTGGTCACTTGCTATTCCTCACACATGGTGTCCCTTTTCCTGTCTCTGCACTTTTGTACTGGTGTTCACCTTGATTTGAAAGAAAGAAAGAAGGAAATAAGCCCTTAGGAAACACCTTGATTGGGCCAGATATGACACTGAGTACTTTACAAATATTATTTTACTTGAGCCTCACAACAACACTGGAGGTAAGTGCAACCCTTTTAGGGCTGAGGAGACTGAGATGGACACAGAGTAAATGACTCCAGTGTTCTATCCCCTGAGCCATCTAGCTGCCTCTGGAAAGCACTTTTTCCTAGCCTTCACCTCAGAGAAACCCTTAATTCCTTCTAAGACTCTGCTTGAGGGGCAGCCAGGTGGCATAGTGGAGAGTTCCAGGCTTGGAAACAGAAGGATTGGGTTCACATCTGGGCTCACACTTCCTAGCTCTGTGACCCTGGGCAAATCACTTATTCCCCCTTGCCTAGAAACTTTGCCCTTCTGTCTTAAGAGTTGTGAAAAAAAAGTCTTAGCTTGAGTATCACTTTCTACATGAAGTCTTTCCAGATCCACTTCCCCTCAGAAGTTACCCATCTTCCCCCTGAAGCTACCTTATGGCAGAGAACTCACTGGACTTGAAGTGAAGATCAGAGTTTGAATCCTTGATCAGTTATTTCAGTTGTGTCTAACTTTTTGTGATACCATTTGGGGTTTTCTTGGAAGACACTGGAGGGGTTTGCCAATTCCTTCTCAAACCCACTTTGCAGTTGGGGAAACCAAGGCAAGCAGGATTAAGTGACATGCTTAGGGTCACACAGCTAATAAATGTCTCAGGCAAGATTTGAACTCAGGAAGATGAGTCTTTCTGATTCACTTCATTCACTCAGATATTTACTAGCTTTATTACTTTGGACAAGTTTATCAAGTCATTTGACCTCTTCCAGCCTCAGTTTCCTCATCTGTAAAATTGGAGGAGGGGGATGGATTAGATGTCCTCAGAAGTCCTTCTCATTCTTTCCCTGTGATCCTACACTTTTAATTTATATTATTATGTACATTATTAATATAATACATTATTATATAATATATTAATACATTATCAATATACAGTGCTAACTGACAGACTTAAAGGTTGGTACATGCCTTTCCTAATGAATAACAGCCATGGGCATTGGGAAAGCCACTTTTCTTTATTCCCAGAGATAATTTTTATTTCTAAGATGGATGACATTGCTCAGAGGCTGAAAATAGGATGGTAGGATCTTGGGATCACAGATTTAGAGGCTAACAGGTCCAGCCCCCTCCTTTTAGGGACAAGTCAAGCCATTAGCCCGTGATGCCACTGGTCCTCTTCAAAAACAAAGGATGAACCATCACCCCAACAGGTAAAGATAATAGGGACTCAGGGGCTAAATGATTTGCCTGCAATCACACAACTCCTAAATACCTAAAGCAACATTTGAACCCAAATCTCCCCAACCACAAGTCTCTCTCCCTCCCCACAATACCTTTCATGCAGAAATTATTAGTATCAATAACATTTCGATTGATCAAGGGTACCTGATATTTCTGTGTTCTCGTGAATGCAGGTTTTATCTTACTGTCATAGAGCTGTAGGAATAATGGAAACATCTGGAAACTTGCACAAGGAAACAATTACATCCAAAAGGCAGGATCTGAAGAGTTCAAAGCAAGTGCATTTGTCAAGCTTAGGAGCCCATAACACTCTCATGCAAACCCAGCTCCACTTACTACTGAGCCTTTTGCTTCTTGAAGATTAATTGGGGGCTCCTGTAAGCCTACATCCTGACTATCAATTTCTCCCCAATGGGGCACCCACTCAAGGCGTATTTTGCATGTGATGTTAAGGGTGAATAAGCCAGCATGTTCCTCACCCCACCCCCCAAGAGGATTTTCAAAGAAACAATACCAGGGGCTCCCCACCGTGTTTCCCGTGGTTAATGAAAGAGCAGAAGACCAGTGGATGAAGTATCAGGCTTGTATTTCAAAGGTAGAGAGGTTAAGCCCTGTTAAGGTTGCAGCCACTAAAAGATCTTTCTGTTGCCCTGTCAATTTGATTGTAGATTCATTCCTGTCATTTTTGCAGCATGCAAAATATGGGGTGGCCTGCTTCAGTGGTAATTCCCTTATAAAACTTCAAGCTAAATAATTCAGCCAGATCCAAATGTAAGAACAATAAGAACAGCTGCTATCTTGGAGGCAGGGGAGAGAAGCTTGCCTATCTTTTCAAAACCTTAAAACCCTTTTCAAAAAGTCTTGGCTTCTTTCTGAGATAATTTCTCATGGTCCTCCCTACCTGCCTATAACAGCTGAGTAGGGCTCCAACTCACCCAGAGGAACTTGAGACAGTTAAAAATGAAAAGATGAGGGTGGCTACATTCATGACCAACAGAACCACCTTGATGGTTTGCCTCCCTCTGAGGAACATTCCAGTAATGTTAGGTTATTGGATCTATTGCTCTGGGTACTTTCCCTACCTTGCTAATGAATGGAGATCTGAGTGATGGTTTTGGAAGCCTCTCCCAGCAGCAGAAGGCTAATGGATTGGAGAATAGACTTCCAACAACTCAATTAGGGAAATTCTGGTGACTACCAGGAAAAATACAGATGGTTTAAGGCAAATCCACCAGTGCATCTGAAAACCAACTACTGAAGGTTGGCATAAGTAGAGTCTTCTCCTGATATGCTTCCTTCCCATGACAACATCATAAATACTTGGAATCCTTAAGACCTAGGTTCAAGTCTTCCTCTAATACACACAAGCTTTGTGAACATGAGCAAGTTGCTTATTAACTATCAGTGTCCCCAAACTACAATCTGAGAATATAATTCATTTACAAAAGAACTGCTGATTTGCTTGTATGGAAAGAATTTGCATCCATCAAGAGAATTCCCACACTGGGAATTTCCTATATCAAAAGGTTCAAATATGCCACACACTCCCCTCAATGACACAGGAATGAGTTGCCCACCAGGCTTCTTTCAATGAACTTTACACATTGTTTCACCCCCAGCCCTCCAGGCCCCTTAACTTTAGAGGGAGTAGATATATTTAAAGATTTAACAAATGAAGGTCATTGTATCAATTTACATTAAATATCACTTCTGGCACATGGGGGGAGGGGAGATGTCTCATTTTCTGAAGAACTCCAAAAATTCTGCTGAACAAGGGTTAAGTAGGGCTCATCATATGTCTGCACAGGGACAGATTATTCAAAGCCAAGGAGTATGGACAGGAAATCATAAAATGCAATATCATAAGCATATTCCACTGCCTTTGGTCATCATCCAACCTTGCTGCATCTCATATGTAGTTCCTCTTATTGGTTCAAAGGCGACTTTGGAAATCTCTGAGTCATGGTTCCTTCTTCCAATTTTGTGACAAGATGAGGAGAAGAAAATAAATGCTCCTCTTTTTCCCCTTGCAGATCAAGCCAAAAACAAAGCACTAGAAACTGAATGAAGCTTCCATTGAGTGGGCTCAGCAAACCCAGGGCTCCAGGGCCACTCCCCCTTCCTTTTTTTTTTTTTAAATTGTATTGATCTGGCTAACTTGAAATAGGTGTGTGAAAAAGTGACCAAGACAGAGGTTCTAGGTTCCGGGAATTGAATAAAAAAGGAAGTGGAGATCATTTGGAATGCATGAGTGTATAGAGGAAATTAAGCCTGAGGTTCTGGGTCCCAGGATTCAGTGAAAAGGAATCAAATAATTTGAAATTGATGAGTGTTTCCTGGTGACTAAGGATGGGTTCTGGGTCCTAGACTTTGAGGACTAAGGAAACAACGATTTCTCCTTCCACCCCAACTCCATCCAAGGATCCAGGCCTCGGTGCTGAGTCTAGACTGCAAACTGACCCTTTTCCATACATCTCTCCAGGTTTAGAGGAAGGGAAAAGAAGAGACCGGGGCGTTCGTGATGCCTTACAGTCCCCACAGAGTGCGCTCCAAAGTTGAGACAGTTCATTCAAACAGCGGCTGCCCAGAGTAAGAGCAGAACGACTAGGCAAGAGCCTGAGGCTGCAGCGACTTTGGAAGAAGCAAAGGGGTAAAGGGAGCTTGGGAAAATATGCTCTTAGATCCTGGTCCCCGAGGTTCCAAAGCAGCCCTGAGGTCCCAAGCAGCGCAGAGCCACGTGGGGGGAAAGGGAAGTTACCTTTCGATTCCCGCAGGTGGCCCGTCCAGTCTTTGCAGCAGCACAGTCCCATGGCCAGCCGAGGTGCAGCGCCCCTGCCTGCCGAGCAGCCCGGGGTCAGAGAGTCATCTCCGCTGGGCCCCGGGGCAGAGCCGTGTCCTCACTGGAGCACCGTCCTCAGGCGCCCAGCGCCAAAGGCAGCATTGCAAGGGGTGCCTGCCAACAGGCTCTGCAAAGCGCTCCAGCCCCATGGCCAGGGTGAGCATCGCCACCCCCGTCCGGCCCCCGCTCCACTCCCACCCCTACCTCCACCCCACCCCCACCCTGGGCCCCGCAGCAGCAGCTGGGGGCAGCCCAGCTCTGTGGTGCGGCCCCGTCTGCCCGGCTGGACAGCTTTCCCAGCTTGTTTCCCAACTCTCCCCAACCCTCCAAGATGTGCTTGCAGCCCAGCTCCCCTCCCAGCCAAGCTCTGCAAACATCCCCAACACAAACAGACCCTGCTAATCAATTTGAGAACTAGCAGATTGTGGCCTTGGGGATTCCGCCCCTATCTGCTCCTCTCGGGCTGGGCTGGGGCTCCCTGCATGCCCCCCGCTCTTCCTCGCCTCTTAAACCTCCAGGACTTCTTAATTGTCACCTCTTTATAGAAGGGAAAGGCCACCAGAGGGGGCTTCATAGAAGCAGCAGATGCCGGTTCTCAGGGAGCCGGAGGGGAGCAGACTGGCTCTGAATGGAAACTCTTAAGAGGGCATAAAAAGACCATTGAACCTAATGCACGGTGCGGTGCCGTTAGCAGAAGGGGAAGGAGGTATCCTTGCCCTCTGCCTGTCCACATTAAAGGCTGGTTACAAAGCCAACAAAGGCTCCTGAGGGCTTTCTGCAGATTGGGGAAGCAAGCACCCTGGGCTCTGATTCTCCCAGAGGTTAATTGGCCATGGGAGCAAATACTCCTCCGGTTCACTGAGCCCTCCTGAGCCTTTTTCATGGAGATGCCCCTTACCCCCAGCACAGTGGCACACAGACACAGCTCTTGCCAGTTGACTTGCTTGGCAGTGAATCCCCACGGGCTCTCAAACCCCAGCAGACCTGACGGATGGTCTCACTTTCTTCATTTGATTTCCTATCTGTTAGAGATGCTCCTGGGTTAGTCTTATCTTCCTTTCTGTCAAATGAAACTGATGCCACCCATGCCGGAAGAGAGATGTGATAGCCACAGGTGAGGTTGGGCAGCCCCAGGTAAAGTTTCCAGGGACAGATGGAAAAGGGGAGCAGGAGGCTCTCTCTCTGGGGGTGCCAAACTGATAGGACCCAGCCACAACCAAGGGGGGGAGGGAGGCTCTTTTAAGGAGAAGCAAGCCTTCTAATATAATGGCAGTGGGCCTAAGGTCCATCTTTTGCCCTGTCACAACTCCCCAGGATGAAAGGTGCAAAGGAAACCTGCATGGTCAGCATCCTGACAAAGCATTTTCAGCTAATGAAAATGAAGAAGAATTATTTTTAAAAGGGGGAGATCAAGAATACTAAAAGGAAGCCAGGCTTTGAGTAATTGTAATAAGCATTTTTTGGTCCCAGAGTACAGATTATTATTATTATAGCATACTTGCTCTCTTTTTGAGGGAGTCATGAATGGTGCAGGTAATGAAAGAGATAATATAATATACCTCTCTCCTTTTGAAGGGAGAGACCAGGGAAGGATGCCACTTAATGGTCACTTTTAATCATATCTATGATTTCATCAGCATAAAAACAGTTCTGAATGTTTTGTAGCATCGAGCCCTTTGGCAATCTGGCAAAGCCCATGAACCCCTTCTCAGAATAATGTTTTTAAATGCATAAAATGCAATCTCAAAGGAAATCAGTTTGGGCAATATATAGTTATTGAAATATATTTAATTATATAATCCAGTGGAACTGCTTGTCAGCTTTGGGAGGGGAGAGGAAAGAGCAGCAGGGGGTTGGGGGAATCATGAAGCATGTAACCATGGAAAAATATTCTAAATAAAAAATAAAATGAAATATACTTAAAAAATAAAAGAGGCCAAGGAACTCCTGTTTGAGAGCTCTCAGTGAAGAACTGTTATTACCTAAGCAGACTGGCACTTGTCCTGCCCCTTACCATTCATCAGAGTTGCTTGTGAGCACTAAGAGATTAAATGATTTTCCTGGGATCAAGTGGTCAGTATGTGTGAGAGTAGGGGCATGACCAGGTGTTTCTGACTCCTACACACTTAGTACCAGTGATATGTGAAGCTGCTTCTAGACCAACTCTAGGCCCTTTTAAAAATAATGATCAGAAGATGATAGATAGAGGGCTGAAAGGTATTTAAGAAGTCATCAGATCCAACTCCTTCTTACAGACAAGGAAATTGGGGTCCAGTTAAGTCAAGTCACTTGCCCAAGATTACCCAGGAACACAGATCCTCTAATTTTAAGTCTTCATTTTAATTTTAATTTTCAATTTTTATTTTATAATTTTATTTAATTTTAATTCTTCAACTGACATGTATGTATCATTTTGAGTTCTGCAGACTGCTTTATATACATGTGATCCCTTTGTCAGGGAATGTCCAGTTTACCTAACATAGAAGTGTCCCCGATGGCCTTTGGAGCTTGTCTTCATTAATTAGCATGGAGGCTTTTATGCCCTCTACCTCATGAATGGGTATAGCTCCGTTTCATTGACTGCCTTTATCATTAAAACTGGAGAGACTGAGCTGGTCAGTTTCTTCTGCTGCCCTCTTTTCCTCCATTCTTTCTGCTGTTCTTTTCAGTCATACTTCAGAGGGTGAAGATCAGAATTAACCCACAGCATGGGTATCATATTCCAAGTCAGTGAGAGAGGAAAGACTTCTTTCCCCTGCTCCCTCTTTTACTCCAGTTTAGAGAAATGGGCTTGGGGATATTTGTTTCTATTTCTTTTTGTCCTCTATTTCAAATTATTCCTATGAGACCAGGAATTCAAACCATGATGATCCAGAGTGCCTGGGACTCAAGCCTTAGGTAGGTTTTTGGATTTGGAACTGGAACTATGCTCTATAGAAACTGAGCTAAACTAAGAACCTAATCCTCTTCCACTCCCTAGAGCCTGAGAGGGTGCAAAGGGGAAGAAGATTAAGCCCCAGGATTCAGGAGTAATTTTGTATGTTTGCCATAATAATCTGAAGTAAATACTTTTGTGTAAAAGCTAATCTATTTGTGGCTAAATGGAACACCATCAGTGGGGGCTAGAACCCCACCCCCCACCCCATATCCCCTTAAAGGTAACAGAACCCTGAGAGAGAAGTTTGAAATATAATTAACCTGGCCTTTGGGTCAAGAAGGTCAGGGTAGTCTGTATCACCTAGGATATTCAGGATATTAAAGCACAAAAGGATTTTAGAGGCCATCAAGTCCAGCCCCCTCATTTTTCAAATGAGAAAATTCAAAACCAGAAACATTAAATGTCTTGCTTAATGTCCCACAGGTAGTACGTGTGTGTAGAGAATTTAAACTCAGGTTTTTTTACTTTAGAGGCAATGTTCCTTTCATGTCTCTTCTTCATGAGCTCCCTTACTCTTCAGCACAGATTTATGAAGTAAATCTATTATTTACTATTATTATTTTATAGATGAGGATATTGAGGATCAGAGAGATAAGGTGACTTGTCCTGGATCACACAGCTAATAAATGTCCAAATTCATTTCTCCTGACTCAGAACCCCATGTGCTATCCAGCATCCTATGCTGCTTCTGTGTCTCAGTTACCATATCAGTTGTTTTTTGCTTAATTGTTTCTTTATTATGAGAGAAGGCTCAGTTCGAATGGTTGCCTTTGTTCAGTTGTTTCCAGTCATGTCCAACTAACTCTATGTGACCCTATTTGGGGTTTTCTTGGCCAGGATACTGGAATGATTTGCCATTCCCTTTTCCAGATCATTTTCCAGATGAGGAAACTGAGGCAAACAAAGCTAAGTGGCTTGCCCAGGGTCACACAACTAGTAAGATGAGTCTTCCTGTCTTCAGACCTGGCACTCTGTGCCCTCTGGCAGCACTTAGCTCTGCAGGGGATGTATATCCTAATTGACTGAGATGTTAAAAAACAAAAGGCATCAATAAAACATATTTGTTAAAAAAAAAAAGAATGTAGAGAAACTTAGAACAGACAAAAATCTGTCTTTTGTTCTCTGCCAAGGCATTTAAAAATAGTTTTAGCACCAAGTAAGATCAGTTAGTCACAGTATACTTAATGAGGTCTGAGAAATTCCAAACTCCAGCTCTCAGACCGTCCCAAATAGCATTTGCAGTGAGAGAACCCCGGACTGTTTAACGTCTCATGCTAACGTTTCCAAAGCAAGAAAACCTCACGGCTGTCCCGTGGCAGTAACACCAGTTTATCTTTCTAAGAGGAAGTTACAGGGCAGGCTAGTTTTGAATGAGCCAATTATTACACAGGGTCAGACTCACCATGATGCGTTCAAATGTATTTTGGAATATACAACATCTGAGAATAGCTCAAAGTTGAGCCAACTTTCCTGTGCTTGTATATCCAGCTAGGCTGGAGAAGGCAAATAAGGACTTATCTAGGTTACCACATAGTGTTTTATATGTTTCTACTGATTTGAGGAGGGCAGCTGGGTTGCACAGTGGATAGTGCACCAGGCTTAGAGTCAGGAAGATCTGAGTTCAAACCTGGCCTCAGACACTTCCTAGCTACCAACTGTGTGTTGCAGCTGTCTTATATGGTTGCAATGAGCTTATTATAATTTCAGAAGCAAATAAATGTAAGAATTAAGTTTGAGTGTAATTTAAGCAGGCACTAAAGACATGCTTAGTGATCTCTATGAATGTTATCTGTGAAAACCACCTTTTCCTTAGTTATCTAGTTGCTAGGAAATAAAGAGCTGAAGATTGACATAAGGGGTCAAACTCAGATAAAGAAAAGACAAGAATTTCATCCAGTTTGAAGAACAGAGTATCACATCAAAGGAAGACATTGAGGTTGGTACAGGCCCTGTGCCTTATGCTGTGCTTATACATCAAGGCTGGAAGATGCTTCTGTGTTAACGTAGCATCATGCAGGGAAGGGACACTGGATTTGGAGTCTGAAGTCCTGGGATTGCTATCCTTCTTTGCCATGTACTATCTCTGTAATCCTGGACAAATGACTGCCTTTCTGGGACTCCATTTTCCTTATCAGTAAATTGAGAAGCCCAGTTTTGATGTTCTCTGAAGTTCCTTCAAGCTTGAAATCTATCATGCTACGGTGGTCCCATTCTCCTCCCTCTGAATCATACTGAATCCAAAAAATGAGCTGGATCCCCAGCACTTAGCAGAGTGCCTGGAAGATGATAGCTATTTAATCAATGCTTGATGATTGACTGACAGAAATAAGGAGAGGGGGGACTGGAACACCCCCCGGGGGAGAGGGGGAGTTTGTATAGGAAAGATGAATCCATCAGGCATATGACAAAAAATGCAGAGCCCTCACCAAGTTCTTTGGCTTCTCTGCAGTTCTCTCCCCCTCTCCTTTGTATGACCCCCTCCTCCACCAGCTCCAACTTGAGTCTGGTAATTATGGATTGTGTACACTGTATACATGGATGAATGTATGAATAACATGCTGCGTTAGCATGCGTATGGGTAATGACACCCATTGCATTCATAATTAACAGACTGGTGAGTGAATAAATGCTTGAAAATTAGAATTCTTTTGACTTGGTCTCAGCCTCCCCTGTTCATGCGGTCTTTTATCTTGACATAATGCAGGGTGTTGCTAATTCTTGTCTTGTCAAGTCTTGTTGATTGAACCTCCCCAACATCTCTCACATCCATCACTTTTTCTCCATTTACCTATCCTTGGATCAGACTCTCCTCATTTCTTGCCTAGACTATTGCAAAGCCTCCTAAAAGCTTTCCTGCATCCCACCTCTCCCCTCTCAAATTCAACCTCCACAAAGCCACTAAATGAGTATTCCAAAAACATCAACCTAACTCTGTTACTGACCTGCTTGTGAAGCTTTAGTGGTTCTGGATTGCTTCCAAGATAAAATACAAAATACTTAGTTTAGCATTTCAAGGAAATCCGGCTAAGGTACTTATTAGCTCTGTGATCCTGGGCAGCAACTAGGTAGGTGACACAGTGGATAGAGGTTCTGGCCTAAAGTCAAGAAGATCTGAGTTCAAATCCAGCTTCAGACCCTTTCTAGTTGTGTGGCCCTGGGCAAGTCACAAAGCCCTGTTTGCCTCAGTTCCTTCATTTGTAAACTGAGCTGAAGAAGAAAATGGCAAACCACTTTAGTATCTTTGCCAAGAAAACGTCAGCTGGAGTCCTCAAGAGTTTGAAATAACTGAAATAACCTTAGGAAAGTTACTGCCTCAGTTTTCTCAACTATAAAATGGCAAGATAAAATGAACATAATAATAACACCCGTGTTCCAGATTTGTTGTGTAAAATGCTTAGCACAAAGCTAAGCATTTTTCCCACCAAAACCATAAGTTTATTATAAACAGGAGCTTGGTGCAAATAGGAACAGGCTCCTTCACAGAATGTACAGAGGCAACAGATTACAAACAAGAACAAGAAAAGTAGCCAAAGGGATAAAAACAGAAAAACCCAGTGCTCTGAAACCAAAATACCCATCCATTCCTTCCATACAAGACCCAGCCATTCTACAGTGAGCCCTCAAACCCCTTCCTTCCCTTCTGTTTTGGGAGAGGGAGGAAGGATAGGATTGAGTGCTAGGAGAAGGAATAAACATAGAAGCTAAATAAGTCTTTCCTCTCTCCCTTCCCTCCCTCTCTCTTTTATTCTTTCCTCCCTCCCTCCCTTCCTCCCTCCTTCCCTCCCTTCCTCCCTCCCTCCCTCCCTTCCTCCCTCCCTCCCTCCCTTCCTTCCTTCCTTCCTTCCTTCCTTCCTTCCTTCCTTCCTTCCTTCCTTCCTTCCTTCCTTCCTTCCTTCCTTCCTTCCTTCCTTCCTTCCTTCCTTCCTTCCTTCCTTCCTTCCTTTCTTCCTTCCTTCCTTCCTTCCTTCCTTCCTTCCTTCCTTCCTTCCTTCCTTCCTTCCTTCCTTCCTTCCTTCCTTCCTTCCTTCCTTCCTTCCAATGCATTCCAGCTTTCAGCAAACTAGGAATCCTTACATCTGAGGCAAATTCAGTTGAGGAGTTGGGAATGAAGGGTGGTTGTGACACAGAAGATAATCTGACTAAAGTACAGTATCTTGTCTCAGTCTGCAGAAACAGGATGCCCTGGCAATGCTACACGATAGGTGGCAACCTGGGAGCAGTCATGCTGGCAGAGGACTGAGGTATGGGTATGACTGTCAAGTTTCCAAGAAAGCTCCTTCTCATGTCAGTGCCCTGGACAGAACCTGGATTACTGTGAGATAGAGCTCTAGCTTCTAGGAACCTTGAGCTGCTACAAGTTGGTTCTACTGTGTGATATACAGTGTTTGGGGGGGGTGGCTTGCTACCTTCCCCAAAGTTGGCATTAAAGGGCCCAGAAATTTTAGAGGTGTCCATCAACTGATGCCAAGGCATTGACACTAAGAGCTCCCCTACATATTCCCCTTCCCCACCTACCTACTTCATTTCCCCTGGGAGTTGTCCTGAGACCCAAGATCACAGGATCTGACTCTTTGGGAACCACATCACAGTAGACAACACTGGCTTTTATTATTCTCCAGCCTCCTTCCCCCCCCCCCCCCATGGACTTAATGACTTAGGGTCTCTTCACAGTTCTCCAAATAATTTTTATGTGCTCTCCACCCCTATGAATTTACTTGTTTTTATCTTTCCTGTATGAAATTCTCATCTCTTCCCACCCCTGCTGCTTAAGTATAGAGGATAAGGAATTAGCCTCAGAATGGGCAATTCAAGTCCTGCCTCTGACACACATTAACTGTCTCACCCAACTTGCCCAAGTCTACAGGTTGCAGAGGAAAAGAGGATGCTCAACCTATACTGAAAGAAGAAGCTTTCCCTATTATCAGTTCCTTATACCAATGAGATTATAGTTAGGGTTAAAAATATTAGCTGATCTTCTATGTGTTGTTTTCCTAAATTGGATTGTAAGCCTCCCGAAGGCAGGTACTTTTGCATTTCCTTCAACTTGTTCTAGAGGGTCAACAAATATCTGATGGGGGATCAAGTGGTTGCTTTTTATGTTTATAAAATGACTCTGGTGTTGTGGAATCATTAAGACCTTGTTTGGGAATCAGGTTCAGAGGATTAAGACTTGGAAAGGGTCCCAGTGACTGATCACATAGTCCAACCTTACCCTTTTACGGAGAAGAAACTAGGAGGTCTAGAGGGGAAATCATCCCCAAAAGGACAGTAAGTGGCAAAGCTAGAATTCAAAAGCAGATCTGATGAGTTCAAACCCAGTTCTCTTCCTACTCTATTATGTTGCCTGTCTTGAGTCTATTATTACTAAGTAAAATCCATATTGTGCCATTCACAGCATCAGCTTTCAAGCCCTTTGGAAAGCTGCCAAGTTTTATGAAAGAAAAAAACAATCTCAGTTGAAGCCATTCAACGATTAAGGGTCTGGTTCAAGTAACGAGGGTAAGTGTGCCTCTCAGATACAATTTCTGACAATCTTACTGATATTCTGGATGTGTGTTTTAAAGCAGATTGCCTAGAGCTAAACTTCAGAAAATATCACAATATCCAAAAGCAATGAAATAGATTTCACCACTGTTTCCCCCCTCACTGAATCTTAAAAATACCACTGACTAGTACAGACCAAAAGATGGCTAAGAGAGGAATTGAGGGGGCAGTTGGGTGGCTCAGTGGATTGAGAGCCAGGCCTAGAGACAGGAGGTCCTAGGTTCAAAGCTGGCCTCAGACACTTCCCAGCTGTGTGACCCTGGGCAAGTCACTTGACCCCCATTGCCTAGCCCTTACCATTCTTCTGCCTTGGAACCAATACACAGTATTGATTCCAAGATGGAAGGTAAGGGTATAAAAAAAAGAGAGAGGAATTGAAATGCCATAATATAAGAAAAAAGGTAACATTGTATGAGGTCAAAAGTTTTAAAGGGCATAACCTTTATCCTAAAAATTAACCAGGGAGCATTCAAAGTGCTCTTCTTGGCTCCCTTTCCCCTCCTTTCTGCTAGACCCTGGCCTTTGTCTAAGTATGGTTCTCACTTCTCCTATGAATTTGGCTTCCCAGACTCTTGTCTGTGTCTCCAGTCTCTGCTTCTCCAACCTACTGTCTAGGGTTTCTGCTCTTAGAGGAGGAATAAGAGGGCTATGACCTCTTTTTCCCCGTTAAACCTTTACCTTCTATCTTAGGATCAATAGTAAGTATGGGTTACAAGGCAGAAGAGCAGTAAGGGCTAGGCAATGGGGGTTAAGTGATTTGCCCAGGGTCACCCAGCTAGAAAGTGTCTGAAGTCAAATTTGAACCCAGGACTTCCTGTCTCCAGCCCTGGCTCTCTATCCAATAAGCTACCTAGCTGCCCCTATAAACTTTTACAAGTTTTACTCATTTACAAATTTCAAGTTGTTAGTGACAACCTGAAACTCAGTCTCCAGACCTGGTCATCCATCTTATTATCATTGTTGGCTTTGACATAAGCCCTTGGACACACTTCCCTACATTCACTCTCTACCGGCCCTTCCAGGTTTAGGATCTTGGGATCATGCCAGGTGAGGGGCAGTTGAAGAGATTGGGGATTTTTAGTGTGAGCAGAGAGAATTGAGGTGGGGTAGGGTAGGTGCCTTCAAGTATTTGAAGGGTTGCCTTATGGAAGAGGGATTAGATTTGTTCCCTTTAGCCTTAGGGGCAGAACTGTGTTCAGTGATGGAAGCTGCAAAGAAACAGGAAAAGCAAAAAAAAAAAAAAACCCAAAAAAACAAAAAAAAACAACCCCCCAACAATTTCCTAACCATTAGAGCTTCCAAGAGCAAAATGGGTTACTAGGAAGGCAGAGGGGGTTCTTCCTCACTAGAGATCTTCAAACAATGGCCAGATGTCTACCTGCCATGTTTGGTGGAGAAGGGATTTCTGTTCAAGTATGAATTAAATTAGATAGCCTATGAAGTTCCTCCTAGCTCTGGGATTCTGAGATTCTGGGAAGGTTTTTGGAATGATAACAAGTCTGTGGAGTGAGATGAAAGGATCGGGTTCCATTATGATTTAATGTGGTGTTTCCCATTTGTTTATTGATTAATTCACCCATTTGGCAAATGTGAATTCAGCATTCAGCATTCTGGGACTCACTACCATACTATGGTGATCTCCACTCTGTACCTCCTGAATCTTAGCAGCTATGGACTACCACAGAAGAGACAGCCTCATCTGGCTAAACTGTAATCTGACAAGAAGGAAGTCTTTACTGATGAGGCTGATAACAAGTCTTGTATTCCTCCCATCAGAGTGTTCTCTTTCCTCTTCTTCTGCCTATCTGCAGGTGTACTGTTCCTCACCCAACTCATCAGTTCTGGCCACAGGGGTTGCCTACATCTCTAACTAGGGTTGGGGAGATTGCGGTTTTGTCTTGGTGTAGTAAAATTCAGATGCCCTCTCTCCTGGACCCTTATAGTGCAGAGCCTCACCTCACTGCTCCACAATTGATTTTATCTTAACAAACTAACTTGAGGGTAGGTTTTGTGTTACTTTCCCCAGATGGCAAAATTATGAGTTTTACCTCTAAAACTGAGGAATACTTTCTGATCTCCCCAGCTGCAATGGAATTACTTCAGGATTTCCCTGCCCTTTTTTTTTTTAAACCCTTACCTTCCATCTTGGAGTCAATACTGTGTATTGGCTCCAAGGCAGAAGAGTGGTAAGGGCTAGGCAATGGGGGTTAAGTGATTTGCCCAGGGTCACACAGCTAGGAAGTGGCTGAGGCCAGATTTGAACCTAGGACCTCCCGTCTCTAGGACTGGCTCTTAATCCACTGAGCTACCCAGCTGCCCCCATTTCCCTGCCCTTTTAAGTGTTATACAAATCCCTAAGAAGCAGAAGAACTAATGGCAAAAATTAGATTCAGGAGCATTGAATCTGGTTTCTGTATCTCTCTCTCTCTCTCTCTCTCTCTCTCTCTCTCTCTCTCTCTCTCTCTCTCTCTCTCTCTCTCTCTCTGTCTCTGTCTCTGTCTGTGTGTCTGTCTGTCTGTCTCTGTCTCTCTGTCTCTCTCTCTGTCTCTCTGTCTCTCTCTCTGTCTCTCTCTCTCTCTCTCTCTCTCTCTCTCTCATTTTCAAACCCTTATCTTCCATCTTAGAATCAGAACTGTGTATTGATTCCAAAACTGAAGAGTAGTAAGTGCTAGGAAATGGGGGTTAAGTGATTTACTCATGGTCATATAGCTAAGAAGTATCTAAAGCCTAATTTGAATCCAGAATCCCTTGTCTCTATACCTGGCTCTCTAGCCACTGAGATTCTTTAAAAATAAAAAAGAGCTGCCTTCCTGTGCAATGAAATATTTACAGGTGCATCTCATGGAATGAATAGAAGCAGATTCTTATCTTATGCAGACTATTATCAGATGATAACCACCTTCATTATTTAATCTGCTCCTTAAATGAAAGAATTACAGAATGTCAGATCTGTTCCCTTATCCTCACCCCCAACACCTTTAAGTATGACATGCCAGATGAAAATGATGATAATGGTGATAATAATGGCAATGCTTATAGATTCAGAGCTCCAGTACTTTTATCTACTTTAGAAATGCAGATGAAAATGGTTGGGGGGTGGAGAAATAAAGTTTGACAAGATATAATTTTAAATTATAAAGCAAAGGGTATGTTTTGGTTTAAGGAAGTAATGAAAAACATAATTATAATTTCTGGATTTTGTATTCAGAATAGAGCACATAGAAGATATATAAATGTAGCATAATCTATTATTTTTACAGAATTTCTAGGTTCTGTGTTGATTCTTTTTATCAAACATCTTCAAAAGTTCTATAACATGTGCCTTTTCCAGGAAACTCATAAAATTCAATTATATATGAATTCTAATTTACTCTGACTCAGTCTTTTGCGCATGTCAGGAAGGATGCCTTCCAAAACATGACTTTGTGGAAGAAATCTCCTGTCACACTCAGACACTTTGAGGAGCTATCATTTCATTTAGTGTGGTTGGGTCTTCCACCAAAACCAATTGCAATCCTTCTATAACTAAGCTGACAAACTTCCACAGTTGCTATGGCAGAAAATTCATCCCCTTGGGGTCAACCCAGTGGTGAACTTGGCCTTTAGACACCCAAACTGCCATGCATCATCAGACTTTCAAGCTTGATAGAGCCTGCCAGGACACTTTAAGCACAGTCTTTAAGAGCCCCACTTCTAGACAATAATTAGGCAAAAGGATGGGATATCTATATAAACTTATATACACTATTGGTCTGAATACTGGCCACACTCATACATTTTCTTAAATTGTAATATCTAAACTGTTTCCCTCCCTCTCTTCCTTTTTCCCCTCTCAGGGATGGCAAATAATTTAATCTGGATTCTGGATATGTATTCCCTTGCAAAACATATTTCCATGTTGGTCATTGTTGTAAGAGAACACTCAAATAAAACCAAAACCCCCCAATAAAATCATAAATATAATAATGTGGAAATTAGTGTGTTTTGATCTGTGTCTCACTCCAACAGTTCTTTCTCTGGAGGTGGATAGCATTCTTTGTCAGAAGTCCTTTAGAATAGTCCCAGATGCTTGTATTACTGAGAGGAGCTAAGTCTTTCACGGATGATCATGCCACCATATTGCTGGTACTGTGGACTGTGTTCTCTTGGTTCTGCTTATTTCACTCTGCATCAGTTCATGTAGATCTTTCCAGCTTTTCCTGAAATCAACCTGCTTATCAGATTTTATAGAACAACTATTAGATAACTTAAACTGGATGTCCAGTAACTATTTTAAATTCAATCAAAACTGAACTCATTGTCTTTCCCCCCAAATAATCCCCCTTTTTAGAACTCTCTATCACTGTCAAAGAAACCATCATCTTTCCGATCACCCAGGCTTACAAACTAAGTACTATCCTTGGCTTCTCACTATTTCTTACCCTCTGTATCCAATCTATTTATTACTAAGACCTGTCAATTTTAACTTCATAAAACTTCTTTTGTATGCCTCCTTCTCACTTCTGACACCACTACTACCCTGGTGTAGACCTTCATCACCTCCTATCTAGACTATGGCAATAGTTGGTTTCCCTGACTCAAGTATCTTGTCTCTTTAGTATCTCTTTTACTTAACTATCAAGGCTTTCCCACATGTGAGACTTTTTACCTGGGTCACCTCTAGACTAACCTCTCAATCTTTCTAGCTGTCACTTTTCTTATTTATAAAATGAGAAGATTAAGGGGCAGCTGGATAGTTCAGTGGATTGAGAGCCAGGCTTAGAGATAGGAGGTCCTAGGTTCAAATCTGGCCTCAGATACTTCCTAGCTGTGTGACCCTGGGCAAGTCACTTGACCCCCATTGCCTAGTCCTTACCACTCTTCTGCCTTGGAGCCAATATACAGTATTGACTCCAAGATGGAAGGTAAGGGTTTTTTAAAGAAAAAAAAATAATAAAATGAGAAGAGTGGACTATATAGAACCTAATGTCCCTTTCAACTTTAAACATATGATTTATGTTCTCATATATATTATTTTTAAAGCTATCTCATTATAGTCATGGGACATATTCAGAGGCAGCCTCTATTTGGACAATTTAGTAATGTAGTTAGCTAAAAACATAAGCATCAGTCCCATTGCAAGAAAGCAACATGACAGAGAGGATTTACTTGATGGCATTAAAAAGAATTTAATCCCTGTAGTTTTGAATAGGGTGTGTATTGTTTTGAAATATTTTCGAAGCATCTTGGACTATTTTCCCCCTTAAATTGCTTTACTTGGGGAAAATGAATCTCCACTTCCCAAAGGTCTGAATTCTTTTCAAAATGCATAATCCTCCAACCTAAAGAGATTCAAAACTCAGAATAAAAGACCCCTTCTTCCTGCTGTTTACTATAATGTATGTATGGGCAGCTGGGTTCTCGAAACTGGGCAGGGAATATGCTCTCAAATGCCATCCTTTACCTTGCCAGTGTAAGCCTCAGTATGAGGCCCCCTTAATGTTCACAATGGTTATCAGTGCGTGTCAACCGAGGCACAGAGCCCCAAAGCAGAAACCTCAAGATACATGACCATGTCAAAGACCAGTTTGTTCATCAACATAAGAGACGGACCCTTAACCACAATGGATACTGTTCAAAGGAGGAATGTGTCTGGAACTCTGAATTCCCACAGAGAAACACAAGGGAAATCCCTGGGGAGAAATTCTTGGTTAACATTTTTCTTGCACTTAATGTGGCCTTACACCATTGAAGTCAGCCAGCTTGTGCCCAATTTAGTTATTTTACCAATCCCTCTATCCTTTCTCCTCCCCCAATGCCCCTGTTTTCTGAAACAAGGCAGGTTGAGGAGAAGGAAAGGACAGTATTACTGAAACACAGAAGTTCATTGTGATTTAGAGTAAGGTAGAAAGGGTGGAAGCTCCTAACATCTCCCAGTCTTTTTTGCTCATTAATGTAGACTTTTCATTCTTCATGAAGAATGAGACCAATTTCCAAGGTCCTTGGCGTCCTAGGCTTCCAACAGATACAGGAAGTGTCAGGTAATTGGCTTGGGGGGCTCTTGTGTTTGGATTTGTCCTGGATACTCTTGGCAGGTTGCCTTACACAGTTATGAAAATAGAGCCAGAGAGATGAAATAATCTTGACTTTATTTTTAAGTAGTAAAAAGTTCTAGCCTGGAAGTCAATTATGGAGGAAAATTGGGCTTTTGCCTAGTTGCCTATGGAGGGTCCCTCATAGTCTGATTTCCAAGGGTGCAGCCTATTTATATAATCTTTGCCTTCTGAGCTGGCTTTGTGGAAATATGTACTGCTCCTTTGGTAAGAGCATACTCAGTCTTAATTATACACAGGTCTTAAGCACCATGACGGGTCCCTGTAAGTTAAATGCCTGTGTTGCCCCCGTCACATCATGCCTACCATGGACAAGACTGTGTGATGCCTCTCATGGATCACCATTCTCCCTCTTCTGGGTTGGCTCCCTCATACCTCTATGCCATGACACTGATAAGGCTAGCTTCTCATAAAAAAGACCACTGCCACACAATCACGTCTGAAACTCTTCTAGGGTCCTAGAAATAATCTTGATTTGTGTGTCAGTAAGAAAAGCAAAGACTATACTCGTCCTATTTATCTCCTGAGACCCCACTGGTATGATTCCCACCTACATAAAAAGTCAGTCACAACGATGGCACTATTAGCTCTCTAACATAAAACTTTTATTTAATGATATAGCAAATCATACCTTGACAGTTACTCACAAAGCAAGTAGAGGAATATTTAATGTATCACAATTCACGCAAAAGCCTGAGTAAAACTTTTCCACCAATGTATAAACCATGGGGGATATTGGCACAAATTTATGGAAACTTATGGGAGAGGGATGACAACTCATGGGCTTGGGGTCACTCACAACTCAAGACCATGGGACTGGATGTTCTTGGTCTCTTCATGAATAATTGAATGAAATTCATGAAATTCCATGAAAAACTCCAGATTCTGATTCTCTGCTAACCCCTTTAGGTTCTTACCATTCTTTCACTGGGCAAATCTGCTTCTTTTATGCTCTTGATCTGATAAAACAATGACAGACTTTTAAAATTCACAGTTCACCACATTTAAAGGGGGACATTATTAGAATGACAAGCAGTTCTCTTTTAAGAGACCTACATAGTTCCTCCAGTTTTCCCTCTGGACAATACAGGCAAGCCTAGTCAGCTCCACATTCGAGAGGATGCTGGATTGTTCAGTCAGATTCAAGTTTCTAGGTGCAACTGCAAAACCTATCTTTCCTCCTTCCCCCAACCCCAATGCTCTCAAACTAGGGAGAGGAAAGATCAGGTAGCAAAAATAGCCTTCTGAGAGGTTTAATCTCTCCACAAACTGTGTATGGTGTTAACGGGCAGTAACTGGACTCAGCTGTGTTCCAATGAGCTTCAGTCTTTCACTGACCAGTCAACAACACTCAACATAGTAGCTGAAACTGACACACCCTCTCCCTATTATTATATTACTCTTCTTCTGAAGTCTTCTGTTTTCTCAACTCAGCTCTCTCCAACTGGGTTTTTTACTTTTTTCTTCTTCTGATTTCTTTAACACACTCAATGACTCAAATCAGAGACTTCTGATGTTCAGTGACTCATATTTTCTTTATAATGTAAAACTCACGGAATTTACCTTTAGGTTAGATGTAAAGTTAATAGTCCTTATTTAATTATCCTACTTGATTTACAACTTTAAGAGTCTTAGACTAATAAAGTCTAGAAACAATAACATGCAAATTAACAAATAATTGGAAGAATCTAAAAGTGGAATGGTATGTCTTTGGAGGCAGAAGGATTTTTTTTCTCACTGAAGGACCATTTTTTAGATATGTTGTAATAGGGATTACTTTTCAGGATTGGACTAGATGGACATCGAGGTCCTTACCAACCTAAAGTTCAATAATTCTAGAATCTAATCCTTAGGAGCGGCTAGATGGCACAGTTCTGGAGTCAGTAAGACTCTTCTTCCTGAATTCAAATCCGTCCTCAGACATTAACTGTATGACCCTATTTAGACCTTAGACCATTTAGACCTATTTGCCTCAGTTTCCTAAGCTGTAAAATGAGCTGGAGGAACAAAAATGGCAAATCACTGTAGTAACTGTAGTAACTTTGCCAAGAAATCCCAAAAGGACTCAAAAAGGATCAGGCATGACTAAAAATGAATAAACAACAATAACATATCAAGTTTAGAGTAGTACAACCAAGATGGTGAGTGAACTTGACATCATGCCATATGCATGCATATTGATAGGAGGAAATGAGTATTTTTAGGCTGGAGAATAAAAGAGAGGTGAAGAGGGTCATACTTTCTACTTCTAAATATCTGGAAAACTCTCATGTGAGAGAAGAGCTAGGCTCATTTTGCTTTGCTTCAAGCAAGAGAATTAGGGGCATTTTACACAAAATACAGGAATGTGGATTTTGGAGTTATCAGTGGTCTTCAAGTAGAGAAAAAAGTTTTAGAGATATTCTAGATACCCTTCAGTCAACATTTATTAAGTGATGGCAGTAACAGAGGAGAGGACATGTATTCAGGAAATGTTGTGAAGGTACAAATGACAGTTCTTAATGACAGATTGGACATGGGGATGAGAGAGAGTAAGGAGTATAGGATGACTCCTAGGGGGGAGCCAGAGGGACTGGCAGGGTGTTGTTACCCTCTAAAGTATTAAAGAAAGTAGAAGGTGGGGGAAGGTAGTTTAGGGAGGAAGATTGGTAACCTCTGGAATGGATAATCCCTGAGCTCCATTTCAATTCCAATATTTTCATGGCAGGCACTGTGATGCCCTGAAAATTGGGGGTGGGGGCAGCTAGGTGGCTCTGTGGATAAAGAACTGGAACTGGAGACAGGAAGTCCTGGGTTCAAATCTGTTTTCAGGCTCTTCCTAGCTATATGATCCTGGGCAAGTCACTTAATTCTCATTGTCTAGCCCTCCCTGCTCTTCTTCCTGGTACTGATATGCATCTGAAGACAGAAGGGAAAAGTTAAAAAAGAAAGAAAATAGAGCTGAATTTCAGATCTGAGTTCAAATGTCCCCCCCCCTTTTTTTTTTACTTCCTGGGTGACTTTGGACAAGTCATTTAACTTACCTGGGTCTCAGTTTCATCATTTGTTAAATGGGGTTGACTAAATGACTTCTAGCTTCTTATCTGTGATTCAGTGTGTACAACCATAACTGCTGGCTATGGCACCACAAAGAAGGCAACAGGCTAGCAACTCTGTGTGTGTGTGTGTGTGTGTGTGTGTGTGTGTGTGTGTGTGTGTGTGTGTTATTCTCACTTTGCCTGGAAGAATGAAAGAGAATAACCGTCCCTGCTGCCAGCATTTAGATTTCCTGATTTTTAGTTTCCAGTTGAACAAGACAGACCAGATGAAGAAGAGAAAAATAATGGTCAGAAAAAGCAAAATAAACATTTCCAAGCTTCTAGAAGCTTTTGTGTTTGGCTCGAATTTTGAGAACTGATTGGAGGGAGTCATTTTTCAATTAACTACAAGTTTAGGGAAATTGTAAGTTACTTAGGTCAGCCCCTGGCACGTGTTTTTATATTGGACCATCAGCCCTGGAAGTAATTTCGCCAAAATGATTGAGGTGTGGACTCTAGCTCCAGCTGAGTCATTGACTTCCTGGCTGACTTTCATTGGAATAATTGTCCTCTCTCTTCTTTGCAGAGTGAAGTCAGTAGTGTACCCCCCCCCCCCAATGCAGTCCAGGGAGGTATCTACAAAGGAAGAGACAATAAAGAAAGGTTCCAGTTCAGCTCAGAACTTTCTGGAATCTCCTTTTCCAGATCCTTCTCTGCTTCTTTTAGAGATGAGAGCAGGATCTCAGGAGAGGAAGGCTGTTAGTGTCTCTGGCTTGCACAGCCCACTCCTACTTTAGAGTTTGGTTTTTTTGGTGCCTCTTTTAGTCCTGTTTATTGTCTATTTCCTACCTCTCAAATGATTTCCATTCAAACATCTTTTGGCCATTGGGCTCTGCCTTTTGTTACATCCCAGACACATAGACCACAAAGTTCTGGATGCTGAGTGAGGCATTGGGTTCAGGGGGCTTTCTGACTGTGTAAACATATATACATATATAAATCTAAGTATATATATCTTTGCAGTAGTGTACTTGTCCTTCCCTTTAAAAAAGGTCATTTTTAAAAATCTCTCCTGGATGTGACAGTAACATCCAGCCTTACAGAAAAGAAAAGAAAATGAACTGTGCTTTTCCCTCAAGAAAAACACACCCCAGTCTCCTGTCCATCTGTCATGGGCTCATCAGCAGACACCTTGCTAACAAATGAACTGATGCTTTCAGAATGGCTGCTGGCAACTTTGAAGGGAAGGGGAATTTGTATTAATATTGCTTTAGTTGGCTCCAATTCATTAGACACTTATTAAGCACCTACCATGTTCTCAACCCTGGGGATACAAAGATGAAAAATGACTTGGTAACCTGGTAGCAATGTGGTAGAGTACAAACTGAATGGAATTTGTAATCAATGGACCTTCTTTGCTATTGACTATCTCCGGGACCTTGAGAGAACCACTTCTATTCTCTATGTCTCAGTTTCTCATCTGGAAAATGAAGAGGCTGGATTAGATGCCCTCTGAGCTTTAAATCTATAATCCTATGTTGTTGTTCAGTCATGTCTGACTCTTCATGACCCCGTGGATCATAGCTATCCATGAGGTTTTCTTGGCATGAATACTGGAGTGGTTTGCCATTTCCTTCTCTAATGGATCTGCCTTGTCAGGCAATCAGAGGTTAAGCAACTTGGCCAGAGTCATAGAACTAGGAAGTGTCTAAGGTTGGATTTGAACTCAGGTCTTCCTGACTCCAGTCCCAGTGCTCTAATAACTGTTTTGTAATCCTGTGATTTAGATTCAAGTCTCATCTGTCTTATTCACTACCTGTATGACCCTGGGGAAGTCCCTTCCCCTCTTTGGGCCCAAGATACATCATCAGTAAAATGAGAGATTGGACTTCATGGTCTCTAAAACCCCTTCCAGGCATCTATGATCCCATGCTGCCTGCCCTGAATGAACAATTAATCCAATATGGTAGACAGAGGATGTGTACAGAAATAAGGTACAAGAAAGGCAGAGAAGACAATGCTCCAGGGACATTTTAGGGGAAGATTGAATTTAGCCAGGGCAGAGAGAGTGAGGGTTTGTCAAGGACTTCATGGCACTTTATCTGGCCCTTGAAGGAAGAAAAAGGTTAAAGCAGGCACTGAGCAGATTCCAGGAAGGGGGATGACTTGGATAAAGGTACTGAGACAGAAGAGAGCCAGGTAACAATCAGGGGACAAGTCGTTTGTTCCTTATTCTTCTATAAACCATAGGAAACTACCAGGAGGAAACCAAGGGAGTGGCGCAGTCAGCTCTGCTCTTCAAGTCAAGGCCCTGAGTTAGTGAATCCCTGTTAAATTTCCTGTTCCATCAGTTGCTCAAAAGGAATGCCTGTTCCTTCCTACATTAATCTAACCCCAAAACGATTGTTTCTAGCATGAATAAAGCTTGATGAATAAAACGTTTTCTTTGCCCGGGTAGTTAGACAAACAGGGATCTTAGCTTGACTAATTCCCTGGATAATCTCCTGGGCCTCAAGTTCTCCACCTGGGAAACAGAGATGAGAGAACTAATCACCGCCTCCCTCATGGAGAGGTGAAGGGAATTTAAAGGGTTATAGATTATTATCAACTTCAGCCTTAAGCCTTTAGAGGGCAGACGAGCCCTAGCCTAGTGCTGTGCAAAGACAGGTGTTTAATACAAGCCTTTTGATGAGGAGGGATAAAGAGAATTCAAAGGAGATGTCTTCATAAATCTGTTTACAGGCTATAATGATAATGGTTTTCCAGTGGAGCAAATCGCTTTTTAAGCTCAAGTGAAATGCTTGTCTAGGAGCCAAGCCTATAGTCCTCTGGATAGGCAGTATGATATAAAGGAAAGAGCACTGGATCCTGAGTCAAGAGACTTGGGTTCAAATCCCACCTTTGATGCTTAATAGCTCTGGGACCATGACCTTAATTTCTTTTTCTGCATAATAATGATAATGCTCCCTGGCTTATGAGGTTGTTATGAAGTGCAGAGGAGAGAATTTGTGTAAAAGATTTTACAAACTTAAAGATACTATGATATTTTCCATGATAATATATGTAAAACCCAGATCAAACTGCTTACCATCTCTGGGAAGGGGGAGGGATGAGAGGGACCAAGACAATTTGAATTTTATAATTTCAGAAAATGTATGTTAAAATTATTGTAGAAAAAATATATTTTAAATACATATTTAAATATTATATTTATTAATTATTATTTTATGATATTATAGTTTATAATAATTAATAATACATTAAATGTAAATAAAAATAAAATTTAAATTAAAAATAAAATATTTAAAGTCCAAGAAAAAGAGACTATGGAAGTGTCAGTCATTATCATCACCCTGGTTCTGCTATTCCCTAACTCGACAGCTAGGTAGCCCAATGGATAGAGTATGAGGGCTGGAGGTAGAAAAACCAGAGTTCAAACCTGATCCCAGATTTACTAGCTGAATGACTCTAGGCAAGCACTTAGCTTCTGTTTGTCTCCTTTCCCCCAGCTATTAAATGGGGATGATAATAATAGCCCCTACTTCCTAGGGTTGTTGTGAGGATAAAATGAGGTCATTGTCAAGCACTCTAGCCTAGCACATAGTAAGTACCCTGTAAATGTTAGTTATTATTATTATAAAGGCATTGACCTCTATAATTTCTATGGTTCCTTCCAACTCAAAATACTGTTATTTGAGCACCATGGGTGGAGAAATAGAAAAGGGAGGCGAGATGAGTTGCTCTTCTGACTTGGCTCTGCCTCTAGATAGTTGTGTCATCTTGGACAAGTCACCTCACCCACCAGGGCCTCCTCATATGATTCCCCAAGGTGTCAAGCAAATCTTGTTGTTCAGTTGTTTTTAGTTGTGTCTGACTCTTCTTGAGTCCATTTGGGCTTTTCTTGGCAAAGACACCGGAGTGGATTTTTGTCATTTTTCCTTCACCAGTTCATCTTATAGATGAGGAAACTAAGGCAAAACAGGTTTCAGTGACTTATCCAGGATCACAGAGCAGTAATTGTCTGAGGGCAGATTTGAACTCAGGAAGATGAATCAGCCTGACTCCAGCCCAGGAACTCTTATCTCCTTCACCACCTAGCAGCAAATAGAGATTTCTGCCTTTTGCAGTCAAAGAGGTTCCCACCCCCGACACACACTCAGTTCTATACTTGATGTCCTACAGCTGGTGGCTTTCTAGGCTGTCAAGAACTGTTGGAAAAGTCTTTGCCTCATGGGGAAGGATTATTGGGACTCTTTGCCATTGAACAGAATGGGCGGAGGGATCAGAGACTCATGTACTGAAATCTGGCAGGGACCTCAGAGCCCATGGAACCCACGCCTGATTTTACAAATGAGGAAACTGAAGCCTGCAGAGGGGAAATAATTTGTCCAAGGTCCAACAGCTAGGAAATAGCAGAGCTAGAGCAAAAAATGACTTGTCTAAGAAGGTAGTGACTTGCCCAAGTTCACACTGGCAGCAAAAAGGAGAGGCGGGATTTGAAAACACATCCTCCTCCAACTGCAGAACCAGTCCTATTCCCGATGCACCAAGTTGCCTCCAAGGCAGAATCTTAGAGGGGTGAGAGCATAGCTCTAGCAGGAGGCAGCCTGCCTACGCGGGATTCGTGGTTGTTGTTGAGTTGGGTCTGACTCTTTCGTGATCCCATTTGGGGTTTTCTTGGCATGGATACTGGACTGGTTTGCCATTTTCCTTCTCCGGCTCGTTTTACAGATGAGGAAACTGAGGCAAACAAAGTTAAGGGGCTGTGGAACGTCAGGCAATTATCGTTTATAGGGCTGCAGGCAAGACACAACGTATCCCACCGAATAGCCGGTGTGACAGTGATGGTTAACAGTAACAGTAAAGATTATATCTGTAGAGTGAATGCGGGTGCTGCTGCCACCTGGTGGCCAAACGAGAAAGGTGCCGAGCAAAAAATAAATCTGTCACTGACTTCCTCTCCAGCCAGATCTGTGCTTATTTCCAGCCTGGCTCTGGGGTGACCGCAGCTCCATTCAGAATACATTCCCTCTTTGTTTTCTTCTTTTTCCCATCTGTGCTATTACCGTCTGTTTAGGAGAAGCAGGACACACACCTAACGCTGGCGTGCATAGAGACAGCAGCAATGAGGAGAGATAGCTCCGTCCTACTGTTTAGCAAGCAGGATTAGACAGATGGGGAACTTGGTTCGAATCCTCCCATTTGATACTTTTTAGCTCTGTGGCCAGGGATCACATGTGTACTTTTCACACTTGAATTTCTTCATTCGTAAAATGGATAATAATAATAATAAATCCTTCTTCACAGTGATAGACTCCAAGCATTTTTAGAACAGAAAGAAAAGACATCTAGCCCAACTTTTCATATATTCAGTGAGGAAATGGAGGCTTAAAGAGGCTAAGGGACTTGATCTAGATCACCCAGGTCACATCCTGCAAACAGAGATTGTCTCCAAAGCCAGGACTCAGCTGATAGATACATACACACATATACACACACAGTACTTTGCACACTTCAAAATGCCAGTTCGGTGCTTGCTTCTGCAGCACATACACTAAAATTGGAAAGATACAGAGAAGATTAGCATGACTCCTGCACAGCGATGACCCACAAATTCATGACGGGTCCCATACTTTTAAACTTATGTGGACATTTGTTATTAAAATTAAAAATTATAATTTGAAAAAAGAGAAAACAAACACATCTACAATATTGGACTCCAGGCCAGGTACTTTGCTACTTAGCTGCAAATAGAAATCTCAAATGGAAATAGGAGACTTCTGTCTCTTGAGGTTAAACATTACCCTCCTCTACCGTCATCAAACCCCCAACACACCCTCAATTATATACACTGGATGTCAATGAGAAATTGAAAGCAAAAAATAAAATAAAGTGGTCAGTATATGTCGAAACCTAGAGGACTTTATATACTAAAATAAAGGTTCTTTGATAACTTGTTAAAAATTAAATGTCAGTTACTACAGTAATCTTCTATATCTGTACAGTGCTGTGTAAATCAATTTTATATCTATTAACATAAGTGGGTTAAGTGATCTTCCTCATAACTCTTTGTATAAGAGAAGGTAGGGGAATATTATGGAGAGCCAGCCTTGGAGGCAAGGGAACCTGGATTTGATTCCTACTTCTTTTTTTTTATTTTAAACCCTTACTTTTTGTCTTAGATTCAGCACTGTGTAATGGTTCCAGGGCAGACGAGTGGTCAGGACTAGGCAATGGGGTCAAGTGACTTCCCCAGGGTCACACAGATAGGAAGTGTCTGAGGCTAGATTTGAACCCAGGATCTTCCATCTCAGGGACTGGCTCTCAATCCACGGAGCCACCCAGCTGCCCTCTTGATTCCTACTTCTGACACATACTGGCTGTGTGACTCTGAGAAAGTGACCAGATCTCTGTACCTAGCCATCTTTTAGCGTTTCAGATAAGATGCTGACCTGCATTGGTATTCTACAGTGGTATAGTACTTAGAATATAGTAGGCTTTTAATAAATGTTTTTGTTGTTGTTGTTGAATCATTTCAGTTGTATCCAACTTTACATGACCCCATTTGGGGTTTTCTTCACTGAGACACTGGAATGGTTTGCCATTTCCTTCTCTAACTCATTTTATATATGAGGAAACTGAGGCAAACAGTGAAATTAAGTGACTTGCCTAGAGTTATAGAGCTAGTAAGTGTTTAAGGTCTTATTTGAATTCAGGTCATCCTGACTTCTGGCCTGGCACTTTATCTACAGAGCTCCTAGAAATGCTTTGTAATATGCATTTAATAATGTAAATATAAATTAATGATTTATTAATAATCAGCTAGATGACACAGACAATAGAGCGCTATACCTGGAATAAGGGAGAGCTGAGAGTTGCCTTTGACACTTATTGTGTGATCCTGGGTAAGGCACTTACTGTTTACCTCAGTTTCCTTATCCATAAAATGAAGAAAATAGTAGCATTTCCTTTATGGGAATCAAATAAAATAATATCTTTAAAGTGCTTTGCAAAGCTTAAATGCTTGTTATTGTTAATGATTCACTGATAAATCCTCTTTGTCTTTATGACCACATTGAACATTAATTTGTATTTTTGCACTCGAAAAGTAAAGGGTGATGATAGCAGAACGCTGCATGTGCTGTCAGGTTCAATAGCTATGCCAATTGGCTTTCTTTTGTTACAAGGGAGTGAGGAGAGAGAAAAGGGCAGACACACAGAGGGAAATAACTGCTGGGAAAAACAAAAGGCATCAATAAGACTTTAAAAAACAGTCCTAGGGCCATGGCATGACACCAGAGCCACTGGGCTGACATCTTCCACCTTGCTGATCAAAACTGTGATGCAAGAAAATGAGGGGTTCTGACGGCTGACCTTTCCCCATGATCACTGGGCGGAGGACAAACCACCGAGATCTCTCTTTCTTTCTCCTTTTCGGCATGGCTGGTTGATGCCTTTTACAGTTTTCACATACTTCCAAGGTCTCCTTTCTAAGAAACTGGTAATTTTCTAATCACTTAAAATATCAGGTTTCCTGTGTCACATGACAATCTAATCCAAGGATTAGATACAATCAAGACGAGTTCTGGTTTTTACTTTCCTTCCATGGAGAGGGAGGGGGAGAGAGAGAGAGAGAGAGAGAGAGAGAGAGAGAGAGAGAGAGAGAGAGAGACAGACAGACAGACAGACAGACAGACAGACAGACAGATAGATAGACAGACAGAGACAGATAGCAGAGAGATAGCAGAGCTGTCTGAAAAGTTAAAAAAAACAATTTCCCTTTGTAAATAAAATTTGTATTAAAAAACAACTCTTATCTTACTCTTGGTCCCAGTAATAGCCCTCTAACAGAAGGGCAAGGGCTAAGCAAATAGGGTTAAGTGACTTGCCTGGAGTTACACAATTAGGAAGCACCTGAGGTCACATTTGGACCCAGGACATCCCAACTCCAGACCTGGTTCTCTATCCGCTGTGCCACCTACATGCCCCTAATTTCTCTATCTTGTACAAATAATGTTGTTCTGAGATTAATGACAAAACTAGCATTTTGATCATTTTTTACTTTTGTAAACACTTGATATTTATTATTTCTTCTAATCCTCATAAGAGCTGGGAGAAGTAGGTGCCTCAGGTATGATTATCCCCATTTTAAAGATGGGAAAAATGAAGTAAGATGTTAAGCACTTACTTAGTCAAGGTCACCTGACTTGGAAGCAGGACTCAAACCCAGATCCCTTCTGACACTATTTTAGTAGACTGCTTCTCTCTATTTGTTTTCACAGTTTATCATACAACAGATGCCAACCCCAAACCCAGAAAGACACTGCCTGTCTCCTCTCTCCTCTTTTATTCTACAATTGCTACAGGGTGGCCACTAATGGATTTCTTTTTCCTGTATTTTTCAATGTCATCAAACCCCTTTAAAGTATCTGCTGTTAATGAAGACTTGCAGTAAGGCAGTGGAAGCCATGTCAAGGTCAGACAGGACACAAGGACTTCTCACATTAAATAAAGGATTTTGAGATAAATAAATCACCAGAATCTGAAATTATCACAGAGAATGATAACTGTGTGGGAGAGTCAAAAGTTTACTTCGCTTCTAGGTCCAAGAGTAAGGATGGATAATTACTTAAAAGGAAAAGCAGAAAGGTGGGTAAACTTTCTGAGGGCCAGCTAGCTGGCACAGTGGATAGTGCTGGAGTGGAATAAGGAAGATTCATGTTCCTAAGTTTAAATCGGGCTCAGACACATACTAGCTGTATGACCCTGGGAAAGTCACTTAAACCTGTTTACCTCAGTTTCCTCATCTGTAAAATGAATTGGAGAAGGAAATGGCAAAGCACTTCAGTATTTTTGCTAAGAAAACCTCAAATGAAGGTAATAAAGAGTCATACACAATGGAAAAAGAGTGAAAAAAAACACCCCAAAAGAATCTTTCAGTTGATGGAGAAGGGGATTAGGCAGGAAGGGCATTGTGTACCATCTATCCTAATTGTATATTTCTACTTCCCTCCTTCCATTTCCACCTCTTGTTCCTATTCTAGGACCCCCATTCAAATCAATACAACTGCTGCTTCTAGAAAGGGGCTGTTAATTGACTTTTTTTCTGACTCTACTCACCATCCCTGTAACTTTCCAGAAAAAAGGCTTGAGTTCAAATCTGACCTCAGACATTTACTAGCTTAACCTCTGTCTGTTTCAGTTCCATGATCTATAAAATGGGGATGATAATAATAGCATTTACCTCCTAGGATTGTTGTAATAAAATGAGATAATATTTGTAAAGTTCTTTGTAAATCTTAAAGTGCTATATAAATGCTATATTATAACATTAATTATAGTAGTATAATTGATATAATTTTATTATAACTATCAATCATTATTATAATTTTAAAATAATTTTATTAGAATGATGGTTATGTATTATCATTACAAATATAATACTAATAATTATTGCTATTATTATTATTTTCCTTTCCAGGCCACTACTCTACAACTTCTGTATGCCTCAGTTTCCTCAACTTTAAAATAGGGACAATAACAGCACCTACCTTCCAGGGTTGTCATGAGGATTTAATAAGATAATATTTGTAAGAAGTGCTCAGTACAGTGCCTGACACATAGTAGGTGTTATATAAATGCTCATTTTTTCCACCTTCCCCTCTTCTTTGAGTGATTGTGAATCCCACTGAGGAAGCTCTGCCAACTTGCAAAGCTTGATCCCCCTGCACATTGCCATCTGTAAATTCAAATATCTGGAAGATTTGCCCATCCAAAGAGATTCTGTTCTATATTTGAACCCTCCACTAGGGCTCCTACATGATAACAGTCTTATGTAGAAAACTCTTTAGGATCAGTATCAGCATAAGGAATATTTATTTAGCCCTTTAAGGTCTGCCAATTATTTTATCTCATTTGAGCTTTGCAACAGCCCTGTCATACAGGTGCTATTCATATCACTCCCATTTTACAGATGAGCAAAATGAGACTAAGAAAGTTAAAGTGATTTGTTCATAATCATGCAGCTAGCAAAAGTCTGAGGTAGGTTTTGAACTCATCTCTAAGTCCAGTGTTCTACCTGTTCTGCCATTATTGTTGTACTTAGAAGTATCCATAACAGCTCTGTTTATTTTCTCATTTCTTGTGAGATGGTTTGATGTATCTCTTAAAGATTATTTTTATATTTCTTTAATGGGAGAGAAACTGCGTGATGACCTGCTAGCATGGAGGCAGATCCCAGAAGTCAGCTGCCATATTGAGTCCACCATGTCCTCTGGAATATTGAGCAGAACCTGATTTCATCTTTGTTCCTGATTCATTGGTCTCCATCTCTGTCTTCTCTTACTGGGATCTTTAGACTGACTATGCTCATTTTCAAAGCTTTACTCTTGAGTTTGGCCCCCACCCCCTACCCCATCTTTTGGCTCTCACCTTGGCAATGGGCTTAGTTCTTGGCACTCTGACTCTTCCTAGCTTCTGGACCCTTTGTCAACCACCAGATGTCAGTGGGCAGCTTCAGCAGCTGGTCATTAATCACTGACCTCCCACAACTTACAGGTGAGGCATGACAAAAGGTCATCGGAACACTCATTTAAAACCCTAACTTCCCTACTTACTACTACTTCTGCAACCCAAGATCAAAATTACAGAACAATTTCCTCCACCAAACTCTTATCTTCCATCTTAGAATCAATACTTCATAGTGGTTGCAAGGCAGAAGAGTGAAAAAGGCTAGATCTGTGTTGGCAAACCTATGGCACATGTGCTGGAGGGAGTGTTCCCATCCCCCTCTCTATGTGAGCCTGAGGACATTCCTCACTTTATCTGCCCCTCTGCCTAGCAGCGCAATGGGAGTGCTTCCTCCCTTCCTTGTCTGGGATAAGGCAGGGGGCTCACATGTGGTGTGAGGGTTGCAGTTTGGGTACTCGGTCTCTAAAAGGTTCACCATCACTGGGCAAGATCATAGAGAGATTAAGTGACTTGCCCAAGGTCACATAACTAGGAAGTCCTTGAGAGCAGATCAGAATTAGAATTAATTGTTAATCTGCATTGGAAGAGGAAATTCCCTAAGCAGAAGTTCCCAATAAGAGTAAAAAGACAAACAAGGGCTACTCTTCCCCCCTCATCACTCTCCCCATCCCAACTTCAATTTACTACTTCCCCCCAGCAAAACCCAGAAAAAGATTTTACTTTCTGGGGACTGTTTCTTCATCTGTAATCTGAGAGGATTATGTTGGAGGTTGTCTTCAGTCCCTTCCATCTCTAAATTCTATGAAAATCCCCCATGATATGGCTGTTTTAATTAGTATGATGCCTTTAAGACATTTGAAAGCGTAAACACCACTCCAAAATAATAATCAATAAACTTTTATTAAGTACCTACTGTGTGCCTAGTACTGTGCTAAGCAAAAGCAGGAGAAAAGGAGTAAAGGGTGGAATAGAAGCCCCAGGATTTCCAGACATAATCTCCATGCATATATTTTAATTTTAGCTATTTATAGCATTTCATGAATGACTTCCTCCCCAATGATTGTCAAGACATGACTCCTACAGAGCAGGCAGAGCATCCTAGATGCCATAGAATATTGAATGATGGATGTAGAATCAGGAAGACTTGAGTTCAAATCTTGCCTTAGATCCTTGGCAAATCATTTAACTGCTTTGTACCCGTTTCCTCAGTCTGAAAACAGGGCTGCTCCACAGGCTTGTTCTGGGGGTTAAATGAGATAACATGGAAAAGTGATTTCCAAACCTTAAAGCTGGTCATTGCTGTTTGGTCCTTCGAGTCATGCCTGATTCTTCATGACCCCTTTGGGGGTTTTCTTGGCAGGGATACTGGAGTAGTTTGCCATATCCTTCTCCAGCTCATTTTACAGATGAAGAAATTGAGGCAAACAGGGTTAATGGACTTAGGGTCACCTAGCGAGTATCTGAGGTCAGATGTGAACTCAGAAAGATGAGTTTTCCTGACTCAGAACACTGTGCCACCTAGCTGCCCTGAAAGAGCTATATCAATTCGATTATGTTTGATGTTTGTTAATTTGCAGCAGAATCTTTATTTTTATTAACAGGGTGGGCACTCTCCCATAATTAGGTAGCCAAGTGGCATAGAGGACAAAGCATTAGGCATGGAGTCAGGAAGGAATGAGTTCAAATTCACCCTCATTCACTTACTAATTGTGTGACCCTGGGCAAGTCACTTAACCTCAGTTTCCTCATCTATAAAATGGAGATAATAATAGCACATACCTCCCAGGGATGTCTTCAGGATGAAATGAATCATCACATATATGCTTTTCAAACTTTAAAGTCCTCTATAAATGCTAGTTATGACACTCTGGCTGCTGTTGTTGTTCTGTTTATCCCTTACCTTTGCCCTCCTCACACTAGATGTTCCCCATGCCTGGAATCTCTCCATCTTACTCTCTCTTTTCTGGCTTTCTTCAGATTTCAGCTAAAATTCCAGTTTTTCCCAGCCTGCACCCTTTAAAACCCTTACCTCCCGTCTTAGTATGAATTCTGAGAGAAAGGACTAGGCAATTGGGGTTAAGTGACCAGTCCAGAGTCACAAAGCTAGGAAATGTCTGAGGCTAGCTTTGAACCCAGGACCTCCCAATGCCATTCCTGGTGCTCTATCCACTGTGATACCTAGCTGTACTCATCCCTAGTCTGCCTTAATACTAGGGCTTTCCCTCTGAGAGAATCTGTCTCCCACATGCCCAGTGTATCTCTTATATGCATATAGTAGTTTGCATGTTGTACCCTCCACCATTAGAACATGAGCTCCTCAAGGACATGGACTATTTTTTCATCTTTCTCCATTTCCCAAAGGCTCATCATCATGCCAGGCAAGGAGTAGGGGCTTAAATGGTAGTGGACTGACTGACACATGATGGGGCAAATGGACCATGAGTTGGACCCAAAATGAAACAAGCGAAAGATGGTAGACGAGGTATGCTTCAGAGAATTTCAAGGTGCCTTTGGTGACTTCCCCAATTTTTCCCATAATTCAAGCCCATTTAAAACAAATCAATATTCTACCAATGTTTTGTTGGCTATAAACAATGGAGCCCAACAGATGTGGAAGGAATGGAGAGCAGTGGGAAGGCCATGGTATCAAACTGTAACATAACAGAGAAAGAACTTCCAAGAAAGGAGTTAAGGATGTCATCAAGGAAATGTGGCATTGAAAGAGAATTGACACGAGTACATATTTGTGTGCCTGTATACACACATATATACACTTGTATATGCAGATATGTATTTATATTGGTAGGGACAGGGGATGGGGAATTGGCCATTGGATTCTGTAGGAAACTCTCAGGTGAGAAAACTCATTATGCCAATGCTGGTAGCCATCCTTTATGCAACTAACTTAATAGTCTTAGAGATCTACTCTAATGGATGAGTGACTAGCCAAGGTCACACAGGTAAAGTCTCAGAGGTAAGATTTGAACTCAGGTCTTCCTAACTCCATGCCCAACTCTTTCTCTACAACTCTGCTGCCTCTTACACATGTATACACCCAGAAGCATAGCACAGTATTTGCTGTTAACAGTCAATCAGACATTCAGAAAGTTCAGTCATTTTGGTTGTATCCAATTCTTTGTGACCACCATTTGGGATTTTCTTGGCAAAGCTACTGGAATGGTTTTGCCATTTCTTCTCATGCTCATTTTACAGATGAGGGAACTGAGGCAAACAGGGTTAAGTGATTTGCCCAGGGTCACACAGCTAGTAAGAGTCTGAGGCTAGATTTGAACTTAAGAAGATGAGTCTTCCTGACTCCAGGTCTGGTGTTCCATCCACTGAGCCATATAGCTCAGTAACAGTATATAAGCATAATATATTCATTTAGAGAAGTAAGGCATGTATGCACATAAACAATTAAAAAACAATGCAAGAATATCAATAATATGGAAATAAATCTTGACCAAAGACACATATAAAACCCAGTGGAATTGTGTGTCAGATATGAGAGGGGTTTGGGGGAAAGGGAGGGAAAGAACATGATTTTTGTAATCCTGGGAAAATGCTCTAAATTAATCAATTAAATAAAATCAAATAAATAAAAAGAAAAAAATGCAAGATGATATCAAGATTAAATAATAGAATAATGTCAGATGATCAACTGTGAATAACTTAAGTACTATCAACGAAGCAAAGATGCAGGACAAGCCCAAGAGACTCAGGACAAAATAAAAAGGCTATCCACCACCATAGAAGAAACAGAAGGAATTCAAATGCAGATTGAAATATAACGTTCTTAAATTATTTCCTCCATTTTTTCTAGTGAATTTTTCTCTAGCGAAAGCAATTTGTATCTTCTTTCACAACAGGATGAACGTGGAAATACAAATTATATGACAAAACAGCTGCAAACTATATCATATTATCGGTATTCTTGGGGGGAGGACTCAGAGAAGAAGGAAACGATGGACTGCAAAATATCAGAAAACAAATATTGAAAAATTGTATTGACATAATCTGGGAAAAATGAATTGTAATTTTGAAATACTAAATTATTGATTTCTAGAGTGGAGAGAAATCACTCAAGTCTTGTTCATTTTCCAACTGAGGCAGGAATCCCCTCGCAGAATATCAGTCAGGAGGAGTTTGTGTTTAACATGTCTTTGCGCAGTCTTGAGTTTAGTTGCTTGGAACTCCCTGGATATTCGGAGGCTTCCTAGTCCAACCTGGACGAGACTGGCAATCTCCTCAATAGCATTCCTAACCAGTTGTCATCTAGTCTTTGCTTGAAGACCTCGAGAAAGGAGGAGCCCTTTATCTCCAGAGGAGGCCACTGGCAACAGAAACCCCAAGGCATCCATGGCCCCAACTGGAGGATCTGCCTAGTGTTTTGCAATGGGCGGTTTCCCCTGTAGTTATCTGGGTAGTTAATCCCCTGCCATGCTTTCCTTCTTCCCCAACTCCCCCATACTCTTTTTTCATTTGATGAAACGTAGTTAAGATCAGTAATGAAAAAAACCTCATCCATCTCTTTGTTCTGAGTTGGTGCCTTACACGGGTCCTGCACTGAGTCATCTTTCTCTACTTTGACTCCTGTCTGGTTATCCCAAGACTTCAAAATCCTCCCACCCCACCTCCACACCCTTCATCTTCTCAGTGTCTCAGAGCAAGGATATATAGGACGACTAGGGAGCACAAGTATGCCCCTGGGAATAGAAAGAGGAATCTAGAATTATTTCTTTAATTGTTTGTTTGCTTATAAATTATTTTCACACAGAGGATCAGGTTGGGGTAGAATGATACCAGAGGGCAATTTGATATTTGCCTATTGGATAGATTAATTTGTGCATTAAAAAAACTTACTTTCCATCTTAGAATCAATACCGTATATTGGTTTCAAGACAGGTAAGGGCTGGGAAATGGAAGTTAAGTGACTTTCCCAGGGTCACACAGTCCAGAAGTGTCTAAGGTCATATTTGAACCCAGGACTTCTTGAATTTTCCTTACTGCCTCATATCCCTGATTGACCAGGCTCCTATAAATCAGAAGTGTCAGAGTGTCTTGTTTTTGTTCCACTGAGCCACCTAGCTGCCTCCTGAACTATCTTTTGCAGAAGAGAAAATGTTATAGACTTGTTGCTGCCTGGGAATCCAGCATTATCATTTAGATTGGGAATTTTTTAAAATGCTTTGTAAAAGTATTTTAGACCTTGCATTTCATTGCACCGCTCTCTAATTTCATTTCTATTTATTACACTCTTTGTATAAGCATAGAGTTAGTCTTCCTAGTGACTGTATAATGTGGTGGAGGAACCTCTGGATGAGAAACTCTGCCCTCATTGGTTCAGCCACTTCTCAGTTATGTGACCCTTGGAAGCTCTCTTTGGGCCTCAGTTACCTCATATGTAAAATGAGGGCACGAGAATAGATGCTCTCTAAGTGTCTTACCAGCTTGGACATTCACAATTCTGTATTTCCTAGGAAAGGCTTTCCAGACATTCTTCCTCTTCCTAATATCTCTCATTCTATACACTAGTCGATCAATAAACATTATTGAGTGCCTACTACATGCCAGACCCTGTGAAAAATGCTAGGAATATAAAGGCAACATAGAATTCCTGTTCTTAAAGAGCTCTTAGCCAAAGGAGGGATACACTATCTGAACCACTAGGTATAAATAAGTTGTAAACAGGAAAAAGTTGGAAGTATTTCATGAAAATGACAAAAATATGTTCCTCACTTTCTGCTCTCTTGAACTCTAATTATCTCTCAAATTTAATTACCGGGATTTCATCACCAAACACCTTGGCACCTGTCTGTGAAACTGCCCTGCTTCTGGAAAAGGAAAACAATCCATCTGTAGTTTACAGAAATGAGGAGTGGTGGCTAAGAATGTCCTTCTGTCCCTAGCACTAAAAAAGCGAAGGAAATGCAGTGATTTATGGCATCCTCTCTGGGGAGCTCGCAGCTTTTGGCTGACCTTCATGCTTAGTTAGGAAGGAATAGCAAAGTGAAAGTTGATGGAGGATGACTTCTTGGACTCAAATTCTGGAGAGCTTTTCCTGGGAGAATCTTCATTTTGCTCCAGTTCCCTTCCTCGGGTCCACACCTGGCTGTGGTCCCCCCAGGTTAGTTTAGGATTTCCTCTTGGTGCCATTACAGAAAACCACCAGACTGATCTAACTGATCCAACTTGGATAGCCACAAAATTCCAAAATGCCAAAGCTGGAAGGGATTTAGAGACCATTTAGTCGGACATCCTTATTTTAGAGACGAGGAAATTGGATACCCAGAAATTGGAAGTCCAGAGAAATGTCTAGGAAATGGTGGCACAATTGGGACTTGAACATAGGTGTGCTGGCTATAAGTTCAATGGTTTTTTTTTTTCTCTCACTGCGCTTAGTTTACTATTGCCATTTCCTTTAATCTTATTCTCTTTTGGCTTCCATCCTCATCATTCATAATCCCTCATGATCTTGCTTTTTCAGAAGTTAACAAAGCCTTCTTAATTGCCAAATCCAATGGCCCTTTCTCGGTCCTCCATCTTCTTGAAATTTCTGTAGCTGGTAACACTGTGGATCACCCTTTCTTCCTGTGAATTCTCTTCTATGTGGGTTATCATGAACGTAGCTCTGTCTTAGTTCTCCTTCTACCTGTCTGACAACCAGTCCAAACCAAAAAGCCCTCCAAAACCAAAAAACGACATTCCTAAACCCAGAATAAAACAGAAATACCATGAGGACATGCTATAATATCCATGACAAAGGATAATCTCATAATACATGAAATACTTAAATCAAGATATGTTTGCCTCTACTGGGAGGCAAAAGACATTTTCTGGTTCCAACACTGAAGCTGAGTTCCAGTGTGAGACATTATCTCTAATGGTTCTATAAATGAGAAAAATCAACCCACATAGAGCATCTTGATATAGGCAAAAAATGTTCTTCAACTCCATCAGGTAGAGAGTGAATATCTGATCACTATTTTACAGATGAGAAAACTGAGGCTCAGAAAATTTAAATAAAATGGTCAAAGTCATATTTCTAGTGAATGTTTTAGGGCAGATTTGAACTCATATCTCTTGAGGTTTCCTTACTGCCTCGTATCCCTGATTGGCCAGTCTCCTGTAAAGCTGAAGTGTCAAAAAAGGTTTGTTCTCACACAAGAAGGCAGAGATTCCCACTAATGATGGTTCTTGGGCAAATGAAAATGTATGCAGCTTCTCTTTGTTAGCACAGTAGGTGCTAAATTCTTGAGTCTGGCATATATTTGGATCTTCTTACAACACTGACACTCCCTAATGTTCTCTGAACCAGATTAAATACCATTGGGAGGGGACAACTAGATAATTCAGTGGTTAGAGAGCCAGGTCTGGAGATGGAAAGTCTGGGTTCAAATCTGACCTCAGACATTTCCTAGCTGTGTGACCCTGGGCAAGTCACTTAACCCCAATTGTCTAGGCAGTACCACTCTATTGCCTTAGAACCAATACATAGAATTGATTCTAAAATGGGAATGCAAAGGTTTGAAAAAATTGCAATTGGGAAATATTTAATAATATAAATAAAAATAGAATAAAACATAGATAATATTTAAAAACTAAGCCAATATGCAGCCAGCAGGAATCCTTAGGCATGGCTTAGTGATTCTATTTGAGTTTGACACCATTGTTGTAAAGGACATGTAAACCCCCAAATGTAAACTCCTCTGATATCTTCTCAATAAAGAAATGGTTCAGGAACCAATGAATGGGATTATTTCCATCTTTGCAGATTGAGCTGTGGGCTAAGCAAGGTTTTTCTTGGATATTAAAAGAAGTTTATTCTCTTTATAACACATTGAGAATCATTTCCTTTCCCAGAACCTTTGCCAGACTTTAATCTTTTCGAAGAATTTGATAATCCACCTATCTAGAGAAACATAAACAGTGCCCTTTGATCGCCAGAACCACAGAAGGCAAAGAAGTTTTGTTCCCAGACAAGAAGGCAGAGATTCCCACCAATGATGGTTCTTGGGCAAAAGAAAATGCATGCAGCTTCTCTTTGCTAGCACCGTGGGCGCTAAACCCCTGATGCTCTGATACATTTTTATCCTTTCAAAGTATCTTGTAAGATGGTGGCATTAGAACCCAAAGTGTCTTAGGGATTTTCCAGTCCAACAGCCCCCTTTTTATTGATGCTGAAGTTGGGTAATGGATTGGTAAAGTGGTCACACTTGTATTAAGTGGCAGAACCAAGATTCAAATGCTGGCACCTGACTCCAGATTCTTCTTCCCTTATTAATGCTCATTTTAATGTGTAAAAGAAAATTTAAAAGTACAAAAGACACAAATGTAGCTTCATTCCTATATTGTTAATTTTTTTGCAATAGATATATAAATATAAACATAACTTCTTTTATAAACCTCTTTCTTATTTGTGGATTGGAATATTTATTTGTTGATTAAGTTAAAAACTTTTTTTAATAAGGTGAATTTTTTTATAGTTAGAAAGATTGATATAGAAGAGGGGGAAATACTATACTGGTCAAAGGGTCAAGAGACCTGTGTTCTAGTCCTGACTCTATTTTTAATTCACTAAGTGACCCTAGAGAAATCCCTTAAACTCCCCTGGCCTCAGTTTCCTCATTTGTAAAAAAGAGTAGATCTTGATGATTTCTAGGTTCCCCTAGGATATTAGAATGTTCTGTTTCCATGTAAACATATTTATTATAGGTACATGGGGAAATGCCACAGGTCATTAAAAGATGTAGATTTGCATGACTGTGGGCAAGTCATTTAATCTCACTGGGCTTTAGTTTTCATATCTACTAAATTAACAGATTGGATTAGATCAGGTCTAAAATTATTTCTAAAAAATAATTTCTCAATTAAGACCAGGAAAAGATAAGCTTTATGAAGAGGGTATAATTTTGTTGATCCTCAAGGGAGGACGGCATAGAGCGTTGCTCATTAGGGCTGTTAGCCTCCCAATGATGGTCCTTTGCTTACAAATCTTTAGTGGCTAACTCTTTTTTGGCCACAGAGTCAAATTCGGACTTCTTTGTCTGAAATTCAAGGTCCTCTACAATCTGCCTAGAGGTGTCTGTCACCATTCAATTGTCCATGCCAGTCAAAAAGACCATTTCCTAAAATATGGAAAGCTGTAATGCATCTGGGTCCCATACAGAGGAAGCCACTAGCCGATGGTGCGTTAAAAAAAAAAGTGTACCCGTGAGTCACTGAGTCCTAGTTCTGGTCACCATTTAGGCAAGGATGGCCAAATAGGTAGGAAGTCTCATCGCAGTGTTATAGGACTGAAAAAAATGACGGTTTCCTTAGATGAATTATTTCCATTATTCAGAATGAGACTTGTTTGTGAATCTTTCAAGTAATTTTCATTCCTCTTTGATACATACCAGCTGGCATTCCAAAAGCAAGGCCAGTGAACAGTCTGCAAGTTCAAGGTGATATCCAGCATCCCCTGCCGGTACCAGGTGCGGAGATAGTCAGGCATCAACATTTCATTAAGAAGCTTTCTAATTAGATTGGCAAAGAGGTTTGGGGATGTCAAAAACACTGTATAATTCTACATTAAAAAAGTAATCTGTCTACATTGGCAAAGTTTCAAGGTCAAGCTTTGAAGAAGGCATGTAGCATGCTTTCCATCTGCCAAGAAACTGAATACTGGATAAAGAAGCTCCTAGATGGTAAATATTTGAAGACCCATTTAAAAATACAAGTTCTAATAAGTAACATCTGGAATTCCTTTTCTCTAGGGAAGAAGCTGAGGAAATAGTACCCATAGGTGCCCCAAGAAGTGGGGATAGGGATGGAAATTTATTGATATTAAATAAGTCAGATGAGCACAATTTATTGAATTAAGTAGTTAATGCAATTAATTAATTAATGCATTCTGTAGGGATATTGACCCAAGTATTGGGAGCTGGACAGAAACCCTGATGAACTCTCATTTAACCAGTCTGACTTCTGAATTGTGTTCTGGGTTACTTCTGACACATATTCACCTTTTGTATTCCTCCAGTTCTAAAAATAAGGCTCATGACATTTATTGAAAGCCTCTTTTATGGAGAGAATGGGCCCTGGAGAGTGAAATGATGATAGTCTTGAGTAATCTGCTGACCATGTAGATTTGGTTTGATCCTTTCGTTTGGCCCAAGGAACAAAGGATATCAAGGATGATCTTAGAAAATCACATTGTCTCATTGTGATGAATTTGGCCAATACAGGGTGTCCCAAAAATCTTGGGCAATTTAAAGCTTTAGTAGCTTCAAAAGAAGCATAAATAGGATGTCCCACTGATTAGGAGCTTTAATAGTTTAATAGCTATTAAATATCAATTACTTGAATACAAATCATTCCCCAGTTGACAAATAGTCAAAGGATATGAACAAGTAATTTTCAGATGAAAAAAATCAAGGCTATCGGTAGTTACATGAAGAAATGTTCAAAATCACTCTTGATTAGAGAAATGCTTGTGGGAATGATCTGAGTTGCCACCTGTCAAGAAGAGATTACAACATCAGTGATATTGGCAAGCAGATGCAATGAATGGAAGCTTGAAGGACTCTCAATCAAGGTGAGAAGGAAAGAAGATTCATTGCCAGCTCATATCTATCAGATTGGCCAGTATTATTACGTGTAAGGTGATAAATGTTGGAGGGAATATGGCAAAATTTGGACACTGGTGCATTGTTGGTAGAGTTGTTCACTGATCTAACCATTCTGGAGAGCAATTTTGGACTATGTCCAAAGAACTATAAAACTGTGCCTACCCTTTAATCTTGTAATGTCAATGCTGTATACCAAAGAGATCATAAAAGGGAAAAGAACCTACTTGTATTTGTAAAAAATATTAATAGCGTGTTTTTTGTGGCAGCTAAAGAGTTGGAAGTTGAGGTGACATCGATCAGTTGGGGAATGGATGAACAAATTGTGGTATATGTTGGTGATGGAATACTATTGTGCTATAACAAACAGTGAGCAGGATGATTTCAGAAAGACTTGGAAAGATCTGCATGAGCTGGTGCAGAGTGAAATGAGCAGAAATGAGAATATTGTGCACATGAACAATAATACTGTGCAATAATCCTCGGTGAAGGACTTGGCTACTCTCAGCAATACAATGATCCAGGACCCTTCTGAAGGTCAGAATGCTGTCCACCCCCAGAGAAAGAACTATTGGAATCAGATGCAGATCAAAGGACACTGTCTTTCACATTAGTTTATTTAGGGTTTTATTTCTGGGTTTTGGTCTCACGTGAGTATTCTCTTACAATTATGACCAATATGGAAGTGTGTTTTGCATGATAATACATGTAAAACTCAGATGGAATTGCTTATCATCAGGATGGGGGTGAGGGAAGGAAGGAGGGAGACAATTTGGATCTTATAATTTCAGAAATTTGTTATTGTCATTACGTGTAATTGGGAAAATAAAATATCTTTGAATAAAGAAAAATATCAATAACTTTAAGCTTGCATAGTTTAAAACTGCCCTAAGATAATTAAGACACTATGCTAAGGACTCTCCATCTGGCAGACACAAGATGCTAACCTTTGAATCAAGCACATTGCTTTCTTTAAACTTGTTGGGATGAAGGAATAGAGCGAGGAGACGGTGTGAGGCAGATATAATCAGACAACAAGATTTAAAGGTGGAATGGATCTTTGTAATCATGTAGTCCAATCTCCTCATTTTAGAGAGGAATAAAGTAAAGCCCCAGGAAGGCAGCTAGGTGGTTCAATGAATAGATCTGAGGGCCTCGAGTGAGGAAGACTTGAATTCAAATCCAGCCTCAGACACTGGCTGTGTCTCTGGGGAAGCCACTTAACCCTGTTTGTCTCACCTTCATCATCTGTAAAATGAGCTGGAGAAGGAAAAGGCAAACCACTCTAGTTTCTCTACTTAAAAAAAACAAACAAAATTATAAAGAGTTGGGACATAGCTGAAAAAGTACTGAACAACAAACAAACAAACAAACAAACAAAAAAACCAAACCAAGGTCCAAGAAAGATTTTGAAAAAGACTTGCTCAACAGAGCCAGAATTCAAACTCAGGTCCACTTGATTACAAATATAATTCAATTCATTAGAAAAAAAACCATTAGATGCTTACTATGTGCAAAGAATGATAATAACGATAACAATAGCTAGGATTTATATAGCATTTTAAGGTTTACTTTGCATATATTTTCTCAATAGTTCTAGGTGTTGGGTTTACAAAGTTCTTTTTCCATTATATGATGATAACTTCTCTTAAACCTGTCATCTATTCATGAGGAATGAAATACTTGGCTTACAACCCTCCTGAAAAAGGTTCAAATTAGATTAAAATGTAACGGGGCAATATATAATAAAATAAAGAAAATATAATAAAATGTAGATAATCTAACATCTAAAAACTTAGTTAATATGTGGCCAGCAGGTATCCTCATACATGGTTTAGTCTGGAAGACCCTAATTCAAATCCAGATGCAGACATTTACTTGCTAGATGGTCCTTGCTAAGTTCCTTAAATTTTATCAGCCTCATATTACTCATCAGTAATCTGAGGATAATAATACTCCTGCCTTTTAGGGTTGTCATGAGGATAAAATGAAAAGACACATGTAAAATGCTTTGCAAAATTAAAGATGTAAGTGTGTGTGTGTGAGAGAGAAAGCTATTTTTCTCTCTATTTGAGAGCAAGTCAAAGGCTAAAGGAGGATGTTCAAATTTTTAGATCAGTTGGTAGACTCCTGAAATTCATGCAAAGCTAAAAGAATTAGTTCCAACCACTAGTCAGTCCCACCATTCTAGAGAACATTAAAGAGGCAACATGGTATACCAGAATGAGTACTAGACTGGGCTCAGGAGATTTGAATTCAGAATCAGATTCTGACATTTTATGGCAGGGTAGCTCTGGGAAAGATGGTTAATTTCTTGGAGTATCAATTCCTTTACTTCTAAAGGAATTATAATGGCTATTCTAACTTTATCCCAGAATTTATGCAAGAGAAATACTCTATCAACAGGAGTTTTATCTTAGTTTGTAAGTTATCTTGATTTCAGAGCTCCATAGAGAATTGAAGTTGAAGAAAAAACAAAAAAAAATTAGTAACTCTTGGATGTAAGCATTTTGACAGTTATGCTGAGCATCCCATAATGCATATCTTTCAATGAAAGAAGTTGCTTCAATTTAATGCAATAAGTATTTATCAAGTCCCAAATATGTTCAAGGTGATGGGGCAGCTAGGTGGGATAGTGGATAGAGATAGACCTGGAGTCAGAATGACATCTCCCTGAGTCTGACCTCATACACTTACTAGCTATATGACATTGGGGAAGTCACTTAATTCTGTTTTCCTCAGTTTCCTTATCTGTAAAATGAGCTGGAGAAGGATATGGCAAACTACTCCAGTATCTTTGCCAAGAAAACCCCAAAAGGGGTCATGAAGAGTCAGATATAACTGAACCAACTGAGCAACAACATATGCAAGGTGACATGTGAGACATCTATCCAACTGTGGAACATTTACTAAAATTGGATAATCTTTGGAATATAGGGAAGGAAAGGGAAATGAGAAGAAGATGTAAGTTCTGGGCAGGAGAACAAAGTTACAGTGTTGGAGTCAATCCATTCTCATTTATGACCTGTTGGATCCTGAATTTATGAGCTGTACTTATCATTTAATAACTTTTCAGCCTCAGTTGCCTCATCGGTGAAAGTTAAATGAAGTTAATGGTAGCACCTACTTTGTGAGGTTTGGGGAGGATCAGATGAGATGACATATATAAAATATTTGTAAACCTGAAAACACCATATAAATGCAAGTCATTAACCACCATCATTGTCTTCATCATAGTGTCACTATTGTTGTTTTGCTTCAAACATGAGTAGTCTCAGGAAGGGTTCTGCTGATTGTCTTCACAGATATTTCAAACAACACTGAACTTTTCTTAAAATCTCTGTAGTAGAAGAAAAACATTTCCTTGATCACATAGTTCCATGGGGATATGATCAGGGATGTAGACTCAATGATCATTATTGCAAATATTAATAATATGGAAATAGGTCTTAATCAATGATACATGTAAAAAAACCCAGTTGAACTGCTCCTTGGCTATGGGAGGTGAGAGGGAGGAGAGGAGAGAAAGAATATGAATCATGTAACCATGGAAAAATATTCTAAATTAATGAATTAAATAAATAAATTTTTTTTAGAAAAAGCTTTGTGATAGCCCTGTCATTACTCTCTAATTCTTGTAGTTGTCTTAGCCATTACTGCTCATCTCTTTCAAATACTTCAGCAACCCCCACAACTGTGTTTCAGGGATGATGACAGTAGTGGCCATAGAATAGCTAGAAGGGACCATATGGACCTTTTTTTCCATTGTTCTCATTTTACAGGGCAAACCTCTTATTCCAAATCCAGAATTCTTGCTGTGCAGGATCACCTTTGATGTTTTTCCTTTTGCATTTATTAAGCTGAAAGAAATGATTAAGGAACTATGGTTCAAAATGAACTAGGTACTTGTTGGATTAGTAGACAAGATCTTCCCTTCATAAACTGTTTAGGTAAAAGGTGGAAAATTTCCCTTCTGTAGTAAATAGTCTTACTCATGTCTTTGTGGATGGGCAAATCTTCAGCCCTGGGTACTTGCTGTGTAGTAGGTGCTTAAAAATACTCTTTGAATGAATAAAGAACATATGGGTAAATACAGATGGCAAAGAAGCAGGCTTCAAACCCCACTGAATAAGACTTTTACCTGTTGAAGCCTGCTGTTTTGAATGCATTGCTCACAGCAGGATAAATTTTTATTGAACTAAATGGAAGTCTCCACTGATTAAAAAGGGTGTTTGAAGATAGGGACTTCCCACTGAGTATGTTCAATTACCTGAGTCTAGTTTTTCCAAATCTACATGTTAGTTTCTAAAGCTAATTTGATTCTAATTTTAAATCAGTTCTAGAAAACAAAATGGCAAATAATCTTGGGTCCATAGTTTATTGATCCTTCTTTTCTCATGCAGTGAAAACCTTAAACACATAACTATACTCAATCACTATATTTTGGTCAATAAAAATTGTCTAGAGTAATCATTATATATATATATATATATATGCAAGGATAATGAATTGCATATATATACATATAAAGGTAATGATTGCTACAAGGGAGTGGTTGGTACTCTGATCCTACATTTTGCTGGTAATTCATTATAGGATCTGTCCATATTATGTAGAAATGAAATTTCTATTCGCTATTGATGTTGGTATAATGTAAAGGGCATTTGACTTGGAGTTGAAATCTCTGTCTGCATCCTGGCTTCAATTGCTTACTAGTAGTGACTCTGAGCCTTAGTCTTCCTACCTATAAAGTGGAAATCACATTAATTTGTTTTTTTGTTACCATTTATTTTTGTCTTAACTTATTTCAATGACTTTATAGGATTGTTATGAGGAAAGCACTTTATAAACTATAAATTTTAAATATTCAAAATATTATTGTTAAGTTAATGCCTTTATGTGCCTGATTCAAGCTGTTATATTTCCTCATGGTTTGCTTTATTGTTCTGTTTGGAGAGAGGGAATGGATCTATGATGATAATGATAGAGGGAGTTCTCATGTAAAGAAACTCCTACCAATTCAGGTGAACACCTGTTTTTGCAACTTTTAGTCTTAGAGAATTGCTATAAAGCACTTAAAAGTAAAATGATTTGTGCAGGGTCAAATCACCAGTAGGGGTAAGAGAGAGGACTCGAATTCAGGTCTTCTTGGTTCCAAGACCAGCTTTCTGTATTCTGGCTTTCATAATTCTATTAGCTTGTTTTTTTCCCCTAGTAATTTATTTGATGATTTAGACTGAAACTATGACAAGATGACAAGACTTATAACTGCATTATGTGGACATACAGGCTTACACTAGGTTAGATTGTGAAACAGTTTGTCTCTCTTCCCTGACATTTGCCTTTTCATGTATTTTGGCCCATCTTGGACCCCTATCTTTCATATGATCCCTAAGTGTCAAATTATTTTCCTTTTATTGCCCCACTGTTCAAGGATCCTTGACTCTATGGTATCCCACTGAATCTGGGAATGATGTTACCAGATTTTTCTTCTTCTACTTCTGATATCAAAGTTTACTGGTCCTGTGACTCATTCCTTTTGTGATTCCTTTCAATAGTGAAAAAGAGTAGTAACTCATCAGATAATTTAGTCTGTGCTAATGGTGAGGCATTTGGTGTTTTAGAAAGAATGCTGGACCTGGAATAAAGTGTGCTGGTTTCAAATGATAATTCTAACATTTACTGGCTGTATGATCATTAAAAAGTCATTTATTGTTTCTGAGTCTCTGTTTCCCTATCTATAAAATGAAGTCAATACTTGCCAACCTCTTCAGTTGGGTTATTGTGAGAAAAAATGTTTAAATCTTAGAAGACCGTATAAAGATAATTTTAATGTATTAAACAGACAACATGTTATCTCTATGCTTGTGGATTTAATGTATTACATACCCAAAATGTTAGCTCTATAAATGTGCTGTCTAGATGTGTTTACTGTATTAGATAACCATCATCTTATCTTTCTCAGGTAACATAATTCCATGACCCACTCATTTCAAAGACTTTTGAGGAATGATAATAAAGGAAGGATAAATTCACGTGAGTGTATACATACATGTATATGTATATTCAGATTTCTATTTATGTATACACACATTTACTTATTTATTTGTTAGGAGGCTTATTTGCAACCTTCAGTCATCCTACAAAAATGACTCCTGCTCTTTCTTGTGCTCAAGGCTTAACCTTGTGCTTTCAGGTTAAAAACTGTACGCAAGTGAAAACATCTATTCTACAGACAATAATTCAGACTACAAATTTAAATTTCAAGGAGACCTAGAAATGCTGAACAGAGCAGAGGCTTTTTTCTCCTTATATCTATAGGAACTTGAGGTTTCTGGCAAGACCAGATGTTATGTGACTGCCATCATTAATTGCCTACATATATATCATGAAGCAACTCAAAAAGGGCAAAGATGATTCTACTTCCAAGTCATGAAACCCAATGGGAAGAGAAAAAGAAGAATGTGTTTAGCAAATCAATATATAAATGAAACAATTAACTAGAAAAGATTCAGTAAAAACTTAAATTCCAGTTTGAATTTATTCTATTTGGTTTAGAGCCTGAAATAACACAATAGTAATCAAGGAAAACATAGCATGAGTTTGCTCAAGGAACAGTCATCATAGCGTAGCATCAATAAGGCTGCTTTACTTAATCCAACTTTTTACAGTGAGAAGAAAATGTGGCAAAACTTCTCCTCTATGTCTTGGTTTAGCTATTAAATTGGATTAATAGCAAATAATGGATTATAGGATCATCCTTTTATTTCTTAAAAGAGAGTTATAAGAATTCTAATTAATTTAGACTAACTATCCACACAGGAAAAACCTTATAGATAAAGAATAACAATTGTCCAGATTATGATATGTTCCTGACTTGAATGCATCCAACTGGCCTATTATCTATATGTGTATTTTAGGTAGTTAATGCAGATAAACTGGGAGGGGATAAAATAGAAAAGAAGGAAAAGAGTGAGCTGGAGAGTCTCAATGAATTCCAAAGTACTTTTAAGGACCCCTAGCTTTTTTTCTGCAAAAAGGATCATATTTCAAAAATTCTTTCAGTATTGTTTGGCTTGTATGAGTAAAAAGAGATATGGTGAAAGCAAAATATAACCAATGGAAAGCCCATATACTTGGTTGGTATCCTCAGGAAAGCAGAACTGGAGGAAATCGTAGCCCATTGGATGACAAGCTCATGAGAAAATACAAGAAATAATCCTAAAGGATGGGGCAGCTAGGGAGCACAGTGGTAGAGAGCCTGGTCTGGAACTAGTACTTGGGCTCAAATCTGGCCTCAAATACTTCCCAGCTGTGTGACCCTGGGTAAGTCACTTAACTCCCATTGCTTAGACTTTACTGATCTTCCGCCTCAGAATTGATAATTCGTAACAATTCCAAGATATAAGGCAAGTGTTAAAAAAGAAAAGATTCCCATAGAGGATGAGTAGGCATGGATAGATTGTGATCTACATCGTTAGTGGGTAATCTTAAATCTGGTGTAGTACCTGGCACAATATACACAGCAGAAATTTAATAAATATTTGTTAAATTAAATTGTTGAATCACAACAGGTTAGAATATGCTGAAGTAAAACAATAGGATGGAATTTAGGGGATAAACTTAAAGCACTGAATTTGTTGTACAGTGAAATAGTGAGGAGGATTTGGTGCATATGAGGCAGGTCTGGAGCCTTTGGTTTATCACAGGCTGAAAAGAAGCCAGACTGTGATGAGGCTGCTAAAAAAATCTCATTCATCATTGTAAGGTCCAGGTCAGAGGGAATAATGGTCTCATTCTGCTCTGTACTAGTCAAGCCATATTTATAATACTTTGGGGACTTGAGGACACCATATTCAAGCAGGCATATTGAGAAACTATATCCAAAGGAGGGTGACGAAGATGGTGACAAGTCTAGAAACTATGGCTTATGAGAAACATTTAAAGGAAAAGGGATTTTCGGTCTTTGTAGGAAAAAAAAATCATTCTCTCCAAATCTGAAAAGCCGTCATGTTGAAGGAGGATTAGATTTGGTTTCTGCTGTCCTACTATGGGTAGAAAACACAAGGGGAAATTTTCAGCTCAATAAAAGAACTAACTTGACTTAAATAGAGCTGTCCTTTGGATTAGAAAAGCATGAAAGATAGCAGAGACCAGCTCATTATCTGACAGGGATGCTGTAAAATGTATTTCTCACTGATTGGGAGGTTGCATTCCAACTTTATGATCCTATATTAATTGTCATGTTGAATAACTTTACACTCTCAACTCTCTGAATTATTAAATGAATGAAGCATGGTGCAATGGAAAATTATACTGTCCCTGGAGTCAGAGGATGTGGGTTCAAGCCCCACCTCCGTTGTTTACTACGTGTGTGATTGTGGGTAAGGTGCATATAACTGGTCTATGTCTCAGTTTCCTCAGCTATTAAGTGGAGCAGGGGGCTTTTACTTACTCACACAATATTAAATCTGTGGTGCTAAATCAGAGAATAATTTTTATTGATTTAATGAAGCATATTGTACATTCCCAGAATGAAGAGATCTTTGCTTAATATCTCTAAATTGACACATATGTCACACGACTATCCCATAACATTTATTTTTGTTAGTAGCAGAATAGAATTCATATCGAGGGATCTATAAAGTAGCAACAGAGACAAATTGAGTCTGAATATTAAAAATAAAAAATAACTCACATTTATGTTCTGTTTTTAAGTTAACAAAGCAACTTTCCTTAAAACAATTCAGTGAGAAGGGTGGAGTTGTCAAATGCTGGTGGATTACTTACTTACAAATACTGGTGGATTACAAGAGTTTGTGTTGCTCTCCATTTGGCTACGATGACCTCTTTCTCTTCAACAAACCTCTGTGTTTTGGTTTACAGTGTCCCCCTCTCCTGATGGGAACCCCCCCCCCCCATTCTCTTATTACATGAATCCCACTTTTAAATTCCAGTTCATTTTCTATTTCTTCTATGCAAGCCTTCCTCCCATGATCACTCTGGTGACTTGTTCTCCTTCTTTTCCCCTGAACAGTGGAGGCATTATTATTTGACTTTTATCATTCCCTTCTTTGCGTTATTATTAGCTCTCTTTTAATACACAGGTCCCCTTCAGCAACTAGATTTGAGAGAAGAATCAGTATCACCAAATGCCTAGGACAACACACTCAGCAAATGTTTATTGATTGTTGGGAAGAGATTTATGCAAAATTATAAAGTAATATAGTAGAGAAATTATAAATAGAACTCATGGCTCCTCTGATTTGGTTTATTGTAATTGTTTTCAATATTTTAGTTAGATGGTGATTTTTTTAACCTTTGCACAATTGTCTAGTTAGATAAAAGCAATATGCAACAACATTTCCCAGTATATCCGATCAATATGAAAAATTTTCACTGAAAATTGCATTCATTCCATGGAGATTTATTGAGCATCTACTGTGTTAAGGAAGCATGAACTAGAAAGGAGAGGATAGGGAAGGTGAAAAACAAAAACAGACAGCAGAAAGGAGAGAACAAAGAGTTAGAAATCTTTATATACCTTTTGACCCCCAAATATCACTATTGGGTTTATTTTCTAAGGTGATCAGAGAACAGGAAAAATAACCTATAAGTTCTAAAATATTTATAGCAGCTCTCTTTGTGGTGACAAAAACCTGGAAATTGAGGGGATGTGCATCAAAATGGTTGAACAAACTGTGGTATATAATTGTGATGGAATACTATTGCATCAAAAGAAATGGTGAGAAGGTTAAAGAAAACATGAAAAGACCAACACGAAATTATGAAGAACAAAAAGAGAAGAATCAAGACAACATTATGGCAACAGAAATACTATTTGAAGAATAAATTATATATGACTACCTCTAGAGAAAGATTGACAAACTGAAACAAACAACACAACGTTTAATATATACATATATCTCTTTTGTTAAATAATGCCTTTTCTAGTGTGGGGAAGGGAAGGAGGGCAGTAGAAACCTGGGAATTTTAATGTAACAAACGAATAAATAAATACATTTTTTAAAAAGGAGAGAGGGGAAAAGAAAGAAGAGCAGGGAGAGAGACGGAGAAAAAAAAGAAAGTGAAGGAGGTAGAGGAAGAGGAAGGAGGAGGAGGGGGAGGAGAAAAAGGGGGAAGGGAAGGAGGAGGAAGAAAAGGAGGAGGAAGAAAAAAGAAGAGTGAGGAAGAGTTTGTTTTGTTTTTAGGAAATGATCTTATGTGTTTTAATAACTACCCATCTTATTTGGTCCGCAGAGTTTGTGCCTATTCTGGTCAAACAGTACACTCCTGGTATTTCTGAACTATGAAGATGAAGCTCCTCCCTTGTTTGCCTGTAGACTCTGAAACTCAGATTTTATGATCAAATGTTTCCCACCTAGCCCTATGCTCACCAGCTGCTAAGGTCAGTGTCTATTAGTTTTTCTCACTAACTGAAAGGCAGCAGGTGTTGACTAGCTTTCATTATCTCAGCTCAAGCCCAACATTTTTAGAAGAGCCAATGAGAAAGAAGGAAAAGCTCATGGGCTATCCATCCTCAAATTATTTGTGTGTGTGTGTTGTGTGTGTGTGTGTGTGTGTGTGTGTGTGTGTGTGTTTTCCCTTGCAATATGCTATACTACAGGGATTTTAAAAGAGAGGAATCATAGCATATTGGAACTGGAAGGGATCTTAGAAGCGCCCAACCCTTTCCCTTTACAGATGAGAAACCTAAGGATCTAAGGGTCATCTAGAAAACATAGGCCAGGTATTGAAAGATCTCAAAATCATGTCATATGAGAACCAGTTGAGGAAACAGGAGATGGTTAACCTTCAGAATTGGAGTCTTTGTGGGGAACACAATAGAAATACTCATCAAGTATTTGGGGCTCTGTTGGCCTCCCAGGACAAAACCTAGGGCATTGGATGGCAGCTGAATGGGGCAGTTGAATGGAGTATGATGTAAAGGCAATTCTTGTTTAGGTATAAATCAGTGAATCAGAATCAGTGAATTGTGGGAGTCAATCATTAAATCTTCAGAGTATTTACAATGAATAATCTGGCAAATATGACAGATCAAGGTTCGATTGATAATTTTGTTGATTTCTTTACTTCATAAAATGATGGAGAAAATATTAATGATGCAGATTATAGTTAAGAGTATGTCATGTGGGGAAGCTAGTTGGCTCAGTGGATAGAGAGCCAGGCTTGGAGAAGGGAGGTCCTGGGTTCAAATCTGAACTCAGACTTCCTAGATGTGTGACCCTGGGCAAATCAATTAAGTCTAGTTGCCTAACCATTATTGTCTCTTCTGCCTCAGAACCAATACCTAGTATTGATTCTAAGATAGAATTTAAGGATTAAAAAAGTATATCATGACATTTTTTAGAGTGGAGAGCCAGTTATTAAACATTTACCAGCACACCCATGGCTTTAACACAACCTAGGAAGCATTTCCTCCTAGTAATCATAGTTATTTTAAAGAAAGGGAGGGGAAGCATCTGCCTAGGCATATGTCTTGATTTTTCTTTCTGGCATGTCTTCTGGTTTAACTCATGACTTCAGTCAATATTTTAAAAAGTAGTCAATTAGAAAGCACTTATTAGGCACCTACTAGGTGCCAAGTGAGCAGCTATGTGGTGTGAGGATAGAGTACCAGGTCTTGAGTCAGAAAGATTCATCTTTCTGAATTAAAATCTGGCCTCTGACACTCACTCACTGTGTAACCCTGGGCAGGTCACTTCACCCTGGTTGTCTCAGTTTCCTCATCTATAAAATGAGCTGGAGAAGGAAATAGCAAACCACTCCAGGATCTCTGCCAAGAAAACTGAAAATGGGGTCATGATGCACAGGACATGAATGAAAAATGACTGAACAGCAATACATGTGCCAAGCACTAGACTATGCAGAAGGGGTTCAAAGAAAGGTTAAAAACAGTCTCCACCCACATTAATAGTCAGTCATTATATATCTATAGATCTATACAGACATACACACACACATACTGTAAATATCTAGTTGTTTACATGTTGATTCCCTTAGTAGAATGTGAGTTCCTTGAGGGCAGGGATGTGTGGGTAGCAGGTAGGATATTAACTAAGTCTTGAAGGAAAGGAGAATGAAGAGTTGAAGAGGAAGACCATGACAAGCATGGAGGGTCTGGGCCTGTCCCAAGTATAGGGAGCTCCTGGTGATGGACTTTCTTATCTACTGCAGATTGGTATTTTCTCAGGAATTCATGGAATGAGAGCATCCTTGAACACTGAAAGCCTGAGTGACTTACCCAGCATTAAACAACTAGTTGGAGGTGGGACTTGAAACCAGAACATCCCAGATCTGAGGCCTCCTTGACTCCATCTTGTTATATTTATTGGAAAAGGATGGGGAGGATAAAGGGAGTTGAGGGGAGAGAGGGAATATTGCTCCGTGAGGCAAAGGAGAGAGATGCCCCCTGCTGAGAGAAAGCAGCAGGGGTCCGATAAGAACTGTTTGTCTTGAATGACTGAACTGATGCTCAGCTCTCTCTATGCACAGAAAAGATAGTCCACTTATCTGACTGCAAATTCAAATAATATAAAGTTCATTAACCAGTTGGGATTGGAGTTTTTCTCAGCTTCAAAGCTGAGGCCAGGCCCCAGAGGCTGGCAGAGGGTTTCTCCCACTCCAGTCTACTCTATATCAGTCCTCGCTTTGTCTAATTTAGAATCTTAGCAGTAGACAGAAAGCAAACAAGAACAGGTCTGACTTTCAGAAGTGATTGGGCCTGAATCTTCGGGCTGAACCAAGAAGAGGCACACCACACCAGACTGGGATCAACAAGTTCCACCCTCCTCCAACACCAGGGAGGAAGTAAAACCTGGAAGGAAGGAAGTGCTAGTCACAAGACCCAACTGCCACTCCCAGCAGGTAGGAAGTGCTAGTCACAAGACCCAACTGCCACTCCCAGTTTGCCCTTCCCCCACCGTCAGTCTTGTTTCCTTTCCACAGTCTATTATGTCACATTGCTTCTGTAAATATTCTAGTGCCTTTAAAAAACTCTTCCTGGCACATAGGAAGACAAAGGATTGCAAACATATTAAAGTAGTGTTTTGTTACTCAATATAACAATATTTGTTGAGCATCTGCTAAGTGCATTCCTTCAAAATGTCACTTGTATCTGTCACTTCTGTTCTATTTTCATGGCATCAACCTAGTTCAAGCTTAAGTCAAGGTTATCATAGAATTACATCATAAACTCTTTAGAATTAGATGGGACTTCATAGGTCATATTGTCCAGTGCATTAGAAAAGCACCAATCCCTTTTGCTTTCAATGCTTGTGTTTCATTTATTTTAAACATTGTACTTATTTTTTTATATTAGTTAAACTTGAGTTCCAAATTCTCTACCTCCATTCTGTCCCCCTCCACATATTGAGAAGGCAAGAAATAAAATATCAATTATACACGCAAAGCCACATATTTCCATATTTGGCCATGTTGCAAAGTAAACAAACCAAAAAACTCCTCAAAAGCTCCATAGCAATAAAAAGTAAGAAACCTAAGTGAAAAAAGTAAAGATACCTAAATCCCAATTATAATACGTCTGATGATCATCAAGTAAATGATTGAAGGTCTTTGATGATGAAGAAATCTTCAAGATGGAGACTAGGTAACTCAATTGCTCAACTTATCTTCCATACTTTCTTATTCCCACATGGGTCAATTACAAATAGCTAAGTATTTTGGAGACTTTCCATCATCTAGCTTCTAACCTTGAATGGCACTGAAGACTCATTACTTGCTAGGTCTATTCAAGTTCCCCAACCCCCCATGTAGTGAGACACACTATCAGAAATCTATATGTGTAGAGAGCATGAAATTTTCATAATTATAATTGCTAACCAATCCTAGTCTCTTGTCATATCACTTGAAAGCAGTAAAGGATAAGAACTAAGGCCAATGACTGGTCTCTCTCTTCCTCTTGTAATAACTTTATATTACTCTGCATGTACCTTGTTTATATGAATTTATCTGTATAAATTGCATTCCTTTTCTCCACCCCCCATCCCTAAGAATTATACTTCTTGAGGGAAGAGGTTTCTATTTTTCTTTGATCTCTCCTGTCTTGTACATGATAGGTATTTAATAAATGTTTGTTTTTATTTTGGGGTGGAGGAGGGAATTAACATTTATATAGTGCCTACTATGTGCAGTTGCTCTTCACTAAGTGCTTTAGAATTATCTCTTTTGATTCTCAGGACAACCTTTTGAGATAGATGCTCTTAACTCAATTTTGCAGTTGGCAAAAAGCTAGGGCAATCAGAGGTTAAGTGGCTTACTCCCAGAGTCACACAGCTAGGAAATTTCTAAGGTTGGGTTTAAACTCAGGTTGTCCTGACTCCATGCCTAGCACTCTATCCATTGCACCTTCTAGTCACCTAGAAGAGTACTATTAGCTTATTAGCTCCTGTGTGATAGCTTAAAATATTTCTTGAGTGGAGCCTATAATTTCAGGGAGGCTTCAAGCTTAGTCATATAGGTCATGTATGACCTAAAGGTGGTATATATCATAGTCAAACTACTTCATTTATATCTTTATATTTATTGTTGTTCATTTTAAATAAATCATATATTAATAATTTATTTATATATAAATCAATAGATAACAGTAATAATTATTTGGAAATCATGTTTCTCTAGCCTACTGCATAATTAATATTTAATGAATTAGAGCTAATTAATAAGAAATTATAAGCTTACTAATAAATATATCTTCTGTCCCTTAACCACTACTGCCCAGTCCTACTTCTCTTCTGCCTTAGAATCAATGATTCTAAGATGGAAGGCAAGAGGTTAAATTAAAAATATATATATTTTCAAATATAAACCTATAGATCTTGGGATTAATAAATTGAATATGTAGCAATGAGTCAAGTCAGGGTTGCCTATGAGTTGAGTGTTGCCTGGTTCCAGACCCTACTTGTGCCTGATACAAATGGTATCTATCATTAAAAAGATAAAAAAAAACTTCTTATTCTCTTTATCATTTCATGTCTCCTCTAGTCTCTATATTTTTAATTTTCTTATTCTTTTCTATTTTATTTCTTATTCCATTTGATCTAGTCATTTCCCTCTCTTTGAAATGCCCCTCTCCTTTTGGAAATTCATAAAAATTTTAACATTTTTGTTATATTGTATTTGAATCAGATGATCTCCACCTTACTACATTTTAAAATGGTATAGGGTAACAGAAAAAAAGTGCTGAAGTGATACTAAAGAGCCCCAAGTTCTAATTCCATGGCTGATGGGTACCAGCTGGATGACCTTGGGTTATGCAACTACTCTTCCTGAAATTTGGTTTCCTTATCTATAAAGTAAAAATAATATTTACACTATATACTTCAGAGAGTTGTGGTAAATAAAATGCTTTGCAAATCTTAAGGTACTACTTAAACATGATGATGATGATTATTAATTATGAAGTAAAGATATATAAAGCATAAGGCATAACTGTTCTTTCCCACAAAGAATTACTATGTAGTTGAGGAGACAAAAGAAAGATGCATGAAAAAAATAAGCAGAATGTTCTATAGAATTTAATCATAAGTTGAGTATAAATATTCAAAATTGAATAGATAATTTGATACTAGGCCACCATACCATAAAATGCTAATTTTCTGGCATAGATAGTAAAAGCAAACATAATTGGAGGGAAAAAAAGGAGAAAACAATGTGACTTGACCACATTAATGATGAATTGATGGAAGAGGTGAAGTGTGATCTGGAGGGACAGATAGGTTGTGTAAAATTGAGATTTGAACTTTGGACTTCAATCCCCACAAGCCCTTGCTCCACTTCCCCAAAATGCTTTGTAATCCCACAAAATTCTGAGGTGGGCAAGATCGAGAAGGTATTTAAGCTGATTACAAAGGCTTTTGGGCTCTTTTTGGACTTCCATTTTGGAGCAGACACGTCTCTTCCCTGATATGAGGTTGTCTGGCCTAGGCCTCTGGCCTAGGCATATGTTTTTTTTTTTCTTATTCTGTATTTTCTTTAATCTTTAACCTTTAATAAACCTCTAAAAAATATAATACTCCTTGCAGAGAGAAACTAATTTCAACCTGCCTCAGTCTCCCCATATTCCTAAATTTTAACTGTTACAGTTTTTGGTGACCACTAGATTGGATGAGAACTTCTCAAATTTTTTTAGCCTAGATAATGATTTTTTAAAGCCACGTTTCTCCAAGATGCTCTTTAGAAAACCATCTTGATCAGCTCCTGCCTGCGGCCCTCTCCGGCTTCTGGTTCTGCTCCCGGCCCTACCCACCCCGGCGGTCTGTCTCTCACCCATCTGGCCTCCGACCCAGACGGCTCATCACCCAGATCCTTGGAGCAGATCGCTCAGGACTCTTTGCGACCAGCTGGTTACAGCATTGGCCACGTGGGCGAAGGGGAGAGACAAGAGGGAAAGGAGAATGGACAATTTTCCCTTAGGCTAAGCCTCCAAGTGGATGTTGGTATTGACCATAGAGTGTTCAGAGAGAAAAAGAGAGAGAGAGAAGAAACAGACTTTTCAAACAGACTTTTAAGCAATGGGCTGTTTAAAAGGATACCTTTTGACTCTTCTGGTAATTTCATTGACTTCACCTGCGTGTCAGGGAGCAGATTCAGTCCAAAGATTCAACTTTGGAGGGGCAGCTGGGTGGACTGAGAGCCAGACATAAAGACATGAGGTCCTGGGTTAAAATCTGGCCTCAGATACTCCTCAGCTGTGGGGCCCCGAGCAGATCGCTCAGACCCCATTGCCTAGCCCTTACCACTCTGCCTTCGGACAATAGGCATTTAAATGGATAATTAATAATTAAAAAAAACCCCACCCAAGGAACTTTGAAGAGACTAAAGGCTATATTCTAAGGCATTTCAGACTCCAATGGTTTATAAAAAAATCTCTGTATCTCTATTGCATTTTTCCTGATTGTTTTAAGATATAACTTTGTGATTTTAAATTCATATATTACTGGATTGAATATTATTATGTTACACTGAAGGTTTATTGAATTTATTTTGAATTAACTGAGTTTTAAAATTCTGTTGCTTCTCCCCTATAACCATATATTGAAAAAAAATCATTGTGATAATTAAGCCCATATAAGGAAAAAAAAAACAGTTTTTCTATTTTTTACTTCGTAAATTGTTACAGAGGATGGATGGACTTCAGAACTGGTTATAATTGTATTAACAACCTTTGGAAAATTTAATATGCTAAATACCTCAAATGATTTTAAGGGTTTTTTAAATATGATTTTTGGAATTTTTTTAACAATCTCTGGTTATTTTTGCCTGCCCCTACCACGAGATAAGGCCCATTCTAGTAGCTGAAGTGAAATATATTTTATAACCCCAACCTTCCCACATGTGAATGGAAGTTGGGAAGTTAATCTCAGGGCATTTGTATCCCTATAAGCCTCCCAAAAAAGGAGCACCCCTTTATTTATACTCTTCAGCTCATTACTTTACTTGTACCAGAATGATATATAGATTTCTTGATTATGTTCTAAATCCAAGATGAGTTTTACTTTGTTTTAAAAAATATGTTTGAATACCAAGGTTGAAAGATTGCTATGTTTGTAAAAATTGTGACAAATGTCCATCAATTCATTGGCTTTAAAAAATGCTATGCAGCAACTTAGGTGAAATATGATAGCGTGTTTGTTTGCTATTGTAATTAATTGGGCTTTTGAAAATTTTGGGGATTTTGATAACTACACATTTGTACTACTGTATTTTTAAAAATGAAAAAAATGTTAACCTTGTTCAATTCATTTGCCTTATACTCACAGTAGAGCATGGCCAGATATGAAGAGGATATGGATCACATTTTTGGTGAGAAAGCCTTGTATTTTATATTTTCTTAGCTGACACAGTGTCAATGATTATAAGCTATATTTAAAAATTTTTTAAAGCTCTTTTATTATTATATTTTTCTTGCATGTGCAATATACTATTCTTTTCTCTCTTTTTTATATTTGAAGCACATGTCACCAGTATTAAGATTTTCTTTAACTTTTTGACTTTTCAGTACTATAAGTTTGAAATACATTTGTCAGAGAATGCCCAAAAAAGGCTTGTGACTATAAAAACGATGCCACTAATTATTTAAAAATTATGGGACTTTGTTTAATGATTCTGTCTGATTCCAGGACAAGATATACACACAAGAGCCATTGTACAGAGCCAAAGAAAAGCTAATCTAGGATGGATTGGTGCACTTCTAGGCCAATACAAAGGGCTTGAACCTAGTGTGAAGACTAGAGGTTACTATGTTTAACATGTGTTAAGACATAGGCTTTCCTTGTGTCCACACTCACTCTGAAGATACAGACGAGTATCCCCAAACCTTGGCTCCTATAATCTGGTCCCTTTTCTGCCTTTCATAGTGTGGTACCTTTCTGTAGTCCTGGCTACTGACTGGGTAAATGCATCATTGCTTAGATCATTTTGATTGGGCCCTGATTCAAGGACCTGTTATAGATTTATTTTCTTTTTACTTGGAATTTTACACATAAGACTTTGATAGTCTATATTTTCATCTAGAAATTTTTTCTTTTCTTTTTGATTTTTCTGATATCTTTTTAATTTCTCTTGCCAATTGATTCATATACCTCATACCTCAGCCATGCATCCCTAAGTGATCCTTTTTTTTTAATCACCCTCTTAATGGGGGGAATGTAAAAATATTATTATTTTAAATTACAAAGTTTAAATTCCTTTTGAGAAGAATTTTAGGTAAAGAAGATGCTACCTCTCTGAACCCAGAAACTGAACTGTTGGAGAAGAAATAATGAAGATGCCTCCAGACCACAAGTTGCACAAAATTGAACTTTGGGTGTGGTTGATTGAATATTTATTTGTATGTATACTTTCATGCCAAAGGGGACTGCCCCCTAACTGGCTTTTTGTTAATGTGTTCAGCAATTATTGGTTTTATTGTTTTTTTCTCTTATCCTCAAATTATTGTAATCTTTAAATTGATTATGTTTTTATGATCCTTTGGGGAAGGACTTCTTCCCAGAGGATCAAACGGAGGAATGTAAAATTGAGATTTGAACTTTGGACTTCAATCCCCACAAGCCCTTGATCCACTTCCCCAAAATGCTTTGTAATCCCATGGAATTCTGAGGTGGGTGAGATCGAGAAGGTATTTAAGTTGATTACAAAGGCTTTTGGGCTCTTTTTGGACTTCCATTTTGGAGCAGACACGTCTCTTCCATGATGTGAGGTTATCTGGCCTAGGCTTCTGGCCTAGGCATATTTTTTTTCTTATTCTGTATTTTCTTTAATCTTTAACCTTTAATAAACCTCTAAAAATATAATACTCCTTGCAGAGAGAAACTAATTTCAACCTGCCTCAGTCTCCCCATATTCCTAAATTTTAACTGTTACAGTTGGATGTTAATAAGCAAAGAAGAGAAGAAAGGACATAAGTCAAAGAGATATGGAAATGGGCACAGAGATGGTATCTGGGAGGGGTAATAAAGAAGAACATCTAAAATAAAAAAATGGTTTTGTATTAAAAAAAAAGGAAGAAAAGGGCCGGATAGTTGGGTGGCTAATGTTATGAAGGGATTTGAAAGTTAGGTTGAAGAATTTGTATTTGATAATATTGGAAACAGGTGGCAAAATCCAGGTACTGTCCATGGTCTAAAACTGTCAGAGAGAAGGAAACACTGTCCAGGTGCTGAAAGACACACATGCTTTTAGTAATGTAATAGCCCTGGCAGCTGCAAATCATTATCCCAGAACACAGTATCCTTCTTCCAGTAAGCCCTATGCCATCATCTATAAAGATAAGGAGTATAAACTGGTTATTTGCAATAGATGCTGTCCCAGACTTTTGCTAGAGTTTGTTTAAGTGGTGATTCCAAGTGCTGACATTTTGCCAAGAGGGTGTAGTCTATTATACTGATTGTTCACATGCCAACCAGAATTTAGACTCTTGACTGAAACTTGAGCCTCTACTGACATCTAACATTAGAGAGCTAATTCCAGGATGCATCAAAATAGTCAGTACAGGTTGACAGAATTAAAGCTATAAATTTCTGAAGAATTACATAATTTCCCTAATGTTAACAGGACACACATACCTTGGAGTCATTGTGACTGTATATTGTAGAATTGTGGCTTCTATTTGTAATTGACTGATTCCTCTAATGCAATGTTTATGCTTCGCTTTTCTTTCTGGAAACACACTTATGTAATATTGGTGCTATGGCTACATGACTTGTGTCTGTCATTCATGGACCAGGCTAGCTAAATTTGCAGATCACTAGGTTGACATTAGGCTTCTCTCCCACCATTTCACAGACACCATATATTAAGGCAATGAGCAGTTGTTTATTTGTATCTGATGATCATAGGAATGCAGATTTAGAGCTAGAAGGGAACTTAGAGGTAATAAAATGACCCCCTTCATTCGATAATTAGGGAAAAGTGAGACCCTAATAGTAGAAGTGACTTGCTTAAAGTCACCTAGGCAGTAAATAGAAGATGTGGAATTCAAACTCAAGCCCTATACCTCCAAGTTCACTGCTCTTTTCTCTACACCATGCTTCACTTACACTTCCCTTCCCCCCAGCCAAGGTGGGGAATATCCACCATGGAAGATATTGCAGATCCTTGAAGTGCTAAAATAATGATTCCTCAAATAGAAAATTATTAGGAAAGAACCAAAGGACAAGTTAAACTGGTCTATGTCATGGACAACTTCCAGAGTACAAAAAAAGAGTTGAGAAAGGAATAAAAATTGATAATCAGAACCCAATAAATTGCCTTCCATTCCTCACTGTTAACCCTTCTAGAGCTCTTGCCCCCTTCTTTTTTTAAAAAAATCCTTCCTTTCTATCTTATAACCAATACTAAGTGTCAGTTTCAAGGCAGGAGAGCAATAAGTATTAGACAACTGGAGTTAAGTGATTTGCCCTGGGTTACATAGCTAGGAAGTCTGAGGCCTGATCTTTTCCTTCTTTTCCCTTTTCTTTACTTTCTCCTGAATAGTAAACTACTTTGAACCATAAACTTCTTTATGGTATACAATGCAAATACCAGTAAGCCAACCATCCCTTTTATAACATGCTTTCTTTTCTCCACCATCAAGTGTCACTAACACATAGAGGAAAAAATTAACCAGAAGTCACATACAAGTGAATAAACTTAATTTAAGAATTATTAAAGAAATATAAGGCATTTGCCCAATCTACATTTTGTATTCATAACTGGGAAAATAAAATGTTATTCTAGAGCTGAAAATTTTCCACTCTTACTTCTTTATAGAGGTAGGGAACTCTGTGTATAGAGAAATGCATCTGTCACAAAATCACAGAATCACTGGATTTGAGCTTGAAATCAGTAAGTTAATGAGAATTTATTTGGACTATACTAAGAACTGGATATCCAGAGAAAAGAACAAACAGCTCCAGCTCTCAGGAACATACATTCTAATGGAATTGGTTGAACAGTGAATTTAGAAGTCATATTGCAAAAGATTTAGAAGAGAATGAGACATAAATAAATAATTGTTCAAAAATTTCAATGTCATTTTCTAGTAGAATATAAACTCTTCAAAAGAAGAAAACATTTGTTTTTTAAAAAATATCCCCAGCACTTAGCATGATACCTTGAATCTAATAAGGACTCAACAAATGCTTGTTGAAATGAATTAAGAGAACAGAGAATGGAAGAAAATATAAGAGAAGTAGAGAGAAGAAAGGATTGGGTAAACAGAATTAAAAGAGTGAAAAGAAGAAGAAAAATATAAATAAAAGGAGGAAAAATCAGAAAGGAAGAATCAAAATAGAGTAGAAAGATTAGAATAGAGGAAAGGAAGTCAGCAAGAAAGTAAATATGAAGAGACAAAGAAAGGTGTAGCAAGCCCTAAAATCAGTAGTTTTAAATAATTTGGTAATAGTTACTAATTTGACCTTGATCACTTGGAAAGGTGGGCATTAGAAAAAAGTGATCACATGTCATCACTGACCTTTAAAATTCAAAGTGGCTTCTCAGACATTTAGAAACTGCTTTTTGTATTGAGGGGAAAACCTTAGATGGAAACATTTTCAAACTTAATAATTTATTTTGGAATTAAAAAGTGATCTCCCTCACAGAATCAAAAAGGTTTTAAACATATATGAAGAAATAATTGAGATTTTAGAATATACTTTTAGACTTTAGAGGTGTTGGTTAATTTATTAGCTAACAGGAAAGACCTTTTGATGCTCACAACCCATTAGACTGCATCTTTATTCTTTAAACAAAGTTATTAAGGTTTTGTCATTGCACAGTGTTTGAAGGTATTAAACTTAGCACTGCCCTGAGACTTTTGGATATCCTGTATTTAGAACCAGCATTTGTATAAAACCAAATGTATTGGTCTAATTAGGCCCTAGATGAGATACTTATCTGGAAACAAACACAAAATACTACTTTTTGACCTCTTCATTTGAAATTCATTCTGAACAAAGGCAGTGTATATGTTTCATTAAAAAAATCAACCTAAATACTTTGCATTCACACCTCATTTTTTTTGTTCTCTTCATGCCACTCTTCAATCATCTATTCTTTTCATTAGACAACTTCAAATGACATTTGGCTGTTTCCAAAAATTAAATCTTTCCTCAAGGTCAAAAGATTTCTACCAGTGAAGAATGAGGAACATCTTCTACAGGGAAATGGCATCACATTTATTGCTGAAGTGAGGGATTTGGGAAGGGATGGGTAGCAAGAGAACAATGGGGCAAGAAGTCAAGGGTTGAGGACAGTACTAGGTTGAACTATTTAATAAAAGTGTCAAGAATCTGAAGGGAAGACCAAACCATCAACAAGCATTTAAGTGCACTGGGCGAGATGCCAGGAAACAAATACAAATAATGAAACAATCCTTACTTTCAAGGAGTTTACAACAAAATCAATTTATTCTGGCATTCTAAGAAATTAACTAGTCTATTTCTAGTCTGAATTTATTCTACTTCCTTTCACACACATTTCATTTCAGCTGTCTGGTATATTAACTCTTCTTCACTCTCAACCTGTCCCTTTTTTTCACTTTTTTACATTTGGCACAGACCATCATCCCTCATGGCCAAGATGCATTCCTTCCACCACCATGCCTGCTGAAATCATTTTCTGTCTTCTAAACCCAGCAAATGTGGTAACTTTCCCATGAAGTTTCCCCTGATACTCCCTCAAAAACAATTCCCATCTCTTACATTTTCTTACAGCATTTCATCTTGATGTCTCTTTTGCCCTTACTTCATTCTATTTTTATTACTGTAATTAAGCATTCTATCACATTATAAAGTCCTTAAGAAACAATATCATATATAAATATTTGTTAAATATTGTATATTTGTTATGTCCAATGCTGAGCATCATGCCACTGTACATAGAGTAGGTGCTTAAGAATTGTTTGGTGAGTATTGAAAGGAGGTCCATCATGAGCATATACCATGACTTGTTTAGTCATTCCCCAACTGATGGGCATTTTCTCGTTTTCTAGTTCTTTGTCACCAGATAGAGAGCTGCTATAAATACTCTAGGACTTACAGGTTCTTTACTTTTTTTTCCTGATTACTTTAGAAAACAGACCTACTGCTGGTATTGCTGAGTCAAAGGGCAAACAGTTTTAGAACTCTTTGGACATAATTCTGTATGCTCTCCAAAATATGAAATGATGAGCAACTTAATTAAAAAATATAAAAACCTAAGTGAAATTATGGAGAGTGAAATGAGCAGAACAGCAACAGAGATATTGTTTGAAGAACAATTGTGAACGACCACCTCCAAAAAAGAACAGATAAACAGGAACATACATGGTACATTTTAAATGCATACATACATATATTTCAATTGATACCTTCTCTAATGTGAGGAGGGAAGGGAGATATATGGGAAATTGAATGCAACAAACTGAAAAAATGGTGAAGGGAAACAGATGAGACAAATGCATAGAGGAAGAATCAGTAATAAATCATGGGGATAGCAATAATAATGAAGCAGTTTGGCATTTACCTCCTGTAATTGTTAATATCCCACAAGCCTAACAAACCTGTTCTTGGAAGCCTGAGCTACCACACATCAATCAGAGCTATATATTTCCTTAGTTTGAACAATGTACGGAAATGGATCAGTCAATGGTTATGTGATAGTACACCACTGACAGAATACTGCTCACAAAATGTGCCATCAGCCCAGAATTCAGGTCCTGTCAGACACAGAAACTTCAGATGAAAATCTCAACTTTTGAAGGGAGCCAAACATCTAATCCTATCCAGACTGGGGAAGAACCCCCTCTGTAATCCCTCATCAGTGGTCATCCAGCTTTTTATTGAAAGCCTTCTGTGAAGGAAGGGATACAGCTGCAGATAATTGTACTTTCAGATAGCTCTAATTATCAGCAAGTTTTTTCTTAGCATTAAACCAAAGTTTGTCTAACACTTCCACACATTGCTTCTGGTTCTGTCCCCTGTGCTTGAGCATCACAATCTTTCTTCCATGTGACAACACTTCTTGAATTCTTTAAAAGAGCTGCAATGTCCCTTTTTAAGTTTTCTCTTCTCCAGCTAAACACCTCCAGTTCCTTTAAGTATTATGATATGGCTCTCAAGACCAATTATCTTTCTTTCTGGTTGTCCTTTTCCTGGCACTATCTAGCTAATCCTCTAGCATATACCTCAATGATCCAGATCCACTCTTACAAGATACTCAGGGCAGAATACAGGAAGTCCTCACTTAGCCAGGACACTGTGCCTCTCTTACCATAGCCCAAGATTAAATCAATTTTTAGCGGGCATATCACTCCATTGACTCATGGTGAGCTTGCAATCATGAGCACCTTCAGGTATCTTTGATACTGTAGTTTAGCTGTGATATCCCCATCTTGCATTCTTGATGCTGATTGTAATAGGCAGTTTCTTTGTTACATTTGGAATGGTGAAGTTTTAGTAATAAGATTCTATGAAGTATTTTAAATGTTTTTTTAAATTCTGGATAGGGAAAGAAAAATAGGGAAAACATATAAAAAACCTGTTGATTTCATGAATTTTCCTTAGAGTAGTCAGATGAGTAAAAGCATCTGAAAATAAATGTTAGTTAGAGAAAGGGACTCTTCATGATGGTCACTTTACATTCTTTTTTATTTTCTTTTTAATTTTTTCCCATGGTTACATGATTCTTTTTTCTTCCCTTCTCTCTTCCTTCCCCCTTCCTGGAGTTGATAAACAATTTTACTGGAATATACATATATTACATGATGATCACTTTAAATAATTATTAATAACCAAATATTTATAAGATTCTTTAGGTGGTTAAAGAATTGTTTATATAATTAATACATTTATATATTATATAATTTATATAATATAAAAGCAAATGATATCATTTGTTTCTCACAGCAATGCTCTAAGGGAAGTACCATTTGTATCCTTTTTGCAGATGGGTAAAATAAGGATTAGGGACATTAAATGACTAGCTCACAACCAATAAGAGTTCACAACTAAGTTTCTCCTGAGTATAAGTCCAGTACTCTTACTATACCTTAGTCAGTAAGCACTTATTATGCACTATGTGCCAGTACTTTCGCTAGAGTTTATATTTGGATAGAACTATGAACATAACAAGTGAGGAAGAGAGTCACAACTCTTTTATCCAGTATAGGTTTCCTTAGTTTGAGTCTCTGGTATCTGCTTAGGTTTCTGAGACTCCTAAGATTGAAATACTTCAGAAAGAATATATTTTTGGATATCCATTAGGACAATGGAGATAAACATAATTATCATTTCCATTCAAGGACTCCTTGGATTATCTGGTTGAAGATTATAAGAACATCTGTAACTTACACAATTTTTGGTACCTGGACCAAAAGAATTAATTTGAGAAATTGGTAAGCCACCCAAGAGAAACCTTAGCTGAGATTGAGTCCTTTGAGCTTCCTATAGTCCACATATTTCTCTTTAGATTTCTTAAAGACTCTGAATGCATCAGGGGACTCACTGACATGTTAAGCCATCCTTCCTTACCTCTTTGGCCTTCTCTTCAAAGACGTACTGTAAGGATGAAACAATAAACATCTGCTGATGTGACTTCAATGAAGGGGATTTAACAAACCTTCACCAAAGTCCTTTATACTAAGAATTGTTCCCAAGGCAGAAGAGTAGCAAGTACCAGGCAATTAAGGTTAAGTTATTTGCCCAGGGTCACACAGCTAGGAAGGTCAGATCTAAACTAAGGACTTCCCATCTCTATGGTTGGCTCTATCCACTGAGCCATCTAGTTGCCTCAATAAAAGAGTTTTATCAGTACCTCAATACTTGAGGGGACAAGATTGTGGATAGGAAATACCTCTAATCAAGAAGTTCAGAGTCCAGATTCTGCCATTAACACTTTTATAGCAGGGTAATAATAGGCAAATCAGGTTTCGTCTTTGAATAACTATTTCTTAATTTGTAAAATAGAAATAATTGCTATATATCACCAATCTCACAGAATTGTTGAAAGGCTCAAATGAGATAATACATTTAAAGGATCACACAAACTTTAAAGCACTATATACATATAATATTATTTTTATTGTGTTTGTTGTAGTTTTGTTATTGTCATTTTAACAGTCAGTGTTGTGTAGTACTATGCCCTTCATATTAATGATTCTAGTGTTAAAATATATCATTTGGGTATTTTTTTTGTTTAACTCTAAGATGTGATCTAAGACTGCTCCCACAAAATCGGAAATTCCATGTTGTAGCAGGCTGCATTAGAAAGCTATTCCTGTGTTTTTACAGACTGAGAACTCACTAGATATTAATTAATCAAGAGACAGAATAGAATCTACCGGCTAATAAATCATTCTTCTCTTATAGATCAAACCCTCTTTGCCAATTAAAATTTTGCTATCTAGATCTATGTTTTGTCAATATTATTTCATTTTTTCTAAATATAGTTTTTCTCCAAGCTCTTGGTTATTATGCCAAAATAAAGTAGCCTTTATTCTTAGTTGGGTTATTACCTTTTCAACAACTCTCTCTCTCTTTCTCTCTCTCTCTCTCTCTCTCTCTCTCTCTCTCTCTCTCTCTCTCTCTCTCTCTCTCTCTCTCTCTCTCTCTCTCCACACACACACAGACATATCATACACAGATGCCTTTGGCTATTCAAATTTCTCTAGTTGTCTTTCTCAGAAATCATTCCCCACCTAAAGATCCCCATTTTGATATCTTTCTGCCAGGAAGCCTATATTAGAGTAGCTTAGTAATAAAAATATTCAAGATGTAAAATGATGGTTTATTAACATTTCTATTTCAAAGGCAATAATGTTCTCATCATGAAGTCATTGAGTAATTACCTATTTAAAAAAACTTAACTTGTGTTTTAGAATCAATAATACATATTGATTTCAAGGCAGAAGAGTGGTAAGGGCTAGGCAATGGGAGTTAAATGACATGATCAGGGTCATGCAGCTAGGAAGTATCTGATGTCAGATTTGAACCTAGAATCTCCTGCCTCTAAAACTGGTTCTCAATCTATTGAGACACTTAGCTGCCCCTAGAGTATTTACCTATTTATTGGAATTTGTACCCTATCTACTTCTAAAAATTATTTTCACCTACATTAAACATGAGGCAAAAAAGAACTAGCAACAAGAAAGGTAAAAAAATAGAAAATGAAAAGTAGAGGAATATATATTTTCAAGTACTTAATATTGATTATGATAATAGGGCATTAATTTGAATTCTGAGTTTTGGGACAATTTTACTTGAAGACTGGAATTTATACCTTCTCAGACTAATACTTAAAATAATATTTTTAAAAGGTATAGATTATCTATGAGTTGGTTCTATTTGTTGGTGAACTTTTAAGTTAGATTTTCTTATTATAGAAGGAATTTGTACCATAGAGAAGACTTATCATCACTCAATCACAGCCAGAATCTAATATCACTGTGATTGCATCTATGACCAAAGGTGGGGGCAAGCAGTTGGAGAAAGAAATATTCCTTAAGCTACCATGGCTTAGTTTTTGGGTGACAAAGAGAGAATTTAGGCTCCTATAGTCCTCTTGTATAAAAGGAAGAATAGCTCAGATAAGGTTCATGTATATCCAGTCTGGTTTCTGCTAGGCAGACAAATTTTCTTTGATTCTTAAAGTCTGATCCAAGAAACATACAAATTTTGGATTCTCTCTTTTTTTTCTGATTAGCCTCATTGGCAACATATGAACTCTTCAGGAGGATTTGTTTATGCTACAAATGGAAAGGATTGAGGAAATTCCTAAAATCTGTATAAATCTTAGCACTCCCAAAGAAGCCTTTGGCATGCACAAATTTAGGAATCTTTCCCTTATCCTTTCTCCCTGCCTTTCACTGACACCAAAGACACTGTTTTGATCTCTTCAAAGAGATTTCATGTAGTTTTATAATTCTTTTTATTCCTTAGTTCTCTTTATTCATTTTTGAAATATCAAACCCTTCTGATTAGTCAACCCAATTATACCTCTATGCCTGGAAAGTCTGTTCTATCATCATGAATGACTTTCCATTACTGATCAATTTTTCTTAAAAAAAGAATTTTAATAAATGATCTTTATTCTTTACCTAGAGCTATTAAATTTACCCTCCTTCTCTGATTTAATTCTAAAACACTCTTGTCTAACTGCAAAAACAATTAGGCTACTCATAGGCAATTGGGAGAGTACACAAAATAAACTGGACTAAATTAAGTTTCCACAGTTCTTAAGACATAATTCTTTTAAAAAATTCAGGTAATTTAGTTATCTGAATCACTGAAGTAGGAATGAGCTGGAAGAACAACAGTACCTTCTAGATTATAAGCCAAGGGGCTTACAATTTTTATACTGGGTACTAAAATAAAATGGTTCACAATTATAACACCACAAATTTACCATATAGTTTGCTTAGTATATTTTTACTTTCTTATTGTCTCTTTCACTAGATTGTAAGCTCTTTGAGGGCAGGAACTGTTTTTTGCCTCTTTTTGTACCCTCAGTTGGTACAACTATGTGCACTTAATAAATATTTATTGATTGACACTGAAAATGAAGTTATTTAATTAGGATGGGAGTACAAATAAAGGTTAGATATAATATTGCCTATTTGAAGAAATTGGCTCACATGAAAGTCAAATTGCACCTTCCCAAGTGCAGAGAACAATTTTATTCAGGTGTTAAGCCACTGTGGAATCCATTTAGAAAGAAAATGCTTTTTTGAGTTAAAAAACAATTATCCTAATTACTCTGAACTTGAAGGAGCTTTAAAATCAATTTAATTTTAAAATCTTACTGTCAAAAATAATGAGATTAAAAAAATTAACTTCACATTGGAATTTCTCTTTTTTCCCCCCACAACTCAAAATAAGCAAGATTTTTGTTGGCTTTTCCCTCTTTGGGCAATTTTTATTTCCTAAAATCGAAATTAGCTAGTCTAATCATAATACAATAGCTGTTAATAATGGCTCACTTTTTGCTAGCACCTTTAAGGAGATGGTGCAGTTGAACTGAGAGCCCGGAAGGCAGCAGATAGGACTGTTATGCTGAGAGAATACAGTAGTTTATGTCCTAAGACTCTATCAGTTACTGTTTAAACCTGGGAAGTCAATTCAATTACTGCTAGTACATGTGGGATTGGCCCCTTGTAAGTCAATGTCTTCAGTGACAAAGATTGGGGAGACAGGGAAAAAGATGCCAGAAGGCCATGGTGGAAGTGGCAGAGATGGTTTGTGGTCCCAGGATGTCAACCCTGCTCTGCGTATGTGTCAGAATGTTAATGAAACAACCTCTGGGAAGACAGCCAAGAGAGCTACGGGGATACATATATTTTCTTAGTTGTGGCTAGGGTGGTAAAATTTGGAGCACCAGAATCTAGGCAACATCAACATTATAGGGGAGTAGTTTGGGGTGACTATGTGTTCTCAGGTCCCCCAAACAGCTGAAGCTACAGATATAGTAGAAGCATCTCACTTTTAGAGCATAACCCATAGGGCTTTGCTCTGTGAATGTAACATTTTGTTTTGTTTGCTTCTCCTTATTTCTTTTATCCTTGTTGGCAATACCAAACAGTCCTGTTGATATCACTTTATAGATATAACTAGTGAAGCAGCTAAAAACTGAAATGGGTGACAAAACTTTAGTTTTCAAATAGATGCTGGGTGCTGGATAGTTACAACATAAGATGACAAATTATCTGTGTAGCCAGACTGGAAGTAATTTTAAAAAATTTAAAAAAGAACATATGTAACACTTAACCCTGGCATCACCAGGGTTCTTAGCCATGGAGTCACAACTCCTAACTTTGCTTGAATGTAGAGAAAAGATGAAACAAGCACTGGCCTACCTGGGGCAATTTCAAAGAGGTGCTTCCCTGGTTCCTCGGGATTGGGAAGGAGCTCAGTCACCTGATTCCCCTGGAGTGGAATAAATCCCTAAAATGGACAAAAAACACAAACATAAAAGGGGTATAAGGAGAAGGAAATAGAGAAAAGAATAGATTGATGACCAGTCCAGTAAGAGGGCTAGAGGTCCAGGACCACAGTATGATTGGTTCAATAATTCCCATTTCCTATGAAATGAATGATTTACACGATAAAAGATTAAACAATAAAAAGAGATTGGGAAACTAGTGTTACCAGTGTCTATAATTAAAAACAGCTCCCTATTTTTATTGATAGGGAAAACAGAGGCTAAACAAGATGTAGTGACCTGCCTAAGGGTGACAGAACTAATGGAGACTGATCAGCAGTGAAAATTAGTAATGATGGTGATGATTATTGCACATTTAAGGGCATAGTAGATAATGCACTTGAAATGGAGTCATGAAATCCCAAGTTCCACTCCTGCCTCGGTCACTTCTTAACTCTGTAACCCTTGAAGAATCATTAAATGCTCTCAGGCTCAGTTTCCTCATCTGTAAAATGGAGATAACAATTTGACACTCACAAGAAACCTAAAAGGTTTGCTGTGAGCATCAAAAAGGATAACACATGTAAAGTACTTTGCAAACCTTTAAATTGCTCTCTTTTTATAAATTCTGATAGCAACCTGCTCTCAGAGAGAGGTGATCTGCTTTTACATATCTGGCCTCTGACTCCATACAGCCATCAAAGAGCCAACAAACCTCTTGGACCAATTTGAGCAGTTCTTGCTTCCAGGTTCTGCTTGCCTCCATTGCCAGTTTAAATCGACAATAATCTCCAGACCCTTTCAATTAGTCCCCTTCACTGTGGAGTCATCTGCACTGTGCCCTTCATGAAAAGAATTTCTAAATTTGTATTAAAAGTTTTGGAAATGAGACCTCCAAATGGAAAGTGCCAGTGTAGGGTGGGCTGATCAATTCCAGTAAAATCTCCTTAAGGATTGACATTACCTTCACATATCTTATTTTTCTATTTGCATCCTCAGCATATAGAAGAGCTAACAAATAAATGCTTTGGTCATTCATTTTTCAAATTGTTAATTATAAATCAGGTAAACTTTCTTTATCTCTTACATGCATTCTACCTTCTTCTTGGCTTATGGTATGTCAAGAGTGATAGAGACTTTAGATGTTATTTTGCCTAATCTATTAATTTTACAGATGAGGAAATAGACTTTGAGAAGAGAAATAGCTTAACTTACCTCAGTGCCTGTGCAGTAGGTGCTTACTCAGTATTTATCGAATTGAAATTACATACTCTAACTTTAACCCTTTCTTTACTTTTAATTTCATATTCATTCATTTGGCTCAGAAACAAATATAGTACCACAAAATTCAAAATGTACAAAATTTCCAAATGTATTGAGGTCCCCAATGCTATCTCTCCATTACTTGGTTCACTCTCAAGATCTTGGGATCTTGTTAAAGTACAAAGAATTTGAGGTGGACTTATTTCCAATCAATTCATTGACCCATTACTTTTCAAAGACTTTTGGCCTTTGGGGAAAAAAGTATTGCTCTCTGGCAATTTTAGTTTGGAGGCTTTATTGCATAGGCACAGTTCTGTATCTATTCATCTTTGTACCTAAGGAATTTTGTGCAAATGCCATTTGACTAAATGGTGAATTTGAGAAGAGAGAAGCTCTGAATTACATTTCCCTGGAAACTTCAATTCATTTCACACAATCACAGATTCTGAGAATAAACATTTAGTCCAATCCTCACACAAAATGAATCTCTACTCTAACTTATTCAACAAGTCCACCTTCTGCAGGAAGACCTCAAAGGACTGGAAACTTATCACCTCTCATGGATGCCCATTCCACTTTTGGACAGTTCTTATTCTTAGGAAGTTGTTTTTGACGTCAACTTTTGACATAGCCTCTTTATAACTTCCAAACTTTGCTCTTGTTTATAGCCTCTGAAATCAAACAAAATCCATTTCCTCCTCCATTTATCAGTCCTTCATATCCTTGAAGATAAGTATTATATCTCTATTTCTACACCCTGAGTTTTCTTTTCTGCAAAATCAACAAATCCATTTTCTTCAACCAATTTCCAAATGACTTGAAATCAAAGTCCTTTACCCTACTGCTTATGTCCTTTCAACACTCTCTGAATTATCAATGTCCTTAAATTTTGGGGCCAGGTCTTAATACTCCAGATGAGGCATAACAAGGTCAGAGTAGTATGGAACAATCACCTACTAATTCCTTGAAGCTTTAGCCCCCTGTTAATGTAGCCCAAGTTCCCACTTTGGTTGCCACATTACAATGCTGACTCATATTGTAGTTTATAAAAAATTCCCAAACTTTTCTAAGAACAACTAATGTCCATCCATGTTTTTCTCAGTTATGCTTTATGAAATTCATTTTTTTCTCCCCAAGTAAAAACTTTACATTTATCCCTATTGAATTTTATCCCATTAAATTCAGCTCAATTCTATAGCCTCCCTTTGTGCATTCTGGATTTTTAAATCTGTTTTTATTATGCATTGTATTAAATAATCTACCACGTATGCAAGTGGAAATTAATACTTTATGTAGTTTTTATATGTTGTAATATTTCTTCAAAAAATCTCTCCTATAAATTATCCTGTAAAAAATAGCAATTAATTCTTGGAATCCACCCAAATTCTGAATCCATCTGATTATGTTATTGCCTCATCAATATCTCTCCATATTCTCCACAAAAATAGTATAAGATATTTTTCACAAAAGCATGACTAAGGTCTGGATAAACTTCATCCATAGCTTCTGTACTACTACATGCTGATATTGGATAGTGTGAGAATTAGAAATGTGAGGGGTTTTTAATAAAAGGTTGGACTGGATTAGTCAAGAGCAGGGTCACCAGGAATTTCACAATCAGGGGAGAGTTAATTTAATCTTCACAATCAGGAGAGAGTTAATTTCACTTTTACAATGGAGGAGAATTAATTTAATCTTCCAAAACCCCCTGTGATCATTAAAGAAACTAGTCTCTCCAATTGATCATTTGACATAATCATCTTGTACCCCTAAATTTTTTCTAACTATAAGTGTAAACAATATTGCACCTTCTAAGAGGAAACTATAGTAGTTAGAGGTAAGAGGGAATTAGAAGAGAGAGAAAGCAAAACCAATGTTTTGCTAGGCGAATTGACAAAAAACCAATTAGGGGGCAGTCTTCTTTGGCATAAGAGTATACATTCAAAATAAATGTTCAGCCCTCTTTAGTTCAATCAGTTGCACACCAAAGCTCATTCTGGATCTTCTTGATGCAATGTAGCTTTCTGCAGGCATCTTTCTTCAAACAGTTCATTCTCTAGATTCAGCTTCTTTCCCTGAAATTTTTCTCAAACAAAATTTTAAATTTTAGATTTTTATGAAAATACAATACAATTCTCTCTGAAGAGGGTGTTCACCAACACCCAGATGTACTCACAATATATGATTGAGTTAAGGGAATGTATGAGTCAATTATCAAAAGAAAAAACAAGAAACAGAAAAATAAATAGAAGTAAAAATTAAACTTTGGAAGAAATAAAAAAATTCAAAATCATAACAAAAATATCAAAAACTATGTACATAAAATCTGTTGCCCTTAGGATCATGTTAGACACACCCTACAGCATCAACTATAGCAACTAGAAAGATTCTTGATCTAGTTCTTTAATTGCTACCATAATGCAATGGGGGCATCATCCAATTAGCAGAGAATGGGTTCCCCTCGGGAGGCTAACAGATGTTCAAGGTTCCAGTCTCTCAAAGGGTCCATAGTCACTCAAAGCCATAGCTCATGATTTTTAAAATAAATATGCATTCTTCAATTGTCAACTGAGTAAAGATACATTTAAATCAAAGTTCAAGGCAAAGTTATTAAATGAAATAACACAGTAAGAAAAGTAGCAGTAAGATATTGGGTGAAATCTTCCATTATTCTTGCTATCAATGGGAAAGGTACATCAAGAAGAAGCATGTGGCTAGGGTATTCATTTAGAGGGAAAGATCACATATTAGAGAAGTCTCCTAATAACATCCTCTCTTGCTCCCACTGGGACAATTCTCTGCAGATCTCTTTTCCTGGATGTTGTTCTACCAGATGCATAATCTTCACTAGGTACAGCTCTTCTGCTTTTGTAGCCTCTGCTGACTATTGATTTCTTAGTCACATAGTCTCTGAATAACGCTTCCAGGCACAATTCCACTGGACACATACATGACTGTGGAATGTCGAACTTCTCTTTGGTTCCAGCATCTGGCTTCTACTAAAGGCCTTGGCTAGAGGCCTTAAGGATCTGGAACAAGGGGTAGCACTGTGTCTACAATTGAGGTCATTGGGCGTGTTTGACTTTTTCATGAGGACAGTGGATTCTGCCATGCTCTTTCAGTTCAGAGACCAATGGCTTTTTTAAAGCTCTTTTAGAAATACCGGCTTCTTGCATTTGCCATGGGACCAGCAATAGCTCTGTTTAGGAGAAAGAGAAAAAAAAAACACCAAAACAACTCAGAACTTTTTTTTTTCTTGAGGAGTGAATTGTTTTTTATCTCTTTCAGAGTCACATACAAGGACTCTCTTCTACAGAAAGAGATTCTTTGCCCCAGGCATCATGTTCTTTAGAATAGAGAAAAAAGATGCTTTTCCCAGAGTAGCTTATGTCCTCAGGATCCTCCGTCTTTTGAACTGAATTTCCTAGTCCAAGAACTTGAGTCTCTGTAGAGGATCTCTCCTTAGTAAGCCTTCCCTACATCTCCAGATTTTAATTTCTGTACCCCATTACCATACATGGAGGAGCTACTCTGATCATACTGTAATACCCTGTTAGAAAAATTAGTCCATTTTAAGCTGAAGTCTTTGGTTTTAGGGAATTATCAGTTCAATCACAATTGTTCTGAGCCTCCAATTAGAAAAATTCCTGGCATCTAAGGAGAAGATTGATTCTCTTCTTAACCTTACATTTATGCCTATCTCTAGTATACTCTAGTATGAGCTACAGGAGTATGGGGTGTTCATTAAGAGTGACTAAAACCCTCTGGTGTGAGGGTTTGCTGAGCCCTTTCCTGGGCTACTAATCCCCATGTAGTGTACCTCTTTTGCCCAGCTCTTACCTGTAGTTCCAAGAAGCTATAGCATACCCAATGGCCACTCCCTGTTAAAATTGTCTTGGTAGGCTAACTAAACCAGGTTGAGGGTAACCAACAGGCCCTTAAGTGAATTAGGGGAATGTCTAACCTAAGAATGTGGATGAGAATAATTTGTTCCAATAGCCTAGAAGGTGACTGATGCAGGTGCCACGTGTGGAGCACTTTGAGCTTGGTCAGACATGGAGGACATCAAGGTCATCCACCGTATCCTAGACCATCACCAGTCATCCTAACTTTTGTCTTGCCATTGGACTCTGGAAAAGAGAGTGATGCTGATGACTTTGTGCAAATTTTCCTTGCTTAAATCCAATTCATTTGAAAATCAAGACATCACCCTGCAATGTCATTGGTCTTCTTTAACAGGAAAGATGAACAACGCCTAGCTCTAGTTAACTTCTGACTTCTTCGTGGTTTAATCAAAATTCAGTTAACCAGAAAGGCTTGTTTAAAGAAAGAATAGGTTATATTATATTGTCTCTGGATAGGCAAGCAAGGAGAGGGAGAGGTAGGTGAAGAACTGATGTTTTCTAGAGACTTCTCTCATACTGGAATCTTTGCTCTAAGGTCCTGTAGACTCAATGATTCTTCTTGGTATATTCTTTCTCTGCAATAGCTCAATATTTTCTTTCTTCCTTAAAGATATACTGGAAATGGTTTGATCTCTTGAATCTTGACCTTCAGATGGTCTGAAATGACTTCCTGTTTTTATACTAATTTCCTGAGTGGAGCCCCCAATTTCATACAAATGGCTTTGGCTCATTCAAGGAAGTGTACAAACCTTGTTAACACTCATTTTTGATTATTTGATTAATTTTTTAAAGGGAGTTTTTATTTTTTCAACTAGTTAAGGAATCAGTGCTAAAATGCTCCCTACATTAGGATCATAGGTTTAGAGCTGGAAGTGACAAGGTTCAACCTCCTAATTTTACAGAATAGGAAACTGCATCCCAGAGGGGTTAAGTGATTGGGCCATTATTAAAACTATGCCCTCATGATTTTAAGTCTGGCAACTTCTGAAACTGATTGTCAGCATTGTACAATCTGTTTTCTACTTCTCCCAGTTCATCAAATCCAAAATTCCTTCTACTCTCTCATGTAATTGAATAAATAGATGGTGGGTGGATAAGGTGTGTGCACAAACACACACACACATATGCACACAGAGTTAAATTCAGAGGTTAAGATATATGCTTACCCAAATCATGGAGGCTTTCAGTTTACCCTTTTACTAGCAAAGAAAGACTCTTGTATTAAACACGAGCAAAGAATAGGGGCAGACAGAACAGCATTTTGAAATTGTTATTTGCCTTGTCATTTTTTTCTCAAAGTATAGATGGAGAAGGCTGAGGCATGACTTGAAAAATCACCTTATAAATTATTCAGTGGGTCCAAATCCTGTTGTTCAATATGGAGTGATATGCTTGAGTGATGAGAAACCTGACAAGTCTTGTTGGTCAGTCTCCTCTAATCTCTTTAGGCCATCTTTACCTGCACCATTCTTTCAGACTGAATGTTTGTGTAAGGCTGATTGGAAATAAAGGTGACAACTTAGATAAGACTCCTGTCTACACATCCCTTAAATTCAAGTGCAATGAGTGCAGACTTATAGTCCAAAATAATAGTGCATGAAGAGTCTGAAGAGCAAATAAATGATGTGGAGTCATGATTGCTATTACAGGGAGATAAGAACGGATTAGGCAAAAATTGAAGTTCCTATTTGGAACCCTTCCTGATCCTTCAACTTCTAGAGTCTTCCATCCCCAAACTTGTTCAGTTATCTCTAATTCTTTGTGGCCTTATTTGTTTTTTTTTTTTTGGCAAAGATTTAGGAGTGGTTTGTTTTTCCTTCTCTAGCTCATTTTACACATAAGGAAACTGAGGCAAATAGGGTTAAGTGATTGTCCAGTGTCACACAGCTGGTAAATTGAGGCCAGATTTGAACTCAGAAGATGAATTTTCTTTCTTTTTTTTTAAGCCCTTACCTTCCATCTTGGGGTCAATACTGTGTATTGGCTCCAAGGCAGAAGAGTGGTAAGGGCTAGGCAATGGGGGTCAAGTGACTTGCCCAGGGTCACACAGCTGGGAAGTGGCTGAGGCCAGAGAAGATGAATCTTCTGATGGAAGGCCTGGCACTCTATCCACTGCACCACTGATCTGCCCCAAATTACACTGTATTTATTTTATCTATATTTTGAAATCACAATATATGGAACAATCCTTTCTACTAAAGACAAAGTATTCTCCAAATCCTTTTGCCTTGAAAGGATAGGAGAAAGAGTAAATATATTTGTTACTCCTTCCTGCTACTACCAGACCATTCCTCTAACATCATCCTTCAGTGACTTTTCCTCTTTTCAAGAACATACAAACCCTTCACCATCCTTGTTGCCATTATCTACTACCATCAGTGTCTTTTCTTTAACTGTTTCAATGACACTTGGGTTCATGATCTTTTTCTCCACTCCTTACCATCATCTCCATGGACTTCAATATTCACAATTCCTCTAAGAATCTGAACACATGATTATTCATCCTATTTACCTTCCTTCTCTTCAATCACACATGAAGAATGTCACACTATGGATATCAATCATCTCACAGAATTGCATCACCTCCAAAGTGTAGAAGTATAAAACTTAAAACTCCATCCTCAGATCATAATCTCTTATCTTACCTCTCCACTAAATTTAATCTTTTCCCTGATAGAACCTGCAGACCTTTTCTCTATCCCGGTTATCTAAGTCCATCATAACTACTCTAGTTTCACTTACCTTCATACCCAGCTTAGTACCCCTGGTTGGTCAGTTTTATATTTAATATCTTCTAAATTTTGTCTTCTCCAGGTATTTCCTTCAACTGATCTTCATGTGGCATGGTCCTTTCCTCTGAACATAATTTAGCTTCCCTATGTCCATTCAAAATAATTTTGTAAAGTATCATTATACTCTGGTCATTGATTTACCAGGACAAAATGAATCAGGGATATTAATCCCCTATTCTAAACACTATTAGAATGTTGTCTTAAGGTAGCTCAAGATTTATTGATTTTATTTTTGCCCATCATATCATGCTGTTGACTCATAGTTATTTTAGAGTCCACTAAAGCACCTTGATCTTTTCCTCATGACCTATTGAGTAGTTTTACTTCTATATCTTACACTTCTGAAGTTGGTTGTTTGAACCTTAATGCAGATTTTTGCATATCTCTTTTAAATTTCATCTTATCAAATGTTATAAGATGAAATTTGGCCTTATAACTTCTTTTAACATTCCCACATATGCTGTCTATATTCCAGCCAAAAATTCATGAATTTCCTCTTATTCCCTCAAAGTCACTATGATTTCACACCTCTTTCTCTTTGTTCACATTGGTCCCTATCCCTAGAATACTCTTCTTGTCATCATCACTTTGTGAATTCTTCCTTATACTTTATTTATAAAAAACATTTTCTTCTGTCTTAGAACTGACACTAAGTATGAGTTGCAAGGCTAGAAGAACTATAAGGGATAGGTAATTGGGGTTAAGTGATTTTCCCAGGGTCCCATAGTTTGGAAATGCTTGAGGCAAGACTTAAATCCAGGATCACCACTGCCATCTTTAGGCTACCCACTGAGTCATCTAGCTGCCCAATTCTCATACTTAAACGTTCACTTCAAGTACTAACTCTAACAGCAAATCTCCCCGGTTTTCCCTGCTCAGTAAAACCTTCCTCCTCAGAATTTATATAACATCTTGTTCTGTCATTCTCTAATTTATGACATGAAATTGTTCGTTGTCATTGAATATTTTATTTACTATTAGCTTATTAGCTGCAATTAATAAGCATTTCAGTGCTCTGCATAATGTTTATTGTTCAGGGATGATTAGCAGTCTTTAACTTTCTGTTATTTATTTTGATCAGGTTTTTCATGTAGGTGTTTATACCTGAATACTTTTGCCACTTCTGCTTTTTACTCAGATGTAATATATATTATTCTGTGGTGGTTTGGGCTGATTTAATTCTTCATTAATTTAGCATCCAGCCAGGTCAGTAATAAGGTCTAAGTGACTGATGTGCATGGATACATCAATCTGTCTACATTTAGTGCTTCTTCCTTCCCAAGGATGGCCCCATCCCAATCGATAGTCTCCAACTTTGAGTCTTTTTCCCCTTTATCCTAACTCCCATTAGTTCATTAGCCATGTGTTTTGCTAAGCATCAGTGAGACAAGAGTACAGTGGGAAACCATTAACCATGGAGTACATAGAAAAGTTAGCTTTGAAAAGCAAAGATCAAGAGAAAGAAAGACAGCAAAACAAGAAATGAACTAGTCACGAAGATGACTACACAGTTACATCTTGAGATTAGACAGTGGCCGGACAATAATTTCTAAGAAAAGGTCACAGTTTTAGAGTTTACAGGATAATGTGGCTACTCTGAAAGTTAATGCAAACTCTTTCTTTTTTGATATAAGTATATTGTTCAAACAAACAAACAAAAACGGTGATGGGGAAGTGGTAGCAAGCTATAAGTAGAACTTTCCCAAACAAGGTAGTCACCATGAACAGCAACCGGGGAAACTGACACCTGACACTTGCTTTAGATGAAAACAGGTAGGAAGGAAGGATATAAGACATTGGCCCATGGTAAGGTCAGAAGCCTTAACAGCTTAAGGCGGCTATGAGGGAGCCAGAGGGAAAGAATAGGACAAAGTAGGGAAAAGGCTGACCATCTGGGAAGGGATCTGGTAGCATCTTTCTGTAATGAGATATTCTGGCTAAATGAGAAGCAGTGTGTTTTGGTGACTAGAGGTATGTCTGGTTTTAAGAGTGTGGAAGATGTAGGTCAAGTTCTGTCTCTGATTCACTTGGGCTGTGTGACCATGGCCAAGTTATATAGCCTCTATGTGGCCAAGGCAACTTTCTAAGACCATAAGTTCTTGAGGGTTGCCAATTTGCATTTTTGGAGGTAATTTCTACCCTGATGAAAATAAGAATTCAGACCAAAAAAAAATTTTAACCAGGAACTAATCTCTTCTGTTTCTACATTGCTGAAATATTACAAGTAATCTCTCAGTACTCAGGAAATGCCCTAAAACAAGTTGCTAGTTTATATCAGCAGAAAGAATTTCCATACATGTATTACAAATACGTGCCTTTTAAATTTGGCACCCTGGTTCAAAGCCCTGATCATTCTATCCTAATTATAGCTCTGTATAATAGTCCTGCTATACTTTTCTCTAGTCAGATGACACCCAGGGTGTTGAATTCATTTGAGAATGCCACATTTCAGAAGGAATCTCGATAAACTGGATCACATTAAGAAATCAGTGACTGGGGCGGGGAAGGGCACAAAACCTTTTCCTATGAGAAATAGTTGAAAGAGATAGGGATGCTCAGGCTGGAAAAGAGTAACCTTCAGAGGGACATTATCATGATTTTATTTGAAGGTTTTTTACATAAACAATGGATTAGTCTTGTTCTTTATGGCTTTGGAGTATGTATAACTCTTATAATCCAGTGACACTGGCCTCTTTTCCATTCCTCTGTCTTCCAGCTTGGTGCATTAAAACAAAACAAAACAAAACAAAACAAATAAACAAAACCCCCCCTCAGTATCATTTCCAAGGAAGCAGAGCAGTAAGGTCTAGGTAATGGAGGCTAAGTGACTTCTAGGGCCACACAGCTAGGAAGTATCTGAGGTCAAATTTGAACACAGAACCCCCTATCTCCAGGTTGAGTACTCTATCTACTGAGTCTAAACATCCCCTAGTTGCATTTTCATTTGTAGTTCAACAGCAGTTCCCTATGCCTGGAATTCTCATGAGAAGCAGAATTACACAGATTTTAGATTTAAGAATACTCAGATTCAAGTTTTACCTTTGACACATACTACCTGGTACCATGGACAAGTCAAGTAATCTCTCAGTACTCAGGAAACTCCTTAACACAAGTTGCTAGTTTATATCAGCAGAAAGAACTTCCATACCAGGAGTTTCTAAGAACACCGAAATCAAAGACTGAACTCTCAGGCTATGTCCTCCCCACCCCTATTTTTATCTTTATTATTATTATTTTTTATTTTTATCTTTTATTGGTCCATCTGGACATATAGGAAATTCCATGAGCCTGGGGTCTACAAAACACACAAAATATCCTTTTGTACGTGGTATTCAATTTTAAAATTTGAATTTGTTGAGCTGATTTGAAAACTCTCAATTATTTTGTTGACAGGCATTTATTAAATGTCTATGATGTGCCGGACACTAGGGATACATGGGTAAAAATGAAAATTTCTGCCCTCAAAGTTTTTACATGCTGTTTGAGGAAAGCTTATATATGTTTGTGTTTGTATATACATACATAGATGTATATGTATACGTGAATTGATATATGCACAGATATGTTCCTATGCATACACAATGTAAGTATACATACATATATGTTATATATCAATGAATATTGACGAGCAAAGGAGAAATATATGTACATTTATGTATAAGTAATACTTATACATATATGAATAAGTATATACGTATATATGTATTTGGGGGTTCAGGGAGGACTAGCATCTCTGATGAGAGGGCTTTCAGGGCTGCTTATTCACTCTTGTTGTGTATCTTTTACTCAAGTCTCACTCATGACTTCAAGAAGCTGCAGCGTGTACAGGAGCTAGACCCTGGTAAAACCTTTGCAGCTGATAGATTTAAATCAGGTTGAGGGTAACCAACAGACCTCAAACAGTCGGTGAATTAGGGAGATGTCTGCCCATAGCACGTGAAGACTTCCCCAGGCAGAAGGAGTAGGTTACAGTTTATTCCAGTAGCCAATGAAGGCAGCTGAAGCAGGCTCTGTAGAGTACTTAGAGGCTGGACAGACATGGAAGAAGCCAAGGTCATGCATTGCATCCAGGGCCATCACCAACTGGCCTGACTTTTGTCTTGCCACTGGACTTTGGTGATCCTGAAAGAGAGTGATGCTGATAAATCTGCCCAAGTCAGCCTCACTTAAATTCAATTCACTTATGAATTAAGATGTGGTGATGTCATTGGTCTCCTTTGAAAATGAAGGATGAACAAGAACATATATGTATATTGCACACACATCTCTACGTACATTCACTTATAAACATGCATGTGATTGCATATGTATACACATATAAATATATATTAAATAAATACAGGGTAATGGGAGAAGGGAACTAGCAGCTGAGTGGTGTGGAACAAGAAAGCCTTCAGATAGAAAGTTATAGGTGAGTTTTGAAGGAAAGAAGGGATTTCATGAGGAAAAAGTAAGGAAGAGGTATATTCTAGGCACGTGGGATCGCCAGTGCAAAGGAAGGGAGGGAGGAGAGGACCAGTATAACAGTTCATCTAGTGTTGCTCTCTCTACCACAATCTACTTTATAATCTGATACTAAGCAATTGTTATTTAGTTATTTTAGTAATGTCTGACTCTTTGTGACCACTTTTTGGAGTTTTCTTGTCACATACTGGAGCGACTGACCATTTCCTTCTCCAGCTCATTTTACAGATGAGGAAATGGAGGGAAACAGGATTAAGTGACTCGCCCAGGGTCACACAGCTAGTAAGTGTCTGAGGTCATCTTTGAACTCAAGCCTTCCTTACCCTAGTTTTGACACTCTATCTACTGGTCCACCAGTGCATTATGGTTAAAAAATTGACCCTGTCTGGGTATTTTAAATAAAAAGAAGATCTTAACTAGTTAATTCTTGAATGCTCATCATTTCTTTTACTCTCTTGGTTTGGAGGCTCAAGATAACTTTCCTAGTTGTCTGAATCTGGAAATCATATATGGAGTAATAGTGCTTGGGTCTTTATGAGTTTGTAGAGTTCCATTGTCCCCATATTTTAGCTTGGTTTCTTCCATCAGATCCACCTGTTGCATTATCTAACTTTCCTCCCTAAAGTTCTTTATTCATCATCAGGCCTGGAAGCAGACTGTCTGGAGAACTAGCCCCCTAACATTCCTCTTAACAAGCCATAACATGAGATCTTCCACAGGCCAACATCGTGAGCCACTGCAAACTCGTTTACAAAAAGGTATCTTCAAGGTCCATTATCTCCTGAACAGCTCTGGTGGAGTCTGCAGAGAAATCTCCCTGAGGCATCCACTCACAGAATCTGAGGATATCCCACTTGAGAGGGTGATGTAAATAACACAGGCTGTAGATCAGGGCAATGACAAGGGGATAAACTCAACTTTGCCCCATCCTGCCCCCACTTTCCGTTCAACACAGGCTTAAAACCATAGCCCATTACTGTCCAAAATGCAGATATATTTAAAAGGCTTTTTAGCAGGCTGAGACAGATGTGTACAGGATTGAGCTATTTCCTACCCTACAGGAGTTGTAATGAATAATTTCTTCAATGTGTGTGTATTTTTTTTCAGAGCCTAGTTCTTGCTCTAGCTCTTTCATGAGGCTTTCTTTAACAACTACACCCCACAGTGATTTATCTCTTCTCTGAATTTCAACTAGATTTGTTTTTTATACATTTATTGGTGCCCTGCATATCAACTCCTTATCCTATCCTGCTTTGTTCTAAAATGCTATCATATGCCATGTGTCTAAACTTTGTCCCTCCAACAGATCCATAACTAGTCAAGGAGCAAAATGGTGAAGAATTTACTCTGGGGTGCCAGATTTTAGGATGCTACTAAAAGCCCTGATAGCACTTTGACTCAATGGGATGAGCTTGTCTCCCTGCTCTGCTAAAGTCTCCTTACATGTCCATGCATTTCTGTTTCCCCACTGTGGGGCTATTTCTTGAATTCCTCCCACCCTTCATCACAGTTCAAACAAATATACCTTTTTCATGTTGCTTGCCTTGGGTGTAAATATTCTGAGGTATGGCTCTTCCCTCTAAAAATAAGCTTTTAAGATTATGGATTTATAGATACATGGTTTGTTCTGATATCTTTGCATTGGGTCTGATGATAAACTCAATGAAGTCATCTCCTCATTTATAATATTTCCACTCCCCACTGGCCATTTTTGTTGTGTCCTTCCTAGTCTGAACATTATTTTCCTTAGTTAATAAAATAGCAACAAAATGAGCTGCATAGTTTTGAATTTTTTTCCACTGTTGTTTGTTATTATTTTCACTTTCTATTCCACTTGCTGGTCTTACTGGTTCTTTAGAAGTTGGAACATTAGACTGTACATAACTAGTAGAGATCTTTGGGATCACTGACTAATGCCTCCTCAAATAAGAATATTTAGGCTCAGGAAAGTTAAATAACTTGTTTAGGGTCATAGCAACAAAGAAGGTAGGGAAGAAAAAAAGTATTAAACTCTTCCTATGTGGCAGAAAAACGTTTTACAAATATTATCTCATTTGATCCTAACAGTCCCGGGACAAGCTGCTGTTATTAGACTCTTTTTATAGTTGAGGAAATGAAGGCAGGCAGGTGTTCAATGACTTAGACCAAAACACACAAGTAAGAATCTAAGGTGGGATTTTAACCCAGCTTTTCCTCATCCCAAGTCTGATGCTCTCTCTCCTATACTACTTTTTTATTTGGATGGTACTGCTAAGCACTTTGGTGATTGGCCAATTTCTCCAAGTATTATTAGGCAACTTGATTCAATGATCAATGGATGATAACAAAATCATTGCCATGACATAGAACCCCAGATCTTTGGAAAAGAAGACAAGTAAAATGTCCTTGATATTTCCAAGCTTTTATAGAATCTTAGGATGTCAGTGGTAGAAATTATCTTGTCCCCTTCCATATTGCACAAAGCACAAATTCAGATGCTGAAATATTAAAGAACTTTCTCAAATTCCTATAGCTAGTTAGTAGCAGAGCCAGGATTGGCTACCAGTCTTTTGACTCCATTGTAATATCATCTTTCCATTTTGCCATTTGTTGCCCAAGTTCCATTAAAAACAACCCAGAACAAAATATGGTTTTCAGGATTGGAACATCATTGCCCCAAACTCTGAGCTGAATTGACTTGTGCTGTCAGTTGAGCCTGCAAGCCATTTGTTCCTAATGCCTGCCAACGGTATTCATGGGGTGGATTCCTTTGGGATAGTCTCCCATTCATCCAGGCTCTGAAGTCCTTTTGGCCTTCTTATTTGCTCTGACCTAGTATGTAAGCAGAACTGGTCTGATGATCTTCAGCAGAATTCCATTTGCACACACAGATCCAAGTGTCATGTCAAAGGGGCCAAGGATGAGGTCAAGGCAGTCAAGGCTCAATGCAGTGTGGTTTGCATTCTGTAGAGGTAGGATTATTGAAGTGAAATGTCCAAAGGCAGATGAAGAGCAGAGTTCAGTTCAGAGTTGAGCAAGAAATGAGGTGAAGTCATTTAGGGTGATGTAAATCAGAGATCAATATTCAGGCAGAGACAGCTCTTTCTTTTATTGGTGCGATTAGTAGAAGGTGGAGCTATTGAACAGTAAACAGAAAACTACCCAGATTAGGATGCTAGTCATCACTGAATCATGTTTAAAGCAGCAAAACTAATCAGTCAAAAGGGTGACATAAACAAATGAATGAATAAAATAAATGAAGAATGATTGAATGAAAAAGTGCTTATTGACCACCTACTAGGAGCCAGGCACTATATAAGGCACTATACAAAATGAGTTGGTTTCTGCCCTCAGAGAATTTATATTCTTAAAAGAACTGGACAACATATATAGTAGACAAGGAACGGAAGGGAATTTGCTCTGGGGAGTCATATAGATATTAAATGGAGCCATGGGAAAGTCGATTTTTACCCTCTTTCCAAAAGCAATGATAATATTGATTTTACTACTGTCCCTAAAGCAAGGTAGAGGGGCACATACCATAATCCACTGAGTACAACAGAGGAAATGTATCATTTTCAATCCACTCACCAAAAAAAGAGCTGAGAGCAACTTTGTATTTTTTTTATTACAGTCTATGAAGGACATAAGGTTTTTGATGTTTCAATGTGTAGCAAGTTCAATATGAGTTTGGGTCCTCATGTGACAGCCAAGAAAAGAAATGCCATCTTTGGATAAGTCATTCGATATTCAGATGACAGGAAGTGACACTGCCATTGTATTCTGTCCTGAGCATACCACACTTGATTTATGATGTCCAGTCTGCTTCTAGAAAGAATACTGATAAGTTGAAACTTTTCAAGAAAAGGGTAATCAGACTAAGTAAGGAGCTAGAAACTGTGCTCAACAAGGACTGATTGATTACACTGTACACTGGGAAGTCTAGAAAAGAAAAGACAGGATTGAGAAGGGAAAGGTAATTGCTGTCTTTATTTATCTCAATGGCTAAAATTAAATAAAACAAGCAACCCTTACATTCTGTCTCAATCAATACCATGTATTGGTTCTAAGGCAGAAGAGTGGTAAGGGCTAGGCAATGGGAGTTAAGTGACTTGCCCAGGGTCACACAGCTAGGAAGTGTCTGAAATCAGATTTGAACCTAAGACCTCCTGTCTCTAGGTCTGACTCTCAGGCCACTGAGCTGCTTAGTTGCCCCCACAATGGCCAAAATGGGGAAGAGGGATTAGACTTTTCTACTTTGTCCTGATAATTGGAACTAGGAAAAATGTGGTTGAAGTCTTGGGGTCATCTTCATGTAAGTAAAAAAAAAATCTCTTTAGAAATAGAGTTGTCTCAAAATTGAGTGAGCTATTTTCAAGGGAAAGGGGTTCCTTGTCACTCAGGGTCTTAAAACATGGAGCATCTAGTCACTTGTCAGAAATTACATAGGTGAGATTCGTTCTTTGCAAAATGGTACAGCTAGATGACTTCTGAATGTCTCTGTTAGTTATAGGATTATACAGTTTGATAAATCATATGCTGTAAATTTATTAGAGTACTTGAATACATAAAATTTGTTTGTCAAAATAATTTAATTTGTCAAATCAATTAATATGTGTGTATTAACTTATTAAATGACTACTATGTGCCAGGCATGGTGCTAAGCTTTGGAGATACAAAAAGATGAAAATAATAGACCCTGCTTTCAAGAAGCTTAAAATCTAATAAATATCTATATCTAGATATATACGCATGCATATATATTTATATACATTGAGATAGGATCAGAAATACATACATCAATTCATATGTATGTATGTATGTATGTATGTGTTTTTGATCCAATTCCAGTGCCAATTTATTCATTTTCTGCTTGGTAATTGCTTAGTGATTTACCATTTTGTCTTCTATTATGCAAACTAACTATTGATCTATTGAAAAGAATCTAACCTTTCACCAATGGGAAGTATTTAAACAATATAGAAAATATATGTGTCTTCTTAAATTAGCATATTTAAACTTGAAAGACAGTAGACAACCTCCAAAGGTTAGAAAAATAGAGATATCTTAACATTGACCAAGATGCAGCCTATGACTAAATGCTTAAACCAAATTTTGGACTAAGGTACTGTAAACACCTCAAAAGAAAAAGAAAAATAATCAGACTTCTTCTTCAGTACAAAGGAAGGACCAAAATTTCTTATGTAGATTTTCCTGATAGAAGGAGTTCCTTAGAGGCACACAGCACTTAATCCCCATGATATGGAAAGATACCTGTATATCTAAATTACTTTCTTAAGCTTTAAATTCATTTTAGAATATTTTTCCCATATGGAGTCAAAATTGACCTCCCTTTGACCCCTACCCATTGATCCTAGTTCCTATTTTTCAGGTAAAGCAGAACAAGCCTAATTTTTATTTTAAAATTAGTCCTTCAAATACAGACTTTTCAAATCCCCCACTGAACCACCACCACCATCATCATCACCCCTCTCACCTCCAGCCCCCCTTCCTTTTGCCATTTATTATGTTCTTTTTCAGTACAAATCACTGCGCTGCCATGTAACAGACTAAGGACTTCAAAGAAGACAGGCTCATAGATAAGAAAATGAAAAATATATACAAAGGAAGCACAGGAGAGAGAACGGTCTCTCTTGAGGGAGAGAGGAGATGTTACAGAAATCAGGAAATGTGGAATCATGTAGGAGGTGGCACCTGCTCTGAATCTTGAAGGCGTCTAGGGACCCTATGAAGCAGATGTCGGGAGGGAATGTGTTCCAAATTTTCTCTTCTTCAAACTAAAGAGTTCACACTATGCACCTTATTTTTTTTTAATTTTTTTTGTTATTTTGAACTTGAGAAAGAACCAATATAAGCATTTCCGTGTTTAAAAAAGGAAAATAAAAAGAATATTATATATGCAATCACAAATCTCTCTTAATTAAAAAAAAACAGGTTATAAATTTGTAGGATCCTGTGGACAATTAGGTGGTGCACTTGTCCAGGAGTCAGGAAGATTTGTGTTCAAATTTGCCTTCAGATGCTTACTATGTGACCTTGGGTAAGTCACTTAACCCTGTCTGCCTCAGTTCCCTCATCTACAAAATAAGCTGGAGAAGGAAATGTGAAACCACTTCCACATCTTTGCCAAGAAAACCCCAAATGGAGGTATATAATTTGGGATTTTGGCTTTATAAAAGTATTCATATTCATATTCAAAATGAATAATTTGTTTTGTGTGATCATGTTTGTATAACCCACATTGAATTGTTTGTTTGCTCTGGGAGGGAAGAAAGAAGAAGGGAGGGAGACAACATGGATCATATAACTTCAGAAAACTTATGTGGAAATTTGTTATTAAAAGAAAAAAAAGAGAAAAGAAAAGAAAATCCCAAATGGGGCCACAAATAGACAACTGAAACAGCTGAAAAATAATAGGGTTCTAGACTTGGAGCTAAAAAAAAAAACTGAACAGGACAATTTTCTAACTCCATTATACAGATAAGGAAACTAAGGAACAGAAAGATTAAATGACTTGCTCAGTCATGTAGCCAGTAAGTATCAGACATGGGATCTGAACTAAGGCAAGGTCCAGAATTCTGCCTGGCATGCCAGTGTATCCTGCATCTTTCTCAACTTGCTTTTGTTCTAGTTTGTACATTAAAAATGCTTCAATGATTCTTTTTTAAAGTTTTACTCCATTACTCCTAACCACTCTTTTCCTTTTCTAAATCCTCCCTCAAATTTATAATAAAAGAAATCAAAGCAAAAACTTTCCTAAATTACAAATAAGCAAAATCAAGCAAAACAAAGCTGTACATTAAAACTCCTAACTTTACAGATATACAGACTGAAGCCTGATGAAAAGTGATTTGTCCAAGGTCAGACAGCTAATAAACGGTAAACCTTGGATTTGATTCCTTGTGTTAACCACTGTGTTAGTTATTTCTTCGACTATACCACAGGGAACTCATTAGAAAACAAGACCTTCAGAAAACACTTACCTTGAAATCCTGCATATATTTAACAAAACAGTAACTATCCCTTAGTAGCCCTCCAAAACTTGATGACTGACAATGTAACAATATAATCAATATTCATAAATAAACACTCATCATGTTCCAAATAGGCTAGAAATCCAGTAGAGAAAAGATTCACATTCCTATAGGGCACAATGGAAGAATAATCTGGCAACCATTTTTCCTTTGAGATTTTATATGGTTGTGAGCTCCATGAAGGCAGGTGGCATGTCACATTTAAACCTTATATTTCCTCCCTCATTCAGCAATATTTTTCCTCAAACCAGACCTTAGTTAATCTCATTGAATTTTGAATTATGAATTTAATTTCTCTTGAATTTTGAATTATGAATTTAATTTCTCTTTGATCATTTTATACATGGAGATATATGGAAATGGAAGGCACAAGTAACAATCAAGAAATCAACCCATAAGCTATGAGAAGGAACATTATCCACATCCAGAGAAAGAACTGTGGGAGTAGAAACCCAGAAGAAAAACAACTGCTTGATCACATGCGTCAATGGGGATGTGATTGGGGATATGACTGGGGATGAAGACTCTAAACTATCACTCTAGTGCAAATATTAATAATATGGAAATAGGTCTTCATCAATGATACATGTAAAATCCGGTGGAATTGTGCATCAGCTATGGGACTGGGGGTGGGTGGAGGGAAGGGAAAGAACATGATTTATGTAACAATGGAAAAATATTCTAAATCAATTCATTAAATAAAAAATTTCAAATAAAAAAAGAAATCAGCCCCATAAAAGGATGGCAATAGCAAGTTTTACTCTAAAGCATTAAGATAATTAAAATATTTCCCTGAAGGAGTCTGTGAAAATGATTAGAATTTTTTTATTTTATGGAAATCACAGATCTCAAGTTCATACTTGGTGAGATAAGCTGTCTAAAGATAAATGAGACATCAAAGATATGTGGTTTCTTCCATGTGAGTTTGTCTTTCCCTGATGCAGACCACAATCCCATCCTTGTTTCCACATATGGTCTTGAATTGTGGTTGGAAGAAGCCATCATCTGGGGAGTAAGCCTCTAGGGTAATGCATCTCTCTGAACTTAACTGGGATGGGTCTTAGACCAAGGGCAGTTAAGTTCAGAACTAGAAGCTAGGGATCTAATCTGGTCAAACTTGTCTTTAACTTTCTGGTCAAAGTTGTCCCTCCTTGGTCACCACTTCCTATGTGTGTGTTCCTTTTATTAGAATGTAAAATCCTAGAGGGCTCAGATTCTTTTTGCTTCTATATTTCTACCTCCAGCCATTAGTACTCATATTGTTGGCAAATGGCAAGTGCTTAACAAATAGTTTTAATTCATTTATTCATAGTTCATGCTTCACTCATAGAAACTTGGAACCCAAGGTCATCTCCATTCCCGCAAGAGACAGTTCATGAGGAATTTAGTGAAAGAAAGGTGAAAAAAAGTTAATTTCTCTAACCCAGGAGTTCTTCATCTTTTTTGTGTCATGGACCTCTTTGGTAATCTGGCAAAACCTACAGACCCTGTCTCAGGAAAATGTTTTTAAATATTTGAGGGAAATGCTAATACTAAATTTCAGTTGAAGTAAATGGAAGCAAAGATATCTTTTTCTTATCCAAGTTCATAGATGCTCAAAAATCTATACATGTTAAGGATCCCTTCTCTAGATAGAAGATCACAGTTTCCTGAAGAGGTTATTCAGTTAAAGTTCCAAACAAATTCAATTCCCATTTTGTGATTACAGAACCTTTCTTTTCTAGACTCAAATGGACCTGAGATGTCATTGAGTCCCTGAATTAAAAAAAAAAAAACAACAACCCTCCCTTCATTTTACAGATTAGGAAACCAAAGCCCAGAAGGGTTAACAAATGGCTAGCAAGTAGCAGATTAAAGATCATTTTGTTGGCAAGTGGAAGATCAAAAGTCCAATGGTTAGCAAATGGCAGGGCTGGGATTGGAATTGAAATATCCAAATTTTCAAATTATCAGTCAGTCAGTCATCAAGCATTTTAAAGGCATCTACCATGTGATAGTCAACATTCTAAGTACTAGGAATATAAATACCAGAATGAAAGAGACTTGGATATTAAACTCTTGAATCTAGCTGTTCATTTTGATTAGGTGAAAAAAATATAAGCTTCCTCAGGGCCCCAGTGCCTGCTGCAGGACTTGGCACAGAGTGGGCATTTAATTAGTCCTTATTTATCATTGAAGTACATTCAGTTAGATAGCATGTTCATCTCCTTGAGAGTAGAGATAGGCTTACTCATTCTGTTTGTATTCCCAGAGCTTAACACAGTTCTTGACACATAGTTAAATGCTTAAATCAAGTCAACAAACATTTTAAAGCTATGTGCTAGGCACTGTGCTAAGCTCTGGAAGTCCTTAATAAATGCCTTTTTCAATAATTTAATCATGCTGGTTAATAAAGCAGTTATGTAGCTTATTGAACAGCATTGGACTTGGAGTCAGGAATACCCAAGTTCAGATCTTGCTTCTGCTCCTTCCTACCTGTATGACCTTTGGCAAGTCTCTTAAACTTTCTCAGCCTGTATTTCTCATCTCTAAAATGAGGATAATAATTATATCTCCCTCACAGGGTTGTTCTTTCACAGAAAGGATCAGATAAGATGAGCTTCACAAACTTTATAAAACTATTTAAATATATGCCATAATCATTGTCGATGGATTCTAAAGCAAGAAAGCAAATTTAGTCTCACTGGGTATGAATCTCACGACCAGAATCTCATTGCTATAGAAAGCTCTACCCTCATTTTAAAGGAACAGAATAGATAAAAGGAGTGGAGGCAGAGCATCAGAAAAAATAGATATAATTATATGTTAGAAAATTCAGGAACTGGATCTGGAGGGCAGGGGACCATGGTGCAAGCATTTAGGCCAGGATCAACAGAGGGAGAAAGAGAGGTGCTGTCCATCTGGGAATATGCTACCAATTGCCTGGAATAGAAGTTAAATGACAACTTCAGGGTGGGATGGGCAATGACAAACAAGGCCATGGAGTCATGTTCTGGTGGTGATTAGGAATTTCAAATATCTAGATATTTGTTGCCGCTTAGCTGCTTAGCTGTTAAGTTGTCTTGCTTAGTGATAATCATGATAAAAAGGGAAGAAAGCAGAGGGAGCTCCTAGTCTGGATCTATTTCTTACTAACAGAAGAAATCGGTGGTTGGAATAGAAAACATGGAAACTTTAGGAGGAAGTGACCACGCCACATGGGAGTTAGTGAGAGAGGAAGAGGTATGGTTTGACAGGCACATTTAATTTTGGGAGACTGAATTTCCAATACTTCAGAGAAAGGATAGGTGAGAAAACATGGTTAAAACTCTACAGAGGAATTCACTAAGAAAAATCAAAGATTGTGAGTCATCTGCATAGAGATGATGACATTGAAGCCAGCAACATGAATGAGATTGCCAAGTGAGAGAAGAGAGCTTTGGACAAACCTTGAAATACATCTGTACATTGCTCTACTGGGAGAACCAGTGAAGGATTGGTCGGAGAGGTAAGAAGAAAATTCAGGGAAGAAAAATCATAGGAAAAGAATTATTAAGGAGAGTGGTGGTTGCCAACAGTTTTAAACTGTTTCAGAAAGGTCAAGGATAAGAAGTACCCGAAAGAGGACAGACATTGGCAATTAAGAATGATCAGTCATTTTGGAATGCATGTCTGGTTGAAAGCTGTTTCATTTCTTGGTCTCATACCCTGGGGATATAATTTGTAGTATAAGGAACTGGGAGGTGGGGACCCAAAGCTCACTCCCTTCTGCTAGAAACTTGTATTTTATAATCAAATCCCCTCGTTATTGTTTGTTGTTGCTTTATCATTTCAGTCCTGTACCACTCTTTGTGACCCCATTTTGGGGTTTTCTTGGCAAAGATACTGGAGTGGTTTGATGTTTCCTTCTCCAGTTCATTTTGCAGATGAGGAAACTGAGGCAAACAGGGTTAAGTGATTTGGCCAGGGCCACACAGCTAATAAATTCAATTCATGAAAATGAGTTTTCCTGACTCCAGGTCCTGTACTCTAACCACTATACCACCTACCTTCCCAGAAATCCTATTATAAACAAATAATGGGGAGGTTCCTATTAGTTTTGTTATAATGTAATTTTACTTGCTAGAACATTATGTCAAACATATAAAAGACAAGAATATATTAACAAAAAAACCCTTTCTCTATTGCTTATTAAATTTCACTGAGGGTACACCACCTTTATTTTTTATAGTTCAGAATATAACTGGAAGGACAAAGTATGTAATAATAATAATAATAACTAGGATGTATATAGTTTTAAGTTTTGCAGAGCCTACATACATGTTATCTCAATTGATATTTAAAATAACCCTGTGAGGCAAGTGCTATTATCATATTCATTTTACAAATGAAGAAACTGAGGCTAAGGGAGATCTTGCTATTTGCTCAGAGTCACACAGCTAGCAAATATCCGAGGCAGAGCTTGGATTCAGATTTTCCTTACTTCAAGTTTAGTTCTCTAACCACTAGGTTACCCCAAGAACCCAATGAATTCTAGAATGATTTTAATATTGCTATGGAGGCCTTTTCTTTCTTCATTTCAACATTTGCTGAGTCATCTGGAGGCAACAAGGGTACACGCAGTTCAAATATTCAATTCTCTTCATCTAGTGCTATTTTAAAAAATTAATTCTGAATATAAATATGAGAGGAAAAATCGTGCTGCCTCAGGTTAGCTTCCAGAAGCAAGGGAGGTAATTAGCCACATGTTCTCTGTGGGAAGGTATATACTGCTGACAAATGATTGCTCAGAGGAAATACAGAGGGTTTTGATGGAAGAGGCAGGGGATGTGTTTGGGGGTGGCTAACCCCTGAGTTCTTGGGCTTTCAAAAATTCAGGATACTAAGAGTAAGTACATTAAGTGGGAATTGGGATGCAGTCAATCAAATTTCCAAGGCTTTCATGGTCCCATATCTGTGACATAGACCCACATAGTTACAATTCATGTTCCCACAAAGGTCACAAGAATGCCTCCCAGCCACCACCTAATGCTCAAGACCTGATTAACCTGGTCATCAACCAGGTGCTGGAACTGGAATTCCTAATGGGCTTCCATATCATTCCAGCAACATACATTTCCAGGATTAGTCCCTGGAACCCTCCCCTGCATCATCAACTCTCCATCACCTCTCAGCCCCCCCACACACATCTCTTTGCTCCTTTTTGCTTGCTTAAACTTCTAAAAACCACCCTGGCCCTACAGCTAAAGAGAGATTTTACATACTCTCTTCTGTCTTTAGGCAGGGACAATTTCCTTTCTGTCTTTCTATCCCTAGGAGCCAGAAAAGTGCTTAATAAATGTTTGGTTGATTGATTGATTGATTAAAATCTGGGTTGATTGATTGATTAAAATCTTAGACTGCTAGCTAGAAGAGATCTTAGAGGTCATTTAATCTAGGACAGGAATAGTGACAGGATTTATAATTTCTTTGGTTTAGGGCACCTTCTCCTGAGAAAATTCCCTCTGCCAATGTGTATTAGCACCTTTTCTACCATTTGTAGTCTAAGAGAATTGCCTGAGATACTAAAAAGTTAACTAATAGCTCAAATGTATATGGGTCCTTAAGGTTTACAGAGCAGTATATTTATTTTTTCTTATTTGTTCCTTACAAAACTAAGAAAATAAGTTAAGTGACTTGCCCAGGGTAATGTAGCCAAAATGTGTCAGAGATGGGACTTGGACACAGATCTTTCTACAGACTTCAAAGATCAGTTTTCTATCCAGTACCCCATACTGCTTCTACCTTTAAAAGCTCCTTACAAACTTATTTCACTGATATCTGCATATCTTTTGGTTGGTGTCAGAGCGATGGGGGGTGGGTATGACAACTAGCTTCAATTGTTTTGAAAGACCCGAAAGAAGAATTAGGCTTGTTTCATATGGTTTCAGAGGGCAGAGACAGGAGAAATTAGCAGAATTTGCAAAGAGATAGGTTTAATGTAAAAAAAAATCTTTTAATTAGAGCTGTTCCAGGTGGTGTGGTGGATAGAGCATTGGGCTTGGGATTAGGAAGACTCATTTTCATGAATTCAAATCTGGCTTCAGATACTTACTAGCTGTGTGACCTGGGCAAATCATGTAACTCTGTTGGCCTCAGTTTCTCAACTGTAAAAGGGGTTGGATAAAGAAATGACAAGACACTCTAGTATCTTTGCCAAGAAAACCCCAAATGAGGTCTCCAAGAGTCAGGAGTGACTAAAACAACTGAACAGCAAGTCTACCTCTACAATTATGATGTCAGATTCAGAAATAGATGGCACTGGTTTTATTTTGTATAAAAAAATTAATTGTATCCAATCAAAATGATCCATTTTCCTTTTCATTCTTGTTTGTGGACTGTCCCGTAGCTGTTGATCACAGAAGGAAATTCTTCCTTGCTCCTCTGCTTTTCTTTGTGTCACTTCTACATCTAAGGCATTTACGTATTTGGATCTTATCTTGGCATATAGTGTGAGATCTTGGTCTTGATGTAGTTTCTGCCAGATTGCTTTCCAGATTTCTTAGCAATTTTTGTTGAATCAAAAATTTAACAAGAACTAGATTTTTTTCCCCTAATGATCAGAATTATTAAACATGTACAAAAAGGTGTGGTGAGAGTGACCCGTGGCACAGTAGATTAAGTGATAGCCCACGAGTCAAGAAGTACTGGGTTCATTTCTGGCTACCACATGACCACAAGTATCCATATCATGTTCATTAACTGCAGGTATACCCCCAAGATCTGTCCTGTCCCAGGCCCTCTTCTCCCTCTATGTACTTTCTTTTAGGAATCTCATTAGCTCCTTTGGGTTCATCTCTATGCAAATGACCCCCACACATCTATAAAAACAGATATGTATGTATGAATTCATGCATATATATATTTATACACACATATTCATAAGTCCTGGGTCAAAAAAAATCCACTGCAAAACAACTTCAGCCCCCATCATTCTCCTTAATCAAACCCGCAGCTTCCAGAAGGAACTGAGTTTCAATTTCCTTCTTTAAGTGTGAATGTGATTGGTCATTGCCTTTTCTCTAGCTTGGGTTTTTAGCACTTGTCTCTATTCTGGCTGGTGTACACGTTCTTGTAATTGCTTGATCAGAATTTCTTTCCAGAAATCCATTTTGGGGGACTCTCTCATATGCCTCTTGGTTTTCAGCTGCCCTTTTCCTCTCACTGACAGGCACCGAGGCTTCATTTTTAATTAAAGAGGGTGGCTTAAATTCTGCTGTGGAATCCCTTCTGCTTGTCTTTCATGTGCCAGAATCTAAAGACTAATTGAGGTTTTCATGGTTTTAAGAGGGGAGAAAAATAGCATAAATCAACAGCAAACACACTGTCTTGGAGGTAACTAAGATCCAGTCTGTCTTCTTCTATTTGATAAGACCACAGTGTCACAGGCATTTTCCCTCTTCCATCCATCTCCCTTCCCAAATTTCCTCCATCTCATTTTCCTGAGCCAAACATAACACAGAACAACAAAAAAGTTAGGATATTGGCCAGTGGTGCATTTTGAGTCCCTAACACTCCATTTCCATTTATAATATTAGCTTACACATACAGAGTACTTAGAAGTGTGTAGTGAGGCACGCTGTAGAGAAAGCTGCGTTTTGGGTTAGGATGAGCTCATTTCAAGATATAACTGACTCAGGATGACTGTGTGACTTTGGGCAAGTCATTTCACTGTCTGAGACTGTAGGTTGCAGAGGAGATGCCAACCTCTATCAATAGAAGATTTTTTTTTCCACTGGAATTTCTCTATACCAATAATAATAATAATAATAAAGAAATATCATATAATTATAAATAATATTCTCTATATAAATATATTCTATAATTATATTCTATATATCAAACATATATGTTCTATGATTATAAATAATAAATATAGTCGTTAAAAGAGGATGTTGTAGAATATTTGCCATCCATTATTTTAATGGAGCCTCACACCTTTGTGAGGGAGGTGTTTCAGGTATTATGACTCTTCTTTTACAGATGAGGCTCAGAAGTGACTCCTTTATTGTATACACAGGTTGTCAGAGCTCTTTTGGGTTCCTAGGCTAGTACTTTACCCATTCTACCATGTCAACTCTGTTTATCAAAATGAATGAATGAATGAATGAATGAAAATATTGATTGAATGCATACTGGGTGCCAGACATTTGTGTTAAGCTCTGGGAATATAAATATAAAAAGAGAGATAATCCAAGGAAGGTACATTCTAGTAGCAAGCAGACAACACCTGTAATAGGAGAGTGATATTGGTTTGGGTAGTCGCAAAAATGGGCAGGGGAATGACAAGAAATGATAGAAGCACACGGGAGTCTAGCCTTGGGAAGTGAGGGGATTATCTCATTTCTTCCTAGTTTCAGGACTCACTACACTTCTCCCAGAATTTGTGTTCACAGTGACAAGGCAGTTGCTAAGCAGATAAGTAGATGCATAGCCTGATCCACAAGCCTGATACTTTCCAGGTGAGTTGATGCACAGTAAAGTGAGAGCTAGAAGGCTAATTTAGACAATAATGGCATTGTAAAGACAAACAGAGGAAACTAGCTGGCTCAGTGGATAGAGCACTGGGCCTGGAGTCAGAGAGATGCATCTTCCTTCAATTCTGGCCTCAGGTATTTACTTGCTCTGTGACCCCAGGAAAGTCACTTAACTCTGCCTCAGTTCCCTAACCTTTCAAATAAACTGGAAAAGGGAAATGGCAAACCACTCCAATATCTCTGTCAAGAAAATTCAAAATGTGTCACAGAGTCAAATAACAACTGAAAATGACTAAACAACAGCAATAATCACCACAACAAAGACAAACAAATCTTTTTTTTTTAAACCCTTACCTTCTTCCATCTTGGAATCAATACTGTGTATTGGTTCCAAGGCAGAAGAGTGGTAAGGGCTAGGCAATGGGGGTTAAGTGACTTGCCCAGGGTCACACAGCTGGGAAGTGTCTGAGGTCAGATTTGAACCCAGGGCCTCCCCTCTCTAGGCCTGTCACTCAATCTACTGAGCTGTCTAGCTGCCCCCAAGACAAACAATTCTGAAAGACTTAAGAACTTCAGTCAGTGCAAGGACTCACTACGATGGCAGAGGCATGATAATGAAGGCATAAGAGGGAGGTGCTAAACTCAAGGTGCAGATTGTGGTATACATTTCTGAACATGGACCAATCAAGGAATTTGTTTTGCCTGATTATGAATAATTGAATAATTGTTATGAGAGCTTTGTTTTTCTTTATTTTTTCCTCCAGAAATGGATTGGGAGAAAAAAATAAATGTTTGTTAACCATAAACAAATTTTTGAACTCAAAAAAAAAATAAATTTTATATTTTAAAAATAAAGCTTTAAACAATTAAAATACAAGGGGCAGACATAACAATAACAGGTTGGATTTAGAGAGCACTTTCAGTTTTGCAAAACATTTTGTTTTAGAGATGGCAGGTCCTGGGATCACTCAGATCTTTTCAGCTGTGTGACTCTGGGCAACTTATTTAACCCTCATTGCCTAACCCTTACTGCTCTTCTGCTTTGGAACCAATTTATAATAATGATTCTAAGAAGGAAGGTAAGATTTTTCTTAAAAAAGATTTTATTTATTTTTTATTTGGTTCTCCAAACAACCCTGGCTAGTAGATGTTATCATTATCATTGTTATAGATGGGGAAACTGAGTCTGTTAGAGTTAAGCGGTTTACCTTGGGTCACACAGCTAGTAATTATCTAAGGCAAAATTTGAACTCAGGTCTTCCTGAACTCTATCCACTGTACTATAACTATATCCACTGAAGTATAACTAGCCTCACAATAATGATTCATTCTGTCCTAATTTCTCTTTCATCCCACCGGCATGATGAAGGGGTCACGTTTTGTTAGTGGATGGAGAGCCAGAGTTGGGGCATGATCTGTAACACTGATGCCACTAGGAAACCCCTTATTAGAGTGGGTTAAAGATGATATGTCAGTGGCATCAGTAAGATCAATAAAAGGAGTTGGGGATGCTTAGCCTGGAGAAGAGAAGATTCAAGGGTAAACATGATAGGGATCTTTCAAGGATGCTCACCTGAAGATCTAGACAAAATTATATCAGGATGTCAGACCTTTCCTTCTACACCAAGCAAAGACTAGTTGTAGTAAGGATTCACAGGCAGGTAGGTCTTGGTGACCTTTAAAGTCCTTTCTCCTTCTAAGGATTTTCCAACAGACATTAATTCTAGTCAGGGCAGCTAAATGGCTCCGAGGATAGAACCAGACCTGGAGATTCAAATCTGGTCTCAGATACTTCCTAGCTGTGTGACCCTCAACAAGTCACTCAACTCTCATTTGCTTAACCCTTACTACTTTTCTGCTTGGAAAGGAAAGTATTCATTCTAGGACAGAAGATAGGGTTAAAAAAAAAGAAATTACTCATAGATCAGAATCTCTAGGAGATCCAGTGGTGATACCAATGATCCAGTTACAGGGGCAGAACACTGATGTTCTGAGAGGACTGGCAAGATCCAGATGGGAAGAAGGATAAATAGATCTGGGACTGGGAGGAGCCTAAGAGGATGACTAATCCAACCTCTTTGGGGATAATGGTTTCTTGGTTCTTTTAGCTGTCTGATTCTCTCCTTTGCTGGATCTTCATCCAGATGATGACCACAAACCATAGGGGTCTCCAAAGGCTCTGCCCCAGGCCCTCTTTCCTTTTCATTCTATATTAGATCATTTGATGAGCTCATCAGCCCTTTGGGTATAATTACCAACTCTGTGGAGATGATTTCCAAATGCATATTTATCCAGTCCTAGTCTCTCTGAATTAAAGTCACACAGCATCATTTTCCTCTTGGACATGTCAAACTAAATATACCACAGGCATCTCAAATTCATCATGTCTATAACAGAATTCATGATCTTCCCCACAAAACCCTTCATTCTTCTTGGACTTCCTTATTATTGTTAAGATGTGCTGACATAGAGATCGAGCGCTGGGCCTAGAGTCAGCAAGATCTGAGTTCAAATCTGACCTCTGACCTTACTAGATGTGTGACCATGAGGAAGCCACTTAACCCTGTTTGCCTCAGTTTCCTCATATGTAAAATGTGCTGGAGAAGGAAATGACAAGTGACTGCAGTATTTTTGTCAAGAAAATTCCTAAAGGGGTCACAAAGAGTTAGGTATGACTGAAAAAAATGACTATTTAAAATATTTTTATTGTTATGTAAAACACTTTCATATTGGTCATTGTTGTAAGAACACATATATACATAATAAAAAAAACCCAAAACAAAGCCATAAATACATTGATGTGAAAGATGACCCAGCAGTTCTTTCTCTGGAGCTAGATAGCATTCTCCATCCTAAGTCTTTCAGGAGTTTCCCAGATCATTGCATTGCTGAGAGTAGCCAAGTTTTCACACATAATCATTGTCCAATATTGCTGTAATTGTGCTGTTAAACAATATTCACCCAGTTTTGCTTATTTCACTCTGCATCAGTTCCTTCAGATCTTTCCAGCTTTTTCTGGAATCATCTTGCTTATAATTTCTTATAGCACAACAGTATTCCATCATCAATGTATACCATAATTTGTTCAGCCATTCCTCAATTGATGAATAGCCCCTCAATTTCCAAATCTTTGCCAATTCTACAAAAAAAACTTGTTATAAATATTTTTATACAAGTAAGTCCTTTCCCCCTTTTTATTATCTCTTTGGGATATAGACTCAGTAATAGTATTGCCAGATCAAAGGATACACGTAGTTTTATAGCCCTTTGGGCTTAGTTCCAAATTGCCTTCCAGAATGGTTGGATTAGTTAACAACTCCATCAACAATGCATTAGAATTACAATTTTGCCACTGAAAAATTATTTTAACAACATTACTGCCAAGGGCTCTGCCACCTTTCCTGTCACCTGGGCTGCAGCTCATTGTTATCCTTAGATTCTTACACTCATTCATCACATATTTCCTCTCCATTGCCATTATCTTTTCTACCTTTCTAATCTCTCTCTAGTCTTTTCCTCTGATCCATGACCTTTTCAGATCTCAAGTTCTACCTAAGCAGTCTTAGTCCCCAGAGCTGATTATCCTCCATTTGGCCACTCTTGTAGCCCCAGCCCTGGCCTTTGAACTGTTTTAGCTTTTAGACATTGAATTACAAAAAGTTAAAAAAAACTCTTCTAAGTGGAGATGTGGAGACTTGAATTGGGGGAGATAAAGAAATGATAGAAATTGAGGGTTTCTCCCAAATCATTGTCATCTCTTCCAACCTTCAAACTCTTTGTTTCCTCTCCCATTCTCTGAAAGCACAAACTCCTACAATCATCTTATTATTTTCTCTTTGTAGGAGATAATCGCTTCTGAAATTTATTTTTGTAAGAAAGTCCTTTGGAAAGGATACTATTTCTACTTATGTCTCAGCCCAGACTCAATTCTTGAAAGGACACTGAAGTTTTAAGACAAATTGCTTAGAAAAACCTGATTTCCATTTCCATCTATTTCCAACACATACATTACTCAGAATTATGACATCTTGTAAGTATTGTTTTGCTTAATCAATTTTATTGATTTTTATTTTTTTGTAATATGGCTAACATGGAAATCTGTTTTGAATGATTTCACATGTAGAATCAATATTACATTTCTTGTCATCTCAATAGGTTGGGGAAGGAATAGAATTAGGGAGAGACTTTAAAGCTCAAATTTTTTTTTAAATGTTAAAATTCAATAAATAATGAATTTATTTAAAAATAATTAGAAGGCTTTTCAGAGTACTTATAATTTATTCTGTTTATATCTTGTTTGTGCATGATTGTTCATATGTTGTCTTCCCCACTAGACTGTGAGATCCTTGAGATCAGGGGCTGTTTTTGCCTTTCTTTATACATCCCAATGCTTACCACAGTGTGTGGCACATAGAAGGTACTTAACAAATGCCACATAACTTAATACTTTTTAAATAAAGTTCCATATTTCTTTGTAACTAGTTTTAAAAAATGAATTAGACGAAATTTCAGAGGCCAGCTAGTCAAACTCTGCTTCCCTGGTGCACTTCCAAAACAAAAAGAAACCTGTCTCTGTTATCTCCCTGAACTACCTGGTGTGGTGCCATAAAAGCAATGCCTAAAAGAATCATAGTTAGGGTGGAAAACGACCTTTGTATTCACTTAGCCCAACTCTCCTTTGCCTGGAACATAGTAGGCACTCAGTGATTAATGTTTAGTTGGTCCCTGATGGAGGAAATCTGCTGCAATGTACAGAACACATGGTCCTCTAGCCTGTGCTTTAAGGTCTCCTGGGATAGGTCAGGTCCCCATTGCAAAATCTGGTAGGATGCAAGGAAGGCAGAGAGTTTTATTGATGTAGGGCAGAGAGGAGTGGGTCATATGAGATGCCTATGGCCTATAGAGTCTTGCCTTCCCCTGCCATTTTGGTTCTCAAACTTTTGGCTCCCAGGTTCAGTGTGGAATATTTGGTAATTGCTTATGCAAATTATAGTCTGGATTCTTATCAGAACAGCATTCTCTACTTATAGACAAGTCACAAATTGAATAGCAATTCATTAAGAAATAAAAAGAATGTAAATAACAAAGTAGAAATTATGCAATAGATCCATTCTTTCCACAACCCTTCCCTCCCACATAAACAAATGCATGCATCCTCTTCCAGGGTCCAAGGAGATTATAATCTAGTCTCTCCTTTTTCTTGGTGTGTTGGGGAAGAATTTCAACACATGATCTGGTTGGTTAAAAAAAGAAAAAAAAGGTTAAGGTTCAGTCCTTTCAGCCTCAAAGAGACCTGGGGGCAAACTTTCAAGAGTAAGTCCCTGGAGATGTAGGGATATTCCCTACCTCTGGCCCTGAGGTAGTCAGGACATGGTTTCAACCAGGTACACAGAGGATAGGGTGAGGGAGAGGTGGGATTATTATCCCACTTTACAGATGAGGAAATTGAGGCAAACAGAGGTTTAAGTGACTTGCCCAGTTTCATGGTCCTGGCACATGTCTGAGACAGGATTTGACCTCAGGTCTTCCTGACTTGAAGCCCAGTTCTTTATCTATCTTATCACCCATGTGCCACAATAGAACAATTCTGTTATACTCTGAAGAAAGTTAGCTATGTAGAAGTAGGTACTTTATCAGGCTCATGAACAGCTTTTCTAAAGTAATGAATGCCATAAAAAAGGATTAAATGGATCCACTTAGGGGGAAGTCCTATCCAGGGTCAAAAAAGCTTAACTGAGGGCTAGAGAAGCAGATACAGGAAGACCGAGATTTCCTTAATAGCCTATTCCTTAATAAAAGAACTAGAAGAATTTTCAATTAATCATTTATTAAACTTTATTTTAATTATATTTATTTACTCAATATTTACTTTCATTTATTAAACTCTTCATTTAATCATAATGATAATGACTTGGTTTAGCTTGCATAGTGGATATTGGGTCAATCCTGCCTTTGACACATACTGATTGTGTTACTTTGAGTAAGTCACTTAATGCCTGAGTACTGGAGGCAACTCTGTAGGTGTGTAAATCAAAGCAAATGAATTCCTGATTTGCAAGGGGGCAGGAATTTCCCCTCCAGAGAGTTCTTCATACCAGTAAAATCACAAATCTAGACAAAAATAACTAACAATATAATAAATAATAAGTAATAATATTTATGGTTCTTTAAGTTTTCTCACAACCACCCTGGGAGATGAACAGAAGCATGACCCACATTTTTCAGATGAGAAAACTGATTTAAAGATGTTAACTGGGGGCAGCTGGGTAGCTCAGTGGATTGAGAGCCAGGCCTAGAGACATGAGGTCCTGGGTTCAAATTTGACCTCAGACACTTCCCAGATTTGTGACCCTAGGCAAGTCATTTAACCCTGTCAGACAATGGACATCCACTTCACGTGGGGAGGCAGACCCTATCCGAAGTCAAGTAGCTCTTTTGTCTCCAGAAGCCTTTCCCAGTATATCACACCCTCCTTTCGGAACTCTGGACCTTCAGCTTGTGAGACTGACCTATTGCTCCAAAGCTGAAGTGGATGTCTATTGTCTGGTGAAGTGGGGCCTTCCCTTGGTTGGGGGGGGGGAACCTCTCCTGTGACAAGGTCAAAACCTGGGGTTTCTACCTCCCAACTAAATAAACTGGGGATTTCTAGATTTCCATGTTGACAACCCCTATTGCCTAGCTCTTACCACTCTTCTGTCTTAGAATCAATATTGATTCCAAGGCAGAGGGTAAGGGTTTAAAAATAAAGATGTTAACTGACTCTCTCAAGGTCACACAACTAGTTAAGTGTCTGCCTTGAAAATATGACCTCAGGCTTTCTGAACTTAAAGCCAAAGCACCCCTATCTCCACCCCACTGAATTCTGAGGTAAAGCCTTGGTAGAGGGAAATTTGTGGTGGGGAAGACTCAATTTGGGGTTTGCTTGGCAAAGGGTAGTAGGGTGGTTTGTCATTTCTTTCTCTTGCTCATTTTACATGAGGAAACTGAGGCAACCAGGGTTAGGTGACTAGTCTAGGATCACATGGTTAGTAAGTATCTGAGACCAGATTTGAACTCAAAAAGAGGAGTCTTCTTGATTCAAGGTCTGGTACACTGTCCACTGTGCTGCCTGGCTGCCTGGCTGCCTAGCTGCCTCACCTCATCTCCTCCTCTGGTTCTTTGTTTTTGGTGCTTAGCAGGACTAATGATCCTTTAGGGTCTTTGAAACTTACAAACATTTCCATTTATCTATTGCTTCATACCTATCTCCTTCTTTCAGTTGTTTCCCCTTGTGAGGTACAATCTGGGGCAGTAGGGGAAAGAGGTGGCAAAGGGATTGGAGCAGAAATCTAGCTCTTCTCCTACAGGGAGTAGACACAGTGGATGAGAAGTGGTAACTGAGAGAACTCAAAGGCACCTGTGCCTGGCTAGTACCCCAGAGATGTGACTCCAGGGGGCACTGCATAGCTATGCTAGTTCCCCTCTTTGCAGGCTCCAATCAGTAGCCCTACAACAGCCCATCCAGTAGCCAATTGTTATAATATGATATAATATAACATCACAACATAACATAACATCACATAAAGTAACATAATATCTCATCACAACATAACAAACGTAACATAAAATAACATTAAAATTTGCCTCCTGTAATTCCTGTCATCCTTCCTAGCTCGCCGGCTGGAGACACAAGAAGAGAATAAAACAGACACATAAGTATTTGATGACAGCAGCTCTGTTTCTCTGGCCATTCTACCTTTGTCTTCTCTAGGTTAAGTGTCCTAGCCCCTCATTCGAATACAATTTTGAGACCTTCCTTGATTGTCTTGTTCTTAGTCCTCTGGATGAGCTTTCGTTTCAGTGATGCTTTTAATATTGGTATCTGGAACAGGACACAATATTTCAGACATGAACTGACCTGGGTAGATTGCAGCAGGATTGAGGCTTTTGATTTAACTCCTATGCCAAGTTTTCCAAGGTAATCAGATGCTTAACACGGGGACAACTGAAAGCACTTCAGGAGGATTATGGGTACAAAAAGAATCAGGCCCACTGGCCAACCACACCATACTCCAAGCTTAAAAAGACCTCTTTATCCAACGGTGTGCTGGTAAGTTTATGAGGGAAAATGTCCACACGACACCTTTTAAGTTTATTCTGCATTATCTTTTCTTCATCACTTTCTTAAGTCTAGAAAATCAATCAATCTGGTCATGATTTGTGACATTTGCTGATTTCTGAGGTGTCAATGCTCACATTGAAAATTTTACAATTGGCTCTTCCTAGTAATTCCTGCCAAGTCTAAATGCCCTATCCCCTATCCCATTGAAACTATGTCACTCTTAAGTGAGTGAGCACCCACAAGTTGCTCCCTTGGCTGCCTAGTTCCAGATTGTGTGTGTGTGTGTGTGTGTGTGTGTGTGTGTGTGTGAGAGAGAGAGAGAGAGAGAGAGAGAGAGAGAGAGAGAGAGAGAGAGAGAGAGAGAGAGAGAAAGAGAGAGAGAGAGAGAGAGAAAGAGAGAGAGAGGAAGAGAGAGATTAAGAGAAAGATGGGGAGAGAGAGATTAACAGAGAAAAAGGGAGAGAGATTAAAAAAGAGAGAGATTAACGAAGAGAAAGGAAGGGAGGAAAGAAGAGAGAGAGATTAAGAGAGAAAGGGAAGGAGGGTGAGATCTGTACCCCACTTGATAGTCTAGTAAAGACTATGGACCTTCTCTCAGAATAAAGGTATTTAATAGATAAAATAAAATACATAAGGTTTAAAAAAGAACCAATCATATTGGTACACAGTTATCAACATTTTTTAAAAGCATCTGTCATGGAGTCTGGAGGACCTAGGTTCAAATGTGGCCCTAGAAATCTCCTAGCCATGTGTCCCTGGGAAAGTCACTTGATTCAGATTAACTAGCCATTGATGCTCTTCTGTTTTAGATATGAAACAAAGACAGAAGGTTCTTACCTTAAAAAAGAAAAAAGAACTTATGCTCTAGTTCCTGATATGATCTTTTCTTGCATTGGCTTGCTGCCTTGTTTTTTTTAGAACTTATTTACATTTCTAACAATGTCTCTTGTCACTGGTCACCAGATACCATTTGCTTACCTGGTTTACTGACTATTTTCTATTCTATACCTCGCTTCTCACTATAGGTCTCCCTAACTCCTGGCTTGGATCTGGGAATTCTGTTTTGCACCCCAAACTATAACTTTTCTTAATTCATCAAATTTGATTGAATACATAGAGAATGCCAGCTTCCCATGGCCTTATCCTAAGGCTCGGTCAGATAGAACTGGACATATGTATTATTTCTGTAGGTCCTCTAGCAAAAGGTAGAATTAACTTCATTAGATAGAAATTATAATTTTTACTCTGGCGTTTTTCTTATGAACTCACTCCTGTATTGAGATGCTTTGAGAAGATAGACTTCTTAAATCACTTTTGACCACTTTGCCCTAGTGCCTGGCACATAGTAGGTATCTAATAAGTATATATTAACAAGATGAAACAACAAATTAATGGCTAAAACTAATGAACTAAGGAAAATGGAATTCATTATTGTGAAGGAATAAATTAAACAGTAGGTAAGGCTAATGGTAAAATAATAGATCAACTGGCACATTGTAGTCAATTAATAAATGCTCATTAATTGATTAACTGGCATGCAATGAAGTGGCAGGACTTTATAGCTATTCAAGAAATGGAGACACTTTTCATGCTTATTTTCTAAGTTCTCAGAGCAAGAAAAAATAAGCACAACTCTTCATTTATTAAATATTTAGATTTTATCTGAAGACAGTCATGAAATCTCTGGCCTCATGGAAAGAGTTATAGAGACAGACCATCACATTTTATAAACATCCTCCTCCTTCTTGCCAGGTAATGGCATACAAATCTCTTGTTCTTTCCATGTTTCAGATCTTCCCTTTCAGAAACAAGAGTTCGATATAATGGCCCTTGTCATCTGCCAACCTTCCTGGATGGGGAGATGAGAAAGTCAACATAAAAAGGACTTTGGAGGTGAAGTCTAGTCTATAGGCAGAGTTATTACCTTCATTTATCATCCTTTCTAAGCAGCTCACAGAACCACCAGACCTACTTCCTCCTGACAATTACAACTGCTAACACAGGCCTTCTGATGGGAAGATTCCAACCACATGGATATTTTTAGTTATTGTGAACAGCAATCACTGTAAAAATTTTCCAGGAACCAGACATCTAGAATTAGTCCATTACAAGTAATTATGTGCAATTATGTAGAAATTAGGTTTGTTTTCCACCAGCAAAGCTGCAGGACTGAGAGTGCATATCATAGAGTAATGGGATTAATTTGACAAATAGCAGCCCTCAAATCCTGACACTGTTTAGTGATCCAGCAATAACAGTGTTGCTTTGCCAGGAAGGGGAAATCAGGATACTTCTAGAAGAAAAACTACTGTACAAGGTCATTTGACCTGTATTGAGCCCATTGTCAGACAAAACATCAATCTAGAATGAGACACTAATTCATCCAAATGATACTACCTTAGCTGTAAACAGAACTTTACAAAGCCCATCCAGATCCACCATCACACCTGATTTTTGCTTTTCATTTCTGGTCAGATAGGCAGGACCAGAGTTCTCATGTCCATTTTATAGATGTGAAAATCAAATCAAGGCTTAGAGGCATTCAAAGACATCACCAAATTTGGGGTTTTGTTTTTTTAAAAGACTGCTCTATTGCAAAAATGAATAATATGGAAATAGTTACAAGTGATAACATTTGTATAACCCAGCAGAAGTGCTTGTTGGATCCGGGAGTGGGGAGGGAAAGAAAAGAATTATGTAAATAAGGAAGATATTTTAAAATTAAAAATTAAAAAAGACATTGTCAAAGTCATAGTGCTAAAGTTGTGGATTGTTACAAGGGAATCACTTTAAATCACTTTAAAAGACTGATATATATTAATTTAAGGTCGCCAAGGAATCAGCTATGTATGTAGTGAATAATGATGAAGCCTTTTTTAGCCCCATTAATCCCAATCCATCACTCATCTCTCTTCATTGATGCAGTGACCCCAAACCTCGGTAGCTTAACAGCACAGTCAGGCATACAAACGAAGGCAATATTCATGGTATGAATGAAACCACAATAGATACAAAAATCTCTACAGCCAAGATGCTCTACCTTTCTTGATATATTCATAATCTTACCTGTGGTTTGGTTTCTTCCTCATCCTTGTAATAAAACAGCTGATCCCCACGTAACACAAACCAGCGTTGTTGCCAATTCTTCATTATACTTCTCTGTTTCTTTAGCCAGCCGGACTTTAGTGCTCGGTCTGACAGGTTGGGGGAAGCTGGCCTGGCAGGAGGTCCACTTTGCTCTCCCATCACTAGACTTTTGGACCGAGCTAGAAAACAAGAACATGTACACATTTATGAGATGAGAGTTTATTATTTCGAAGGATCCGCCCCATTCAGGTCATAATCTACTTTGTCAAATCTGTCCCAGGAGAAGGACTCATTTTACCAAAGGTAAACTAAACTTTATGAATAACACTCTACTGTCTTCACATGGGGTGGAGTTGTTTGAAGTTGAGGGCAATGGAGCCCAGTTCTAGTAATGGACAGACTGTGCCTTTGTCATCTGAGGACCAATATATCTTAGATTAATGAGGCTCATCAACAGGTGATGATTTATTATATTTTTGCCATAGAACCCTACCTCTGTTAAGTCAAGAAAATTATTTAATCTGTACCAGAGCAGGAACCCATAGGGATGAAATCTTGAATCTTTTGGAGTTCAGCATTTAGTCAACTAATAATATTAGTTTCTACCATGTATTGCTTGAGAGGCCACACTCTATGATTTTGTGACCTCTCCTCTTGATTCCATGGTTCAAAATTTTCAAGAAAAAGGAAGGGAACACATGTTTTCATGAAGATGTCATGACATGTTGGAAAAGAGGTATCTCGTCACTTTCAGGGTCAACATCAGGCACAAATGGAGGACAAGGAACAAAAAGCCCCTTCCCCAACTATTTACCACAGTTACTGAAAGTTTTCAGAGCTAAAAATTCATTCTTAGAAGTTCCAACATTATCATCCCCAGGGGTATCTTTTAAAATAAAATAACCCCGCATGGGATAGCTTATCAAATCATTAATACTATAGTTTGAATTAGTTTATGAGAGAAGAGCAAAGCAGTCATTTGTAAATCTGAAGGGTTTTTAACCCAGTATTCATGAGCTCCTGACATTTAAAAATATTTTTCACAACCACATTTTAATATGATTGCTTTCCTTTGTCACCTTATGTCTTGTTTAATGGGCTTAAGATATTATTCTGTGACTTCTGTAAGTTTCATCAGATGGCCCAAGGAGTCCAAGACATACAAAAACAGGTTTGGAACCCCTGTGAGACATAGGACTAGTAAATTCTAATTCAGAATAGAAAGAAGAAGAGAATGGCCAGGTGTCTCAGATAGACGCAGAAGGATGTCACAATGGGAGTGAGGATGATTAACTAGAGTAATAGGAGAACAGTAAACCTAGTGAGAGGGGACGGGATGGTGACAAGTAGTAGAGCAGTACCAAGTGTAGTATTTAAATTAGTTGTGGGGCTTAAATTGTTGTAGATAAAAGAGTGGTCGCCATAAACTGTGAGATTTAAAATGGTTGAAGTCTTAAACTGTAGTGAAAAAAATTGTGGAAGATATAAATTGTGATAGATATAAGAGAGGGTGAGTAAATTTGACCGCAGATATATGTTTCACTACAGTGTCTTGGGTTTAAAATCAAATATAAGGTGGTCGCCAGGGAAATATTCCCAATTATTCAAAATACCCAAGTCAATTGGGTTTTATAGAGATTTTAATTAACAATACAATGAAAAATCAAAGAAAGAGAGAGAGAGTAAGAAAGGAATAAGTATGAAGAGCCTCAAGCCAATATGGCCTAGACCTGAGTCTTAAAAGAGAAATCAGTCAGTTTTTTATAACTCACCATAAGATCTGTCTAAGTAAGGAATTCTAATGACACCAGGCCAGCATCCTTCCTCAAAGAGTCTTCTAGCCAGAGAATGTTTCAAAGGGCCTCTCTCAAGGGCCTCCACAGCTCCTACCCCAGAGGGACAGAGCCCCTCAGAGGAGCTCCTCAAGGAGCTCTCCTTCAGAATAAGAATCAGAAACCAGATCTCTTGCTCTTCTCTGAGTTCTTATTTTTAAGGGCAAAATCTCCTATGTCACCTCCCCTAAGTCCTTACATCTACCAATCACTGTGGATGTTTCTAAAGGACCGCCCATTTTGAATTCACAGCTGAGTAGTTTTAATCTCTTTAGTAAGTCAGAAAAAAATGCTGCTGTGTCGACAAATTTCATTAAGAAAAAACCTCTGAATAAGTTATCACCCTTTTAGGTTTAAGTAGTTTACAAGTTTCCCCACCTTTATAGGTACTTAGTATCCCATTGTATCAATTCTAAAATAGTCATGACTCAAAGAACTTCCTGTCCTTTCCATAAGCATGGGTCAAAGCACTTTTCATTGTTCTCAAGGAGCTCTCTGTCCTAAAGCAGTCCTAAGTAGGGTGGAATAGGGATATTCCCAAGGCAAGGAAGGAGCCCTCACATTCAAGTAGAATTCTCACTATCTGCTAGGGAATTTTTTTAAGTAGAAGATTCCCCAATGGGGAAATTTCCAACATTCATAAGTCTGAGAAATTTTAAGGTTTATACAAGAAAGGAAGAATGGTTTTGATAGGGACTCCAGAATGATTCTAGAAGTAAAAGATTAGGCAGAAAACACAGAGGGAATTGGCTCTTTCTAAACACATTAAACTCCCTCAACTATGGTCCTTCTGACACATAGTTGAAACCACCCCAAACCAGGCTTACTACCATAGTGTTAACTTCCCTCTCTATCCTAGATATACAATGGTTTTCCCTTGGATTTGGGGCTTAGGAGCAGCACTGCTAGGCATGGAGATAGCAACCTTTCATTTCTGTTCTTCAATTAAGGCAACGCATGTGGCAACCAAGCCAACCATGTCAATGGAATTAGGTTTTTTTCATCTTAAAATTAGGCATCCCTCAGATCAGCCTTATTGGTCACTCTATGCACAAAGTAGATTTTAAAGATGACTCCCCAAACCAATTTGTGTCTGAATTCTTTTTGTCTGCCTAGAAATGCCTTTTGTGATAGTAGAATAGCTATCTAGTTATGAGCTTCCTGTCTTCACCTAGTCTCTTGTGTCTATGACCTTGGGAGTACAATGGTTCTCCTTCTTTTCCTTCCCTACTTTCTCCATTTATGTCCTGTTGCTTCTATCCATATGGTAAAGTCCTTGCAGCAGCAATCCGTTCTTAGGCCTTTTTTTTCTGAGCTAAACAAAAACTATTTTACTCTACAAGCAGTGAGGATTATATGGCTTTAAACTATTTACACATAAGGCAAACAGAAGTACCTTGGATAGATACAGAGGCCAGCTTTGTTTAGCTTTAGAGAATTTTTAAATGGCCTGATCATCTCTGCCCATCTCCCTTCAACATCTTTTCACCCCCTTTCTCATCTCCTGTTGCTACCCCCAACCCCAGTTCAAACTGAACTTAGATTGTTTATGTGTCACTTTAATTTTCTTTCCAGTTTATTCTTTCACTGGATTCCTCAAATATAAATTTCTTCTTTTAGTCCTCATCCTCTTCTGAACCAAAATCTTCTGTTTTCTCCCTCAACCTGAATTCATTTGGGGATTCCTGACTCTTCTTTGATCTTATTGTTCTCTAAATGAACAAGAAAATGAATGAGAATCATTGGTTTTTATTTGCTGGACACCATGATAAAGCTTGTGCACATGAATAAAAAAGCTAAACAGGACCTGGGAAACAATACATATAAGGGAATGGTAACCAGGGAGGGGTGTTTCATTTTGGAAAGTAATCAGGATGTTGAGTAGAACTCTAGGGGAGAGTAGTGAAATGTCCTTTCCAGGAGAGAGAATAGTCAATCAATTAATCAGCATCTATATCTATTCAGTACCTCCTATATTCCACAGGAAGCAGCTAAATGGCACAGTAGGAAGAGTATTTGGCCTGAAGGCAGGAAGATATGAAATCAGATCTGATTTCAGACACCAGCTATGTGACCCTGGGCAAATCACTTAACCCTATTTGCCTCAGTTTCCTTATCTGTCAAATGAGCTAGAGAAGGAAATGCAAACTCCTCCAGTATCTGCCAGGAAGACCACAAATGGGTTAGATGTGACTGAAATGATTGACCAACAACAAAATTCAGTATTTCCTATGCTCCATGCACCTCACTAAAAAATGCTCAATGTTTTATACTCTTACTTCTTCACTTCTTTCCAAGAGGGAGAGGGGAAAACTTTCTTTGCTATCAGTTCATTACCAAAGCCATTGGCAAAGAAAAATAGGAGCCTTAAAATGGAAAAGATCCTGGATAAATAAGAGCTGAGGCCTGCTTCTCATTAGCTGTATAGATGCGTAGCATGGGCTACCATCACTTACTTCTGGCCCTAGCTTTCTCATTGGCCAAATGAGGGAGCTAGACTAGCAGACCTCAGAGATCCCTCCTAGCTCTAAATTATAGTTCACAAATAGACATGTTTATTGCCTTCTTTAAATATCTCTTCCAAAATGATGCTGCTCATTTCCAGAGCAGATTTCACATCTGGGCTATCCCACAATTTTTCTTATTGCCTTCTGGTATAATACTCTAGATCATGGGAACCTAAAGCTTTTTGGGTCACTGACTCCCCTGGTCATCTGGTGAAGCCTATGGAGTCCTCAGATAATGGTTTTTTAAAACAATAAGTAAAATCTTATATTTTATTTTCAGTATTTTAATAAAAATAAAACATTGGATTATCAAGGAAACCAATCATATTAAAATGGAGTTACCAGAATATTAAAATAAGTTCTAGAACCCTTGATCCAGACTGATCTTTTCCTGTTACAGAGGTAACTGAGGGAGGCCTTGAGGCTAAATTGATTTATTTAGTCACACAGGTAGTACTAGTTTTAAGTGCTGCCTCATACTCTTATTTATTGTGTCACCCTGAGTAAGTTACCTAACTTCAGTTTCAAGATGTATAAAACAGATAATAAGAACACCAACCCCTACAGGGTTGTGAGGAGCCAGTTGAGATAACGTCCATAACATTGTTTTGCCTACCTTAGAAGGATTATATAAGAATGATCTGTCAAGGAGCAGAGCTTTGATTCCAACTGAGATGCTCAGACTTCAAAACCATGCATTTTCCATTGTGTTATGCTCTGCTTTCCTCAGTGTGAAAGTCCTCTCTGCTATTCCATCCTCACTCATTGGCCTATCATTCTGACTTTCTTTGGATTCTGGTGGCCCTAAGGTTGTAGTCCTTTTCCATGGACTCAATTCTCTGGTGTTGTGCAAGATTAGTAGCCCTCAAACAGGGAGGAAGTGCAGACTCAAGAAGAGATAAATTCATCTCTTGAGTGGATGAGGGTGCACTTAAGAATGTATCTAAATTAATAAATGGGATTCTAAGAGTCCCTTCCTTTCTGCCCCACAGGCCCGTCAAAACATATTCCAGTTCATCTGTGTCCTACAATGTTTAAACCTGATCAGCAATTGCTCAAGCCAGACCCTGATCAAGTCTCTCTCAACATTTTCCAACGTGAGCTCTGGGGAATGGGATCTGGGGCTGTTCTTATTTCTATGCTAGCCTTTCCTCCTGGGTCTGTGAAAGCCACAAGCCTCTGATCCATGGACTGGTGCCTCCCCCAATCTATCCAAACCAAACAACCTTAATGTTTGCTGAAATGTTGTTGAAATCTGCTCTCCCTTCAGAGTTACATCTCATGGGAAGGAAGAGCAGCTGAGTCTTTCCACCTGTATTTCTGTTGCAATAGTGGGGAGTATATTGGAATCTCCAAAAGAGAATCAGGAGGAACAAGGAAAGAATCCCCCAAATTGTTTTCTGCAGCTGTTTCCTCCCTTATTTTATCCTGGACACCCTTCCCTGGGACCCATCTTTATGGCGGTCTGATCAGTACCAGAGGCAGCTAGCTGGACATGGTGGTGGCTAGAGCTCTGGACTAGACACCCTTCCCTGGGACCTGTCTTTATGGAGGTCGGATCAGTACCAAAGAGGCAGTTAGCTGGACATGGTGGTGGCTGGAGCTCTGGAATGGACACCCTTCCCTGGGACCTGTCTTTATGGTGGTCTGATCAGTACCTGAGGCAGTTAGCTGGACATGGTGGTGGCTAGAGCTCTGGACTAGACACCCTTCCCTGGGACCCATCTTTATGGTGGTCTGATCAGTACCAAAGAGGCAGCTAGCTGGACATGGTGGTGGCTGGAGCTCTGGACTGGACACCCTTCCCTGGGACCTGTCTTTATGGAGGTCGGATCAGTACCAAAGAGGCAGTTAGCTGGACATGGTGGTGGCTGGAGCTCTGGACTGGACACCCTTCCCTGGGACCTGTCTTTATGGAGGTCGGATCAGTACCAAAGAGGCAGTTAGCTGGACATGGTGGTGGCTGGAGCTCTGGACTGGACACCCTTCCCTGGGACCTGTCTTTATGGAGGTCGGATCAGTACCAAAGAGGCAGTTAGCTGGACATGGTGGTGGCTGGAGCTCTGGACTGGACACCCTTCCCTGGGACCTGTCTTTATGGAGGTCAGATCAGTACCAAAGAGGCAGTTAGCTGGACATGGTGGTGGATAGAGCTCTAGACCTGGACTCAGGGAAATCTAAGTTCAAGTCTGACCTCAGATACTTATCAATTATGTGGCCCTGGGCAAATCTCCCTGCAGAGAGAGTTGGAGAAGAAAATGGCAACCCTTTCTAGTATCTTTGTCAAGAAAATTCCAGAAGGGGTCATAAAGAATTAGACACAACTGAAACAACTGAACAACAAAATCAGTATCACCCTCTTGTGGGATCTTTCTATATATAATGCTTGAGGGACAGGGAGAAGGAACAGTGGTGGCCAGTTCTCCCCAGAAACTGCCCTGTGACCTGCTTCATGGAATCTAGACTGCCTGCTTCAGAGTCTCTCCCAACCTGGGAATGATCTATTTCTTATTCTTCCCCCCCCCCCCCCCGTATCTAGTATGGTTTCTGGTATGTTGGACTTCTTTCATTCCTGAGTGCCGGGCATAAAACCTGGGGCTTATAGCAACTGCTGAATAAACCATGTTGATTGATTGATACGGACGGAGAAGAAGGGAGGATGGGATAGCCACAGAAAATGTGTAGAGGAGTAGAGCCAGAGAAATCTTGACAGAAGGCTATATGGGGTAAAGGGTTGGGGGTCTAGAGTGAATTAGAGATAGACCTAGGCTTGGGTCTCCTTCATAGCTACTAGAATTTTAACAAAAGCTGCCTTGCCTGCCACTATCTTCAAAGGCCCAAAGACAGGAATGAAGAAAGGCTGGGAGCTGTCATCAGTTGGTCTCTTAGGGATCCTTGCTCTAGATTTTAGAAGAATGAGAGCAGACAACCCTTTCAGCCTACTTGCTGCTATAGACTTTTATTGACTGAGTCACACAGTTAAATTGTTGATTTAACTGAACAACTGAGGTCTGACTCAGATATTGAAGCACTACAGTTTGGAAGGATGACCATGGGCTGTAATCCTGATTCTGTAAATTCCCAGCTGCCTCATCCTGGGCTTTATTGCCTTAGTTAAGCTATTTGGGTCTAAGTTTTCTCACTTATAAAACAGAAAATTATATCAATCCATTTTAATAACCAAATAATTTTTTTAAAAAACAGATTGTGAAGATTCCTGCCAAGTTATACATTGCAAAAACACATTTTCTCCCTTCTGATTTCTAGAACCACGCACTTGGCTATTAATTGCTTCATAGTTAATGGTCTCGATCTCAAAGGTCCCTTCCAACTCTAAGATCCTGTAACTTTTAATGAGACTTCTCCCAGAATGTTGGACCATGGGATGATTGAGTACTAGGTCTGTATATTTTGAATTGAAATGGACCTAAGAAGGTATCTAGTCCAACCTATTCAATGAAAAGAAGAGAAACTGGAGATTCAGAAAGGTGAAATGTCCAGGGTCACATAAATATATCATCATCATCATAGCTAGCATATATATATAGCACATAATGTAAATACAAAGTTCTTTATATACGTTATTTCACTTGAAACTCACAACCTTGGGAAATAGATTCTTTCATTATTTTTATTTTACAGATGAGGAAACTGAGGCACATAAATAATTTGGTCAGGGTCACATAGCTAGGAAGGTAGGAATTTAGCGAAACCATAAATAGAACAGGGGATTTCAAGCTCCTAATCTGCTTTTTCCATTTAAGCATACTACCTCTCTAAATACTTGGTACCTCCTCCTGCCCTTCGCTCTGATTTCTGATAGACTTCTAAAAACAAATATTGCCCATAACGCTATCCTTTCCTTTTTGTCGAGGCTTAAGCCTCCCCCGTTCATCAAGGATGTTAACTTGTTCAATGTATATCTCCCCATGCTACCTAACAAGAGTGTTGTCATTCAGTCCTTTTCAGTCATGTCATCCAATTCTTCATGACCCCATTTGGGCTTTTCTTGGCAGAGATACTGGAGAGGATTGGTGTTTCTTCTTCAACTTAGTTTTTACAGATGAAGAAACTAAGGCAAAAAAGGTGAAATAACTTGTCCAGGGTCACACAGTTAATAACTGTCTGAGGTTGGAATTTGAACTCAGGTCTTTCTGACTCCAGGCTTGGTACTCTATCCATTGTGCCACCCATCTACCCCTAACACCTAACAGAATATTAGGTACTTTAGTGTTCAGTGCCCTGAACTGATTGAAAGGTGCTATTTTCCTCATATTTTAAGGGGGAGAGAACTCAGTGTAGTCTTGAAACTTCTTGAATCACAGCATTAGTCCCTTTATTAGCATGGAGTTCCCTATGCAGGTTGCCAAATGTGGTGCCAGTGACCGTAGACAGGTAGATCTGGATAAGGGAAGGAGGAAGTTAGGGCATTGGAGGTACAGTGATATGCTGTCCTCAATTACAATATACCTTTAGGGGAGGGGACAGGGATGTTTTCTGGCCTGAACTCACAGAGCAAATACAAACAGTGTCATGATGATGGGTGACCTCTGACATCTGGCCCCCCTTTAGGGCAGGTTACTCGCTGGTGCAGGGCAGCTCTGTGTTTCCACTGTGTCTAAGAAGACAACTGATTATCTCAAAGCAGTTCCTGAAGCAGAACCACAGAAACATAGCATTTTAGAGTTGGAAGAGAGTATTGCTCAGACCTTCCAAATTGATTTAACATTTACAAAATGGAGCAAATGGGCATTATTTATGAAAGAAATGAGCTCCATGAAAGAAAGGAAAACTACTGTCACTGTTATTATTTATTAATAAACATTTTTCTTGTCCTAAGCACATCCTCTTAATCAATTACTTCACTTCAGTAAATATTTAAACAAAAGATTCATATCAAACTTCATCTGCATCCTAAAATTTGAAAGCTGATACTTTGATGATCATTTTTGGTAAAAGCAAAAAAAGCCTAATGCTCAGCATGAAAGTCTTTAGGAGAGGAGAAAGTACATTTCTGGAGCAACTGGCACAGGGTGAATGGACTGGGGGTGTACTTCTTTTTCAGAGGAGCCTACTGCCATCCTTATGCTTCCCTTTCATAAAATCATAAATTGGGGAATTTAAGGAATCTTAGGAGAACATTTCCCCCAAATCTCACATGTTATAGATGAGGATGGTCACAGAAACATGGTAGTAGGTGACAAAGTTAAAATTTGAACTCAGGTCCTCAATTTCCAAATGCTCTGTAAGGATAGTCTATAGCTTGATGCAATCCTTACCAGTCTCAAATACCTTCATTGAAAAGCAAATTGTATTTTGCATTACAGTTCCTGAACTTTTTTTATCCAGATTAGATAGATAGAGAGATAGATAGATAGATAGATGGGTGGGTGGATAGATGGATAGATGGATAAAATATAGATAGATGAATTAATGGATCAATAGATGGATAAACAGATGATGGATGGTTTATAGATGGTATGGATAGATGGTTGATGGATGGATGAAATGAATAGATGGGAAGGATGAGCAGATGGATGAATGGATGATGGAAAGGTGTTAGATGAATAGATGAAGCATTTATTGAATGCCTACTATGTGCTAGTCACTATGCTGAGTGCTGAGTATACAAAAACAAATAGGCAGAGACTCCCTCCCCTAAGGAGCTTACATTCTAAAGAGTAGAAGAAAAAAACATACAGGAGTTCTGAAATGTAAGGATGATGGTAAGGTACAGTGAAGAGGGATGGAGAAGTGACTGCAGAAAGTGGCATGGAGCACCGCTTCCTAAAAGGATAAGGCAAATTTTTTCTAGGTGACAAATGGATAGAAGACTGGACTTGGGGTCCAAAGAACTTGAGTTCAAATCTTGCCACAGATATAAAATATCTGGGTAACTATGGGCAAACCATTTAAATTTTAATCATTTGAAATTAAATTTCAACTTCCCTGTCTTTAGAAAGGGGACAATAATAGCACCTGCCTAAAGGGGTTAATGCAGGATAAAATTAGATTATAAGCATGAAGTGGTTTACAAGCATCAAAATGATATATAAATGCTAACTATAATTATGATTATTAACCAAGTTAATAGTTATGCACATAGGCCAAGTTCCAAGTGGTTCTCCCATTTGATCTTGACAATGGGATACAGACACACCTTGAACTAGGACTAATTAGGATAAGAAACAGTATGGGTTCCTATCTCATACAAGGTCTAGTCATCTGCAGGGCCCCTTTCAATTCAGTAAATGGGAGAAATTTTGCATCCAAAAATGTTTTTATCCCACACACAGGGCACTCATAGGGCTTCCAGGTTTGGTCTAGACACTTGAACTAACACTCAGGGAAACTGCTTGACCAGCACTGTAGGCAGAGTGGACATTGGGTGAGATTGGCAAAGCTCAGCAGCGATTTGCTATAAGGATTCCCTTACAATTTCTTTTGTAATATTACATGTTCTATAATACTAAGGGTACTGTGGAGAGCCATGACCCCTGCTGTCAGACAGAGTCACAGTCTGGGGAAACGGAGACTGCAAAGCAGCCCCCAGAAAATAAGGCAACCACTGAACCCCCTTCTGTGTGACTTCTCTCTTTAATGGAATTGGGTTCTCAGCTACTGTACAAGAACTATGGCAGGCCTGACTCCTTTTGAACAGTATGTATCTTACTATCCAAGACCATCTGGTGTAAGGTAAAAGAAAGCCTTACTTCCCTTTGGGTCCAAAAAGATTTGAGGCTAATAATCTATGAATATCATTAGAAGGATCATCCTCAGTGATGCTGAAAGTAGAGAAGTTACAAAGAGAAAGAAAGGGGGCAGAAAAAATGCCTTAGGATAAAGATCACCATTCCTGAGAACCTTCCATCCACTTCTTTCCTGGTGACAGGGAGTCAATAGGAAAAGATATATTGGATGAAGAATGGATGCATGTTTCTGGAAAGTGTTTTGCAAACTTGAAAGTGCCATGTAAGTTTCAGGTAATATTATTTTCGCTGACATTCATGTCGACTCGATTTCTCCAGTATAAAAAAGTTGGGGAGGAGCACATGGTGGGATAAATATTTCTGGACCTCTTGGCATGACTCAGGACCCTCGGTCCTCTTAGGAAATGGTATAAAAGTGAGACAAATAAGCAAGATGTTAAATCTCTGGCCTTAAGGAAGAATCCAAACACCAAAAAGAGGAATATTGGGACACTGAGGAAGGATAAAGTCACACACACATACATATATAAATATATTTACTTGTAAATATATATATACTTATATGTATGCATATCCACTGTTAGCCTGTCTGAAGGCCAGCATTCACTGCAAGCATTGGTATAGTCTCATATTGTTGTGAAGGCAACTCCAAATTCCTTGTGACAGGAGAGGTCAGGATGCCATGAGAGTTTATGGACATAATGCTGATTTATGTCTTTGTTTCCATTTAAGGAAATGAGATTTTGGTTGCTCAGAGGGAAAAAAAATTAAGCAGAGATATGCTTGGAAAACCAGATCTTCTTTAATCAGCCAGAAATAGTGATTCAAACGTGGGTGATTCCATGGTTATTAGAAGGGGGCTCACATATCAAAGTATTATTGGGTAACTTGGATGATAATAATAATAAGTATACATAGAGAAATCATGGAGAAGCAATATGGCAAATGGGTTAAAGTTGGCATTTAGATTTGGAAAGATGGGAGTCCTTGGAAAACCCTCTAAGACTATATGTTATGATCAGTTCTTGACCAACACTGTTGGAAGGAATGCATTTACTCCAAGGAATTCCACGCATCAATGAAATCACAGATACAGACATCATCTTCATGTTGCCTTTTAATTATATTGTTGTAAAGTGCTTCATCTTTTGCTTTGAGTATTGCATTTATCTCCTAATTGACTTTCCTGCCTTAAATCTCTTCCCTTCCCAATTCATCTTCCAGTCTACTACTGCCAAATGTATGCCTCTAAACACAGGGCTCTTCATGTCAATCTCAGATTAAGAATAATGAGTGACTCCCTACTGTTGCTGTTCAGTCATTTCAGTCTTGTCTGACTCTTTATGACTCCATTTTGGGGTTTTCTTGGCAAAGATACTGGAATGGTTTGATATTTCTTTCTCCAGCTCATTTTACAATGAGGACACCAGGGTGAAGTGATTAGCCCAGGCTCCCAAAGCTAGTAAATTTCTGAGGTCAGATTTGAACTCAGATTCGATGGCAGGCCCAGTGCTCTAATCATTGTACCACCTACCTGCTCTCTCTATTACCTCTAGGATAAAATCCAAACTCCTGTTTTTGCATGTTTTTTTTTTTAATACAGAGAGCTTTTTGTGACCTAACACTAACTTATCTTTGCAGACTGATTATACTTCATTCATTTTCCTCTCACACACTCTATATTCCAACCATATTGGCCCATTTTCTATTCCCTACATATGACATTCATTTCCTGCCTTCATGCCTTTATAAATCTGTCCTCATGACAAAAATGCACTCCCTCCTAATCTCTGCCTTTTAGAATCCCTAACCTCCTTCTAGGCACAGTCACAAACTTTCTGTGTGACTGTGTCAAATGGAGATAATAATGCACACATTATTAACTAGACAGGATTGAATATGCTCAAGCATTACCTCCTATATGAGAACTTTCCTGAGGTTTCCAATTGTTATTCCCCCATGCTGATGTTATTTTGTATTTACTTTAAACATATTTATCTAAGTATCCATCATTTCCCCATTCCCCCAACCCTAGAATCAAAGATCCTTGGGATCAGTGTCCCTTTTTATTTTTGTGTTTTTATCTTATCAGGGTATCTAGCACATAGAATGTACTTCATAAGTGTCTGATGAATGAATGAATGAATGAATGATTTCCTGATCATCATTTAATTTAAATGTCATAAAAATTTCAAGAGGAAGAAGGTTGGATAATATGATTAGATAGATGAAGAAAAGGAGGGACAAAGATCTTAAAAGATTAGTTCTTCCAGTTAATAAATAGTGAAAGTGGGACCAGAATTGCTAGGCGTATGGCCATGGAGAAGTCACTTGCCTTCTTTGCATCTTAATCCTTACAAATGAAATATAATACATCAATGTAACAAGCATTATTGTGAGAAGAAAAAGCCTGTATGAGCTATATAGATGCCAGTTATTCCTTTCCTTCCTCATTGTCATCATCACTCCTCCCAGACTCAACCAAAGTACTAATTCTGTTCTTACTCTGTCAGAAAGTAAACCATATGGGAAACTATGGATTGGATGTTGTCAGGGATCTGTTGTTCAGAGCAAGGAAACAACCTCATTTAGCACTGGTACTTCTGAATGGGGGTGCTCATTCTGTAATGCTTTTGCCTCTGAATCACTATCCTTAATGGACTTGGAATTAGAACACCTGGTTCTAAATCTTGTCTCTGCTACTGAGTACCTATGTGACTTTGGGGTCTCAGTCTCTTCATTTGTAAAATAAAGGCATAAGATTAAAAGATTAAGGGGACATTTTAGATAGCAAAGTAAAAAGAGAACCAGACCTGAAGTCAGGAAGACTCATTTTCCCAAGTTCAAATCTTGCCTTAGTCAGACACTTATTAGCTGCGAAACTCTAGCCAAGTTCCTTACCTCTGCCTCAGTTTCCTCATCTGAAAAATGAGCTAGAGAGGGAAACACAAACCACTCCAGTATCTTTGCCAAGAAAATCTTAAATGGGATCATAATTAGACATGACTGATAAGAATGAACAACAACCAGGAACTCTAAATCTCTGATCTTTTGCTCTCAACCAGTTCTTCTTTCACCTATAATCCACCAGACACCAAAAGGAACATGTATGACATGTCAATCATGGAAATTGCTCTGAGTCATCAGAGCTATGAAAGGGATACATCATTACTGAAGAGAAGCTTGGTGATGGAGAATGGCCCAGGGGATTGAAAAAGTGAAAACAATATCTTGGAATTTACTATTTTAAGGGGCTATTTCTGAATTTACTTCAATCAGCAAATTTGGGTTAAGCACCTATGATGCATTGAACACTCTGTTGTGTCCACATGTAAGAATGCTTGCATGTGTGTCCAGATGCAAGTTCTATGCATATTCACTAGAAAAACGATGTGCACTACCCCCTTTGATCCAGGAATACCTCTAGTAGGTCTGTAGCCCAAAGAAATGAAAAAATGGGAAAGGACCCACTTGTACAAAAATATTTGTGGCTGCTCTTTTTGTCATGGCAAAGAATTGGAAGCAAGAGGGATGTCCCTCCATTGCGGAATAAATAATTTGTGGTATATGATGGTGATGGAATACTATTGTGTTAAACAGACTGGTGAACAGGGGCTGAAAAGAGCTCCATGAAATGATGCATAATGAAATAAGCAGAACCAGGGGAACATTGTACACAGTAACAGCGATACTGTGGAATGATCAAATGTGATCAGACTTTGGTACTCTCAGCAACACAAAGGTCCAGGACAATTCTGAAGGATTTAGCACAAAGAATGCTATTCACCTGCAAAGAAAGTGGAAGTCAGAATGCAAATGAAAACATATGATTTGTTACTTGTTTATTTGGGTATATGTTTGGGGTTTTGGGTTTTATAAGGTTATTCATTCCCCAAAATGAACAATATGGAAAAGTTTTGCATGGTATTATATATGCATAATCCAAACTGAATTACTTGCCAGCTCAGGGAAGGGGAAAGGAAGGAGCAAGGGAGACAATTTGGATCACATAAACTCAGAAAATTTGTATGGAGGTTTGTTATTATGTGGAATTGGAAAAATAATAAAATTTGAAAAAATAAAATTAAAAATATTTCTGCTACTTAAAAAAAGAAAAATGATGTGCAGGAAAGAAAGGATAGAGGAGTGGCTCCTAACAATACTGAAACATGATTGATTTCTAAAAATCAATGTGATTTTAGATCAAGGCAAGCACTGTGGGCTGGAGCATGCTGGATTGATTTAAAGGAATAGGGCGGAGGCTGGAAGATTGATTTAAAAGCGGGATGCGAGTTAATGGAAGGGGCTCAGTGGAAGAGTTCAAATGAGATAGTTTCATAAAGTTAATGCAATTTGCAGCAAGAGAGCAAATTCTCCATTCAGACTGGGATGTTATCCTGGGAGCCTGCAAATGCATGTGATGATTTACATCCTAAGTTTTTCTGAAATGTATTTTCCACAATTCCTCCAACCTCTGAACAAAAGAACACGTTAGGTTTCAGGGTTCCACTTTTGCTCATCTGAACTCCCTGTATAACAGGGACCTTAGAGAGTTGACTGTCCCTTTGATAAGGTATCACTTGCCATTTTAACTGAGGATGTTATAGAAACTATCCTTACCTTGAATTATGAGGTTATTCCAGGATCAAAGGTATTTAAACTTGGCTATTAGTAACACCATTTCCTAGCCTAGTTCTAAACATGCCACCCTCATCCTTTCTACACAATAAATTCCAGTGACTCCCTATTACCTCCAGGATCAGATAGAAAAAAATAGTCCCTGTGTTCACTTAAAGCTCTTCATAATTTGGCCTCTTACTCCTTTTTCAACATTCTTATACTTTACATGTAGTCTCTGATTGAGTGATAGTCAACTGATGATTACTATTCGAAAAACATGACATCTCATATCCCACCCACTCTGTATCTTTCTACTGAGTAACCCTCCTGCCTGGAATGCTCACTCTACTCATCTCAGCCTCCTTGTTTTCCTGACTTTCTTTAAGTCTTAGCTAAAATCCCACCATTTCCAGTCTCTCACCACCTCTAACGGCCCAGCCATGATTATCAGAAAAGCTTAATATAAGAAACTTCTTTGACCACAATTCCATGCATAGAACTATGCCCAGATCTCTCAATTAGTCTTTTATTGACTATATTTGTTTTAGTCAAATCACAGTGCCTTGTTGTCTTTCTTTTTGTAAAACCCTTACCTTCTGTCCTAGTATCAATTCTAAGTCTAAAATGTAGCAAGGGCAAGGCACCGGGGATTACATGATTTACCCGTGGTCACACAACTAGGAGACAGAGCCTTATTTTTTCCTCAACCAGAAGAAGAACAGAATATTAGACTTGGAGTTAGCAAAACCTCAGTTCAAATCTTGCTTCAGAAATTCACAACCCTGGGAAAATCAGCTAAAATCTGACAAATCAATTAAACTTTTCCCTAAAATAAGGGGGTTGACTAAAAATTTTAGTCTCTAAATCTTCTGATTTACTTTATTGTTTTCTTAAAACATAGATCAGAAAGATACATTTAACAATCTGATTCTATGATTGATCCAATTATAAACTTTAGAACCAAAGAATAACTAGGAGTTCTAATACTTTAGGCCAAATCAGTTGGGGAAGATGTTACATTAAAGAGTTTGTTGCAGTCGAGTATAGTCAGGGAAGGAAGAGGGAAGTGGTCTATCAGCCTGTCCTATGTCTCTAATCACCTGCTCTGCAAAAATCCTTGAATAAATCATCCACACTGGATGCTTCTACTTCTACCTCTGCTCCTCTCATCTTCTTCTAAGCCCTCGGTAGCCTGACTATTCAATTGCAACCTCCCTTTTGTAAATAATCAATGATTTTTTAATTTCTAAATCTAATCCCCATCCTTCTTGATGAACTCTGCAGTATTTGGCATTTCTTCCTCCCCTCAGTTGGTTTTTGTGACTCTGCTCTTTTCATTCTCTTCCTATCTATCTTACCACTCACTGAGGTCAATGGATGGTCATCCAAATCACAGCCACTAACTATGGATCTTCCCAAAGGCTAGTTCCTGAACTTCTTTTTTCCCTATATTCTATTATATGGTATTATAATCAGCTTCTATGGCATCACTTATTATTTCTATACAAACTACTCCAATATTTATTCATCTAGTCCTAATCTCTTTTGTGAGCCACTTGCCCACACTGTTCATTTCCTATTTTTCAAGTCCTGTCATGTCCTATTTTTCAAGACCACATTTGGAGTTTTCCTGGCAAAGATACTGGAGTGATTTGCTCTTTCCTTTCCTACCTCATTTTAAAGATGAGGAAACTGAGGGAAACCAGGTTAAGTGACTTGCCCAAGGTCACATAGCTATTAAGCTTTTGAGGCTCTATTCAAACTTGGGAAAATGAGGCTTCCTGACTCAATTCCTGGCAGTCTATCCACTGTGACACCTAGTTACCACATTCCCCACTATTTAGTAAACATTTCAAACTGAATGCCCTGTAGACATCTCATATTTAACATGTCCAAAACAGAACTAGCTCTCATATTTCCCGAAAACCTCTTGGATACTTGCCTTTACTTTCAAGGGCACAAATATTCTTCAGATCACCCCTGCTGGCAATCTTGACTCCTCTCTTTCATTTACTCCCAATATCTAATCAATTGTCAAATCTCATAAATTTTTTCTCTGTAACACCTCTTGAATACTCTTCAATCACACTGCCACTCCCCTAGGTCAGACGCTTATCACCTCTTTCCTGGATTATTTCACTACCCTTTAATTGCTCCAAGTTTCTCCCTATTCCAATTCATCCTCCACACAACCACTAAAGTGATTTACCTAATTCACAGCTCTGACCTTGTCATTCCCATATTCGATAAACTCCACTGAATTTCTGTTACCTCTAGGATCAAATATAAACTCTACTAATTGACATTTAAAGCTCTTCATACCCTGTCCCCTTTCTATCTTTTCAGTCTTTTAACATACTTCTTCCCTTCATAAATTCTATTGCCCTGCCATATTAGCTGGCTTGCAGTTCTCCACACACTATATACATCATCACCTTTCTCTATGTTTTTTAATTGACTCTTCCCCAAGCCTCCGAACCTCCAAATCTTAGTTTCCCTGGTTTCTTTTAAGACTCAGCTTAAATTCTACTTCTTACAGGAGATCTTTCCTAGTTTCCCCCGCCACCACCTTCTATCTACTTTGTATCTTATATGTACCTGCTTATGCATATGCTATCTCCTCCATTAAAATGTAAGCTTATAAGAAGAGACTACTTTTTGCTCTTTCTTTATATCCCTACCTAATTGCACAGTGTCTAGCACATAGTAAATGCTTAATGTTTTTCATTTCATTGATTGCCTTATAGATAGTGAGGTTCTGCAGATTCCTTTTTTTGCAGATAATAGACTGCTGATTTCAACAAGTCACAGAGTTTTTTCAATGATCTACATGTCAATTTTAAAGAGATCAAGACAAGATTCTATGAGGTAAAACCAAAGAGGATGAAAAATTCATTTAAAAAAACTGGCATATATGTAGATGACCAGTATATTGAGTTAGTACATATATCTAAGCCAGATGCTGCTGATGAAAAATATGAGTCCAGAATTCAGCAGGAAGAGTGGGCTGAACTATATTTTAGATTATGTAAGATATGTAATATATATTAATATATATAATTATATAATATATAATAATAAATTTAAAAAATTTTAATGATTCTAGAATTTTTATGCTATTCCCTTGCAGAAAGGATTTAGATTTTTGACACAACAGTTTTTCTGGGATAGGTTACATCTTATACAGTCATCACAAATTATAGAATCTCTGAGGAATCCAAGTTGCGAATAACCCCAAAGTGGATTGGAATGATAATGGAAAGATGTATGTTGGGGGAAAGCAGGCTATAGCAGATCAATCACATTTAAGAAGTGGCATAAAGGCTATCATTTCAACTTATAACAAAAAGAGGTAAGCAGAAAGAAAAAGGAAAGGAGAAGAGATGGAAGACCCAAATATACTAGCTCCAGATGGAAAATATAAGAATAAATGGAAGGCTTCCAGCATATTGAGATTTTCTAAGGTGTGAACTTTAGATTACTCCACCCTACTTAGTCTAACAAAATCAGGAATGTCTACACCCATACTTAAAGATTAAGTATTTAGGAGGATGGCCTATGACAGACATGTGCTAGCAAATGACAAATCATAAACAACTGACAGATCCCTGAGCTGTCCTAAGTCAAGTCTAAGATACCATCGATACATGTGAGATGCAGGAAAGTGATGTAAAACCGTCTATATATTTCGCATCACTTCTTCTCTCCGGTCTCTTTGATGACGGAGAGGTGGCTGGTGGAAGCTGGCTGAGCGTGTCAGCATCTTGGCGTGGTGGCTGCTATTGTCTGGTTTTTAGCAGTGAGTTTTCCTTGATACCATACTGGAGGAAGCCTAGTAACCTAGTTTGGTGAGGTGTCTTCTCTGAGATCTCTTGGAGTTTAGGCTGATTCTTTCTCTTTTGCCTTCCAAACACTATCCACTTAGAAGCATCTAATTTTCTTCAGAAACCCTGTGGCAGAGAATTTTGAACTCCCGCTGGCACAGGTCAGGTGGGAGAAATCCTATATCCTCTCCCTCTCTCTTCTCCTTGATTTCTTTCCTATATATTGATTAACCACCATATATTTCCAAACTGACTTGGCTATTTTATTTGGGATATCCCCTGGTAACCAAAAATTAAATTTAGATTAGGTGACAACCCTAAATTATCCTTATAGTCATGAGAATGGCCAGAATTAATAGACATTGAAAGGTTTTGATTTTCTTTCCTATTTGGAATGCTGATTTCTGTGAAATCAAAGCCCAATTGAAACTTTGAGAAGGAAAGAATTCAGCAGACCAATTGGGGAATGAGAACATTTCAGGATGGAAAACAGATTGGTCAAAGACATGGATCAAGAAAAAGCACAGAGAACATTCAGAGGACAACAAGTAGTGGACTGGTAATGACAATTTCTATACTAGGGTGATAGCAGTAACCAGAGCTATAACTAGCAATTTTTGTAGCTGGGTTAAGTAGTACAAAACATACTTGGTGCTAGGTTACACAAACTATGCCCATAAAGGCTATGGTAGAGAGATGCCTACCAGAAATTTCCTTTCTTAACAAGAACAACATCTTGCTAATTAGGTGCCAAACTCACCTGTTTCTGTACTGTTATAGAGATTTAAGTGCTCTTCTCTAAATTTTGTTGCCCTGGGACAAAATCCCAATAGACTTCTCTTACTTACAGCTTAGGCACTGGAGATAGATGGAATAGATGGAGATATTATATAACTGAGAGACCTCACTAATATGATGGGAAAGAAAATGAAGAATAAGAAAAATGCCAGGATTTCAAATGTGGGAGATTGGGTGGTGAAACTGGCAGCACCAATGAGGGAGTGAGGAACATATTTAGGGAGAAAGGCAATAAGTGTAGTTTTAGGAGATGCTAGATTTGAGGTGTTAGTGTACCAAGTGACAATCTTTCCTCGTAAGTCATGATCAACAAAGACATTGTAATTCAATATCAATTATAAATTTAATTTTCTGTGGGCACATTAGCAATTATTTTTAATCAATAAGCCCATTATAGTTTGTTCACCAATCAATCATTGCCAGGTTTCCTAGACTGTGGGATATTATAGTCAGTTCATGGTAAGAGAAGAGAGACGCAAGGCACCCCAGGACCTGATAACACCAAATGGATAAGAACTGATAAGCAAAATCTTACTGGTCCTTTGCTATTTCAGAACATTTCTTTCTCTTTAAGAAATTACCTTTCCAGCATCTAAGAGCTGAATGTGCAGCCTGGAAGCTGACAGTCCTGCATAGACCATCTGCCTCTTACATCCCTTCTAGTTATTAGACCCTCATAACTAAGAGTTTCTCTGGCAGGATGGATATGGTACAGAGCCTTTCTGAAGCCAGGTTCACATTTCCATTGCCAAAGCCTTTCCAACAGGGAGAAAAAAACGTGTTTCTTTCATCAACTCAGCAGATGTGTCTGGAAGACTCATGAGAAGAAGAAATATTGAAGAAGAGGAAGACATGTTTTCCATCGTCATTTTCCTGGATACAATTGTATTTAAACTACAAAACAAGTTAGCTCATTTCCTGTGTCCAGCAGGTTGGCAGTAATATTAGCTGGAGATCAGAGCTCTGGGACTTAGGAACTCAGTTGCACACATCTGTGTTTGCATTCCACATTCTTCATCCTTCCCTGATATTCTGTAAACATCATTTTGCATCCAGACTAACTCTAGGGTATTTTCTCAGAGTCATACAGTTAATTTTCTTGAACGAGCATCTAAAGACAATGTAAACATGGGCAGAGAAAATGGATTGTGTCCCTTTCGATCCCGGAAGCTATGTGGTAATCTCTAGGAGCACAGAAAGCAAACTTATTTTTCTTCTTCCTCACAGAGTAAATGTATTTCAAAATGTAGGTAGAATAAGATGATCACAATAATAATGATAATGATAAGTCATATACAGTATCTTAAAATTTTCAAAGATTTATATATATTATATCATCACAGACTCAGAGCAACTCTGTAAGGTTGGGCTGAGATCCTTTCAGAAGTAGAAACCAGTACTCACAGAGAAGTTAAGTAATTTGCCTATGGTCACACAGCTAGTATGTCAGTGGCAGTATTCAAACTTTCTTTCTGATAAGGTTAGGCTCTCTATCTGGGGTCTCTGACCTTTACAATCCAAAGTAAGGGTTCTTGATCTGGTTTTTATGGACCTACAAATACCCATTAATAGATTTCATGGGTCCATGAACTTGTGGTTTACAAATTTTTTCGATACTTATTTCAATATTATTAGTTTCTTGTGTAATCTAAAATAAAATAAAATTTTATTTTATGTAGTTAATAACATTGTTCTGAAAAGAAGTCAATAGGCTTCCCTAGATTGTGAAAGGAGTTATGATGAGCTCACAAAAGGTTAAGAATTAATTTCCTCACCCAAAGGGATGCCAATGACCTGAAATGTGGCCAAGGCTGCCACACCGCTGATCCCTGCAGCCAAGTTGGGGCATTAATGACCAGGGGCTGTTTTCTAGCCATATCTACTCCATTGATTACCAGTGGCAAAGAGAATCCAGATGATTGCTTAGGAGGTAATTAACAAGGACCCACAGCTGGGAGCCTTTTGACTGCAGGGTACTCAGCCTTCAGAATAGATGACCCAAGATAGACTGGGCACACCTCCTGCTTCTCTTGCCTGGATCGGTGACCTATTGGCAGAACACAAAAATATACAAAGAAGTCTGGATACTTACAGACACTGGAGACCTGTAATTTCTCTGTTTGCCAGCCATGGATATCCTCCCTTGCTTCTTGCCTCTCCCCTTGTGTTCATTCACTTTGCAACAACAGAATTAGAAGGGCTAGCTTGCATAAAACACCAATAACCTCCCATTGCCCCTTCTGCATCAGTACACTGGATAATTACTGATGATCTCTCTTCCCCTCCCCTTTCTCCCCATCGCTGTGGTGCAAGCCCCCCTGGGTCAGCAATACTGCTCTCCCTATTATGCTAACTGAAGAAGGAGAGTCTGTCTGTCTCCACAAGGAGATTAGGTTAATTCTGTGAAAGTATTGATCGAATCAGCAAAGCAGTCAAACCAGTTGTTTCTCTGAACAGACCAGTGGAGTTGGCTTTCCTGAGCTGTATCCTGCTTTCCTAATCCCATTCTTTGTGACTGATATTAACATTATAAATATCTGATCGTAGATCTAGAGGTGGATGCACCGCAGGGAATATTCAGTCCAGTCATTTTACAGATGAGGAAAATGAAGTCCAAGGAAATGAGCTGACTTGCCTAAAGTCCTGTAGGTAGTTAGTTCTAGATTGAAGAGCTGAGATTTATTGAAGTGCTAGGTTTGAATTTAGGTACTGGCAAGTTCATACAAGCCTTCAATGTAATGGTAACAGTGAACATTTAGAAAGCATTTTAAAGTATATTACATACATGAGGGGGAAACTAGGTGGCATAGTAGAAAGAGCATTGGGCCTGGAGTTGGGGAGATTCATCCTCAGACACGTACTAGATGTGTGACCTTGGACAAGTCACTTAACTACTCTTCTCTTTCCTCATCTGTAAAATGAGCTGGAGAAAAAAAAAACGGCAAATCACTAGAGTATCTTTGCCAAGAACACCCCAAATGGAGTCCTGAAGAGTTGGACATAACTGAGAAAATGACTCAACCTGAAATTGTTTGACTCTTAAAACCTTCTGACATGACCACAAACTTCCAGCCTCATCCCCTTCGCACACCAACAATCCAGTCCTATTTGCCTTCTCTGTTCTTCATACATAAATCTATATCTCCCATCTCATCATGACTTTGCACTCACAGTTCAACGTATTTGGAATGCACTCTCTCCTTAGCTCAGCTTAACAGAATTCCTCTCTTCCTTTAAATTCTGTGGATGTACCATCTTTTGCATAAAGCCTCTCCAGCTCTCCCTCCCAACCTGCCTTGCATTTAAATACTTTGTATATCTTTGCATCTTATTAATTGTATGTTATAAATATTGTATATCTACTTTCTCTTACAATGTAATCTCTTTGTGAATGGAGATCACCTCATTCTTTGTGCTTATGTTCCCAGAGCCTAGAACAGTGTCTGATACATTGTTGGTACTTAATACCTGCTGAGTGATTTATTTGATTCTCCAACCCTATGAGGTAGATACTACAAACCTTTATTATGCCCATTTTATAGTAGAAGAAACTGTGGCTCAGAGAGCTCAAGTGATTTACCCACAGTCATATAATATAGCAAGTGAATATCAGAACTGGGATTTCAACCCTGCACTGTTGACTTAAAGTCCTGAAGTAACATGATTTAGAACTATAAACAAGAAGAAGAACACATGGGAGTATATATAGAGGTCCTTAACCTGGGATCTGTGACCTTCTAAAAATCAACAATAAGTTTAAAAAATTTAAATATAGCTTTTAAAATATATAACAATTTATCGAATTTTCTTTGGACTCCTGACAATTTTATAATCTTAAAAACATTGTTTTGGAAAGGGGTCCATAGCAACAACCCCCAAGAATACATTAAAAACACAGGTAAGCTTTTGTTCTGCTTCTCCCTAGTGACACAAATGATAAAAGGACCAGCCAAAGGGCAGTCAGTGTATGACTCATTGACTCTCATGTGCTTTGGGGTCAATGCAGCCAAAACAAGAAAGAAAAAGAAGGGGCATTTAGTGGGCTGGAATCAAGACATTTCTGCTTTTTTTCTGGCCAAAGGAGACTGGTGTTTGAGTAAAAAAAAATGGTCAATCCAGTGGCTCTGTGAGAACAACCTCAAGGAAGTAGCTGGGGAGTGGCCAAGCCACACTGGCACCAAGATTGGTAGGGATGTGAGCAAAGGAGCCTGTAAGAGTGAAGGAGAACCAAGGACTTAGATAAATTCTCCAGATTAGGTGGCTTGAGGTGGGGGATATTTATTACTATTTTAAGTGGCATTTGGCAATTGGGGAGACTAAGGACCATCTTCCTGCTACAGAGCCAGGGGTCCCAAGAGCAGCCTGGATAGAGCATGTGTTCTGAGCCAAACCATACTCAGTTACTCCTTTATCCTGACTCCCAGACATGCTCATTTGGAAGGGGCTATACTGCATTCATGCATGAAGCACCCCAGTCTGCTGCTCCAGGCTCAAGTACTAGGGAAGACATTTTAAAAACCCTTTCTTTGAGTATCTTATTTAATGCTTATGACATCCCTGTGAATGGAAGATCCCCATTCTATGCTCTACTCCAATCCTATTTACAAATGTGGGAACCCATATGTAAGGAGGTGGAATGATTTCCCTCCTTTCACCTAGCTGGTTCGTGCCAGGACCTGAAAATGGAACTTGATTCTCTGAAGTTTTTTTTTTTCCAATGCTTTCTCCAAGCAAATATACAAAGCCATCTCTTCTACTCTTACTAAATGGAAAGCGACCTTTGGTACCTCTAGGACATCTTGGTCTTCTCTACATTCAAGTCAGAGTTTCACATATTAAAGGTCAAAGTGAGCAATTGCTTTTCAGACATCTGTTCCATCTTGTTAGTGAAAGCTTAGCCTCAGAGAATGGCAGCAATCCACAATCCTTAGACCTTTCTCCAATGAATGTTTCTGGTGGTGAGTTTTTGTCTATTTTTCCTGGAATTCGTTGCTCTTCTGGGAAGGGCCTAGAATTGAATACAACATCCTGTATAATATGTGAACTTAGTGGATACTGTTGAATTTTTTTCTATTCTATAGCTGGTCTTCAAAGTCATGTTTTATTTATTTTCTCAGTCAAGGTAAAAATCATTTCAACAACACCAAAAGGGGACATCTTTTGTGAATGTAGAAGGAGCATTCATTTGTGTTAGTGTCAATGAGAAGTTGGATAAAGATGGTGCTCATGGCTTCTTCCTTATTTTTAACTATTTTCACTTCCCTTTGACCAGCAACAAAGACACTGAATACTGTTAGGGAACTTCCCTCTCTCTGCCACTCATTGAAATCTATAAATAATTGACAGCTGACCTTCACTTTGCGTTGTGGGATGATCTTTAGGTACATAATTTTAGGCCAAGTCATCTCTGTAATCTGATTTATTCTTCTTAGTTAATTTTCATTTTTCTGATTTTTCTAAAAATTAAATCACGAGGTGGCTTCTTCTGGCCCTGGAGGAGAAAAACTGCTATTCCCTGTATAGATTATTTATAATAATACATTTCAATTGACAGAGGCTCCTTTTTTGTTCTGTCATTTGACAGGAAGCATTGATTTTTTTTTTTGCTCGAAAGAAATCAATAGTGAAACATAGCATCATACACATACATATATACGAAAATATAAAGTTACAGTAGTCAGCTAGTCAACAAACATTTTTAAGCACTTACTATTTTCCAGTTAATTTCCTCCCTCCTTCCCCAACCACCATTAGAGGAGGCATCATTTGACAAAAGACATATGTACATGTATGTGAAGAGCTGGTAATACAAAAAAAAAGGCCAAACAGTCCTTCTTTCAAGAAGACCACAGTCTAATGGGGGATGCAACATGTAAACAACAATGTACAAAAAAATTAGGACTACCTATATACAGAGTCATTGGAATGAGCCAACAGAAGGAAGGCTCTAGAATTAAGAGGGATCAGGAAAGACTTCTTATAGAAGATAGAACTTGAGGCTTGAAGGAAGCCACAGAAGTCAAGAGGCAGAGATGAAGAGGTAAAACACTCCAGACTTTGGGGATAGCCAGTGAAAATCCCTGGACTTGGCAGATGGAATGTTTTGTTCCAGGAGCAGCAAGGAACCCAGTGTCATTGGATTCCAGAAAGGTATAAGGTGTAAGAAGACTAAAAAATGTGAGGTGGGACAGCTCAGTGACACAATGGATAGAGTGCCAGTCCAAGAGTCAGAAAGGTTTCATTTTCCTGAGTTCAAATCTGGCCTCAGATACTTAATAACTATGTGCCCCTGGACAAGTCACTTAAGCTTATTTGCCTCATTTCCTCATTTGTCAAATGAGATGGAAAAGAAAATGGAAAATCACTCCAGTATCTTTGCCATGAAAACCCCAAATGGAGTCATGACCGAACAATGGGTTATAAAGAGATTTTAAGTGCCAAAGAGAAGATTTTATATATTGTATACTGGAGGTGCTAGACTACCACTGGAGTTTATTGATTAGGGAGGACTGTATGATCACATCTTTGTTTAAAGAAGGTCTTTTTTGGCAGGTGAATGCAGAATGGATTGGATGAGGACAAACTTGTGGCAGGAAAGCCAACCAATAGCTTATTGCAATACTCCAAACATAAGATCACAAGGGACTAAGCTGGGGTGATGGCAGTGTCAGAGGAGAGAAGGAAGGCTATATTAGAGTTATAATGGAAGACAAATGGACAGGACTTAGTAACAGATTTACTACTGGGGATGGGGGACAAATGAGAGAGAGAATGAAGACTTCTTATCCATGGCGATTCTCATCTTTTCTTCCCATAAACCCTTCAAGCATGGCTGCCTGGTGTGCTTGAGACTTTCCTTTTAATATTCTGAGGACTTGAGAATGACCCTTAGGTTGAGAGCCTGGATGACTAGAAGTCCTTCAATAATAATGGGAGGAGGCAGCTAGGTGACTCACTGGATTGAGATCCAAGCCAGGTGATAGAAGGTTCTGGGTTCAAATCTAGTCCCAGACACTTTTTTTTTTTTTAGCAGTGTGACACTAGTCAAGTCTAATCCCCATTTCCTTGCTTTTGCCACTCTTCTGCCTTAGACAGGACATAGTATTGATTCAAAGACAAAAGGTAAGGGTTAAAAGAAACAGTTATAAAGAAATTAGAAAGAGGAAAATGTTTTTGGGGGTGGGGCAGGGATTATGAGTTCAGTATTAGAAATGTCCAATTTAAAATATCTATAGGACATCCAGTTCAAGATATCTCAAATTTGAATGTTTACATATAAATAACATATTTCTACAAAATGCATACATGTGTAAATATTTGTATTATCTATACTACAAAGTATATCCACACAAATCCAATGTATATTTGTATTATATACATATATCAGTATATGTGTGTGCTTGTGTTTCCTTTTGCTAAGAGTGATTAAAAACCTATGCTCTTACTGGAACAAACAAAAAACAATGACCATAAAAGCAATCTGATTGTCTTGTTGTCTTAGGTTTTGCTGGCTGTTGATTTCAGAGCCCAGAGTGCTAAGCCATCCAGGTCTCCATAGATACCCTCCCTCCACTGGCAGCAGGGACTACCACTCAGTCCTCAGAAGGGGTTCATGGAACCTGTGCTAGCCTGAGTTTTCTTATCTATTTTTTCTCACTTTGTCTTGGCAAATAACTGTTATCCCAGATTTGGTCTCAGAGAAGAGAAGAAGAGAAGCATATAAATCCAATATCAGAATGAAAAAAAAATTCTTTTTCAGAAATAGGAAGAAGAAACCCTAAACCATTACTATAAGCACTCACAAGAGTGAATCTGGAACCATGGGATTAAATATTTCAGTAGCTCCCTGACCTCCCTTATGGTAACACTCCTGGCAATGGTTTAGATTGCAACATACCCACACCTTCTTATCCATGGAGATTCTCGTCTTTTCTTACCATAAATCCCCCAAACGTGGTTGCCTCGTGTGCTTGAGACTTTCCTTTCTTTCTTAACATTCTATGGGTTCCAGTCTTGCTTCATGAGCAACCCAACTCCCCCTTTTTATGAATTGAACCTCCTGCATGATATTTTTCTGCTACTTATCATGAATGAGTCATCAACAATAACATACTCCAGTCTGCTTATGCTTATCATGTGTCTCTTCATTGAACTTTGGGGTACCTGAAATTTTCATTTTTGGGGAGAATGTGATAATCTCATGATTTTCGAGCACAGAGCCTCATGGGTAATATGAAAGTCAAAAACAGTATACTTGTGTCAGAGAACAATTTCGGATCAAGAGGAGGGAGAGGAATTTTCCCAAATGCAAGATAATTTGCTGTTATCATTCTGTTCAATTCTAGACCAGTCTCATTGACCATGTGCTATGCCTGATTAGGGACCACATACTGATGAACCAACTGAATGTCCAACCCATCCTTGCAATGTCTGATTCTAAAATGAAAACAAAAGAGGTGACTCCATGTACAAGGTAAGGATGGCAATCACTCGCCCTGCTTAAAAAATCTTCAGTAGCTCCCTTATTTTTAGGGCAAAATACAAAATCCTCAGTCTGGCATTTCTAGCCTTCTACAACATAGCTCGTTTCTACTTTTCCATCTTATTTCCTTTTCCATCCTTTCAAGGACTATCCATTTAAGCTATACTGGTCTACTAGTGGTTCCAAATATGTACCATTCCATCTGCCATCATCATGCCTTTATGCAAATGGCATTCCTCCATGCTTGGAAAGTTTTCCTTCACTTCCAAATATTGGAATATTTAACTCTTTCATGTAAGTCCAGTTGCTAGATGTGACTTTTCATGATGTCCCCAGTCGTTAGCAGGAGCAATGGATAGAGCACCAGGGCTAGATCTGAGTTCAAATTGGCATCAGATATTTACCAGCTGTGGGACCCCAGGCAAGTCACTTAACCCCATTTTCCTCAGTTTCCTAATCTGCACCTCAGTCTTTGGACTTCAAAGCCACATGAGGGTACATCAATAGATGATAATGCACAAAGACAATTGTCATTCTCGGTCACTGAGAGACTACCACTAACTAACTAACCTAATCTGTAAAATGAACTGGAAAGGGAAATGGCAAACCATTTGAGTATTTTTGACAAGAAAACCCCAGGTCATGAAAACCTTAGACACAATTGAAAATGAAACAACAGCAGTCAGTTGTTAGCACTCTCTTCTGCCTACAGTTGCTTTGTAATTTTTATCTGTATACATGTTGTATTCCCCAATAGACCATAAACATTTAATATAGAATCTATGTATATATAGATTTAATATAGAATGCACGAATATATATGTATAATATATGTGAATATGTGTTCATATAAATGTAATAAATTGAATATACTTTTTTGAAAGTAGCAATGGTTGCTTTTATGATATTTTTACTTTTGTACGCCCAGCACCTACCATAATTAGGATTTATCATCATTCTGTAGCAAGTGCTCAATAAATGCTTATTGAATAGAATAGAATTCCTTTGCCAGTTTTCCATTTGGTCTTTTTAAAACTTCTAATTAGGTAATTTTTGATTATAGTAATTTTGTGATCATCTGAATTGACCTTTCTTAACTGTATCCTGCTTTTCTGGGATTTATATGATAGTGAATTAGTACCTCATTGAAATTCCAGATCTGGATGAAAGTTCTAACAAGTGCATGAGCTCTAGGAATCATCCTAGAACTTAAGCCAGAAAAAGCTTTGAGAGCTTGCCTCTAAGACCTTCCCTCTGCCTCCAGGCAGGACTGCATTCAAATTACTGTTCAATCTTTGCTCTGTCTTGTTTCATTCAGACAACACATGGACAGTTAGCATGTGAGTAATTGTATTGTAATGTGCTTGGGGTCAATGCTACATGTCTAAGAAAGGAAGAAAAAACTTTCATTGGGTGGACTGCAACTGGGACATCTGGACTCTATTTTTGTTGAGAATAGATTGACTCAGTTGAAACAGAAATGAAACATATAGTGGTCCTGTGCAATCAGCCTTAGAGTTGTGAGTCGTTTAATTCCCAGAGATGTGGAAGATAGATCAAGGGACCATTCATCTATTCCAAACATTTATTAAGGGATTGCTATGTTCCAGGTACTGTTTTAGGTGTTGGGGATACACAGAGGAAAACAACATAGTCTCTGTATTCAAAGACTTTACTTTTTTGGGGGGCAAACCAAGAGGTACCCACAATATGTACAAATTAAATACAGAACAATTTTATGCATGGGGGAAAATGCTAATATCTAGAGCAATCAGGAAAGATCTCATCTAGAGTAGTAGGTGGCACTTGAACTGAGCCTTGAAGGAAGAAAGGGATTCTAAGAGGGTCATTGATTTAAAGATGAACATTCTGTCCGTTTTTGTAAGTGTGGGTGATTATGAGTGTGGGATAATATGATTCTGTTTGTGTTGGTTGATAGGATGGTTGGTTTTGCTGAACTGCTTTATTTTCTCTTTTTTATTCTTGGTTATCAGAAATGACTCAATAGGTAGGGGAGTGGGAAGGATATATTTCAAAATGAATGTGATAGAAAAATAAAAGACATCTATAATTAAAGAAAAAAAGACTTAGAGCTGGGCAAGATCTTGGTCTTTGCAGTAATTTGGTCCAATTCTCACTTTTTAGATTAAAAAAAATTCCTTGAGGGGGCAGCTGGGTGACTCAGTGTATTGAGAACCAGACCCAAAAGACAGTGAGGTCCTATGTTCAAATCTGGCCTCAGACACTTTGTGTGACCCTGGGCAAGTCACTTAACCCCCATTGCCTAGCCCTTACCACTCTTCTGCCTTGGAACAGATAGAGTATTGATTCCAAGACAGAAGGTAAGAGTTTAAAAAAAAAGAGAGTCCTTGAGTTGGGAGTTTAACCCCAAACCTCTAATTCTTATCAGTTTTTCTCTCTATCTATTATAGGATATATGAGTAATGATCTTTGCTCTAAAGGGAATCAGACATCAAGTATGGCAAGTGTCTATATTGTCCCAGGTTGTGGAATTTGGGGGACTCATTATTATGGGTTTAGGTGATAGGAAGCTATGGTTGGAGAGCTTTATGGTTTTGGAGAACTAAGTACTACAATCCTACATGTATAGCAAGGAAATGCCCCTCTCCTCTTTAGATCATTGCTGCTGTACACTATTTGCTCTTTCCCGGAGATCAGGAAACAGATTGAAATGATTAACATAACACAGAACAAGAAGACATGAAAGGAAGAGAGAGAAAGAATGTCTCCCTGAATTCCTAAAAGACTCAAAAAAGGGTTCTGGTCTGAGAAGATGCACCACTACCCAGATGTGGAAGAAACAGATAATACTTTGAATAATCAAAGAAAAACATTTCAACAACCACCTGAAGAGATAATTTGTACAAAATATGGATGTGGGCATGGGATCAAGCATAAAATATCGGATTATTTTAAATAGCCTAGAGTCACTTGATGCCATGAGAGGCAGGAAAGTGCTATACTACTATTGGCTGGGGACCCAATATAATTATTATATTGTCCAATTGTCTTTTTATGAAAAGTAGCATCATCTGATAGAAGATAGCAATAGCACTGAGTAGGACCCATGACACCTTCTAGGAACAGAAGAGAGAGGCAGTGTACTAGTGGGGAGAAGCCATGAGATGTCTATCCCCAATACAACAGTGAGGAGCAGAGTATAAACAGAATCAATTATGAGCTTGAAAGGAAGTCCTTTTGTGTTCTTTACTGTGTAAATAAAACCATTCTGTATTTTAAAACCTCATGAGTCTGAGTGCTTTATAAAAGGAACTGCTAGTTATCCTTGGAGAGAGCCAGATACTGAAGTGCTGAGGTTCCATTTAACTGGGGGCAATAAGCCAGAAGAGCAAGAGGTTCCCAAAGTGTATTTTTGTTAGGAGAGAGACTCTGATGTAAGGGTTATACAGACTTGAGATCTTAAGTAGTGCCAAGGCCATAGCTACGTTTAGGGAAAACATTTTTAAAATTATTGATGTATTTGATTTTTTTACATTACTGTCAGTTCTTGAACTGCTTTACCTCCCATTCATTGAACCAAGAAAAAAAAAGTTAAGCAAAACCAATGGATGAAATGAGTGTGATGGACAGTGAATGAAATATTTTGTACCCACAGTTATCCTTCCCTTCTACTTAGAGGAAGAAAGCATGTTTTATCACCTACTCAACAAGATTACTATTATTCAACACAATCAACCCAAGTTTGTCAATTGGAGTAGCATTTGAGCCAGATACTTTCTCATAGCTTTGGTCATAAACCTTTGGAGTCTGTGCGTCTTGGGCTTAGATTCATGATTTATCTTGGAGGAGCCATCTTATCCTACTGTGCCTACTTTTTTAGAAGTAACTCACAAGGAACACACTGATGCAATGAGCAGAAGTAATGACTTTGTAGGCATCCTTAAGGATTTCTTCCTACAATTTAAAAAAAAGTAAAAAATTCACCCACATGAGACAAACAATCCATGTTTTGGTCATTAACTAGAAGTTGATACTTTACATCTGTTCTCTGACTCCTGTAGTTACAGTATGTTGGTAAAAACCTAGTGCGAAGGCAGGGGATGCTTGCCTGTGAATAAAATTTAATAGCATTCCTATTCCAATTAAGCATAAATAAGTCCAGGAAGCAGGATGTTATTATTGGTACCCGTAAATTTTTCCAAAACCTACATCTTTTACTAACAGATGTTCTCCCAAATATAAAAACAAAAAGGGAAAACAGCATTTCTTATTGACCCCCAAACTAGAATATTCAGCTAGCCAGGCACACTGGCACACTTAGATCAGGAGGGATAAGTCTTCTTGGAGTCATGAAGACCTGTGTTCAAATTCTTCCTTCAATACTTACCATCTGGGCAAGTCACTTCATTACTATTTCCCTCAGATCTCTCATTAGTAAAATGGATTGACAAAAGTACTTAGCTCCCAGGATTGTTGTAAAATCAAGAGATTTGTAAGGACTGTGAAAATCTTAAAGCGTTATATGCTACCTTTATTTGGAAACGAATCTTCTTGTCCTTTTGCAGGATAAGTGAAGAACTCTCCAGCAGAGAGGGCTTATCTGAATTTCTTGGTTTTCATTTAGAATTACTCTGGTACATCATCTGATTCCTAAAATAAACTCTAGCTTCAAACACATGCTGCATTTTGGGTCCACATCTTAAAGTTAGGGCTGAGAGCCCTGAATTGTAGATAGATATAAATAGTCTATCGAATCTTATCTCACTGAGATCCTTCTACTATTAAAAAGAATTAGTATGTAATGCTTAGAACTATGGATTGCATTTGTCCTTATTACTCGGCCTTAATGCTTATTCTCTCTGTTTAAAAAAGAAGACATTCACTATTAAAAGGCTCCATCAATATAGCCTGTGATATCATTGGATTGGCTGGGACCTCAGGGAGAAGCAAAGCAACAAGCCAGGGTCTGGTGCCATGAGACAACTAATGAGTGCCCATATTATACAAACCTCTTATTATTTAGTTGTCACCCTGAGCAATGGGCAAAATTAGCAGAAAGCTTCCTATGCTTGGATCTAGCTCTTTTTCATAAAAATACTACTCCAATTACATCATTATACATCATTCCTTCTTCCCTTCCTTCCTTCCTTCCTTCCTTCCTTCCTTCCTTCCTTCCTTCTTTTCTTCCCCCCACAATTTCACCTGCATAGAGAACTCCTCCCATCACTGCTGAGGTAGACCTCCCAAGTAGTTTTTAGTTTTGGAATGTTTCCTGGGACACCAAGATGTTGACTTGCCCAAAGTCGTACAATCAATTTGTTCCTGATTCCAAGGCCAAATCCCTGTCTAGTACTCCAAAATGCATCTTGATTTCTTTATTTATCAATACCATCAACAACAATGATATGTGTTTGGGTCAGTTAGCTTCTAAGATCTATTCAGGCTACACTGCTGGTTCATCTCCACAGGATTTTCTCTCCCATGTCCTTGACATGGGGCAACCTTAACATACCTCATCATCACCCCACCTTTTTAATCTCCCTTTTCTATGTTATCTCCTTCCATTAGAATGTAAGATCCAAGAGGGCAGGAACCATGTAAACACAATATGTGCTTATTAACTGATTGGTTGGCTATCCTTTCAACTTTAGTTCTGTGATTATATGACTAAAAAGGGGTCTGGACTACTTTGAAAGGCAATAGATTCTTTCCTACCCCTCTTGAATTTAGGTCTTCAAGCAGAGGTTGGCTGACTGTTGGGTATGTTGGAGAAGAATTCTTTGTCAGACCTGGATTATACTAGCTACTATAACTCTTCAAATGATCTGAGGTTGCATCATAGTAAATGGTGTCTTCTACTAGCAGAGTTCACAAACTGACCACTTATTTTACACCTTAACAGACAATCTTCGCAAATCACTAAACAAACAAAAAAAATCAGTCTTTTAATGATGAATCCCTATGAATTTTTCTAGGTTAACCTGAGGATGGCAGAGATGAACTGTCCCCAAGATAAGATTTCAAGCATTTCTAGGTTGCTCAGCCCTCTAGAGTTTGTACTTTGCGGCCATATTATTCAAGAATCTAAGGAAACCTCCCTTATTGGCTTCAGAATCCATGTGGATAGCTGGATAGCTGAGTGAATTGAGAGCCAGACCTAGAGATGGTAGGTCCTGGATTCAAATTTAACCTTATATGATCTTTAGGTATGTAATCCTGGGCAAGACACAACCTCCAATGCCTCACTCTTCTGCCTTAGAATCAATACACAATATTGATTCTAAGACTGAAGGTAAGGATTTTTGAAAAAGAACCTCTGAAATGGGAATAGGCTGACAGTGACTGGGGTATTCTGGGGAAAAGACATGGGAAAAAATCAGTCTGATACTTATTGACAACTTCTCTTGGGATGTGCTAAAGAGGAAGGGTTTGCTTAGATTTTAGACTCTGTTTTAGTTAGATAACATGCAACATGTGGGCTGGAGAGTTTGCCTCTGCAAAAAGCCTTCTAAGGTGATGGATATCTTCTAGGCTTCCATTGCTACTGTGCTTCATGTAGTCCTCGGGACTTTTTCATGTCCAGATCTAGGCAACATTTATGTGACTTTGAAGATTATTCTTCCCATTTCAACAAACCTTTAAATTTTCATTGTCCCTATTCTTTATTCTACCTTAACTACCTACAAGAATGGCCATACATTCTATCTCACTATTGCTCCACTTTTTAAAATTGATTTTACATCCAAAAATCTCAAATTTTGAAACTCTCCTAGCAGATCATAGTTTCTTATTTCTATACTTCTCCCTTCCTATCCCTAACTCTATCTCCATACCTTCTCCCTTTCCCCATCTCATCTCATCTTATCTTATCTCATCTCATCTCTCTCATCATGAATGAACATTATATTGATCATAGTTCTTACATTTTTTCAAAGTTGTTTGTTTTTACAGCATAGATATTATTTTACAAATTGTTACCCTGATTCTGGTCATTTCATTTTTCTTCACTTTACAAAATAGGCTATAAAATTATTGATTTTAAGAACTTGATATTAATGTAAATTGTTCTGGCAAGTTCCTAACTTCCCTCCACTTCAGTCCATGTAGGTCTTATTTATGTTTTCCTTCTTAGCTTTATTATCAACCTCATTTTACAGATAAGGAATTGAGTCATAGAGAAGTTAAATGACTCATAACTACTTCTCAATGTGTTACATTGTTCTTTCATTGTTTTGTTTGAATTATATCTCCTTGAAGTCAGGGAATCTGCTTATTTTGTGACTTTCACAGCATAAAATATAGTGCTAGACACAAAATAGGTGCTTAAGAAATTCATGCTACCTTGACCTCAGTAATGTTAGATAGCCCCTGCAGAAAGATAGTTGAGTATTTTCACAGTAGCCTTCGGGGCGAATTTGTCCATCACTGCGTGGGAGAGTAAAAGAGATCATCTTCCTGGGAATTTTCTGCCTAATGATCTTTCCAGTGGTCTGGCATCATGTAAGGCTATATGGCCTCCTATCGTGGTTGTTCCAATCTGGGATGTACATTCCTTCATTGGAGCACAAAATAAATAGAGCTAACCTGACCCAGCAGGCTTAATTCTCCTCCATGCTAACAAATAAGTCAATAAGCACTTGAATACTTCCTTTGGGGAGTGCAGTACACTAGATGGGGTAGGAAGAAATGAAAGTTGGAATTCCTATTCTCAAATCTCTTACTCTCACCAAGGATTTTCCAATCCCTTCTGCATCAAGTTAGATGATTTGGAAGCTCAACGGATATTATTGAATGTTCCCAATTTCACAAAGAAAGGCAGAGACTAAAAGACACCTAAGCTATTCCCATTCTCGACTCAACACTCTTTTTATCCAGAAACAAAATGTAATGGTGCCATCATTTCCCACTTGTGACTACACATTACAAGTCTGACCCTCTCTGAGTGAATGTCTTTCATTTATAATGTAAGAGCAAGAAATGTGACTATAAAGTAAAGAGAGTAACTTCATAATTGTTTGCCTCCCTAAACTAGGCCTATCCCTTTAAGTCCAAGCTTTATACATATTTCTGCTCATCTGCAAAGAGAGACTACATTCATCTTATGACTTGGTTAAGAAAAAAAAAACAAGCCAAAATTTGAATATCTGCAAGCTTTTCTACTCTGGACAGAAGCAAACTATTAAACTGTCTTGTTTTTACAATAATTCTCTTCCTTGCAAAAGAAGCAATATTAGTTATTGTACAATTTTATTATTGTACAATAACAATTAGTTATTGTATAAGGTGCACTCTTGAGTAAATATCTTGCAAAGTATCAGTGCCAGTCATTTCTTCTTTTGAAGGAATCAGGTAATAATTTCAGGCACCCATAGCTGTACCTAAGAATCCTCGTATCTGTGGTGAATACAGCAGGGCAATGGTGGAGGAAGAAGAGTGTGATGGAAGCAATCTCCCCTTGACCAGGTGCATTTTAGCTATGAAACTTCTAGGGAGTCTTTGTGGGAACAAGACGACAGGATGAGAGGGAGTGGGACCATTGTGGTCCTCCATGGACATGGAAGTCTACTGATGATCAGAAACCATAAGGTAGATCTTTGTAAACAAAGAAAGCATACTTCTGTGAATGTTGACCCAAACTCTGGTTTTCCTATGTTAGTTATAACTCTGTAGGTCCTTGGGAAAGGAAAAGAAATAAACATGTATATAGTGGCAACTATATAACTATATGGTATATATAACATAACATAACATAACATAACATAACATAACATAACATAACATAACATAACATAACATAACATAACATAACATAACATAATATAATACAATACAATACAATACAATATAATATAATAATATAACATAATATAATATATACATCTATAGGATTATAGTATTACCTCATTTTGACTTCACCACAACACAATGAAGTAGGTGCTAGGGTTATCCTCATTTTACAATTGAGAAAACTGAGGCAGAGTTTAAAAGATTTGCCCAGGGTTATACAACTAGTAAGTACCTGAGATCAAATCTGTATTCCAGGCTTTCTGTCTGGAGACTCTATCCATTGTATCACTTAGCTGTCTAGGTAAGAAAGAATGTAAAAGAAACAAGAAGGAAAGAAATGTTGACAAATTCCCATGACTTTACAGTCTTGCTTCATATTGTAGAGAAGAGACCCAAACCAATAAACAAAGAACCCCTTCTGAAGCAATCTGTAAACTTTCGAATGCCAATTTGACTCTTGTCCTAAAAGGCATACCTACTAAGTCATTGCATTTCTAGCTGGTTCATTCCTGGGTTCTCTTCAAGAAACAGAAATAATTCTGTAAGAGTAGGAATAATATTAGCAAGTCAACAATATTTATTGTCCATTGAATGCTGGGAACTGAACTAGAAGCCATGGATGCAAAGAGAAAGACAAGGGCTAGGTTCCATATGACTTTTAGAAGTGTGTGGATTTTTTTGTTGTGGTGGTTTTCAATTTCATGTTAATCTATTCTTTTGTCCTGAAAGATTATGCTTTATAAATCAAACCACAAAATACCCTCCAGCCTTTCCCATCCCTCTTTGTACCATCACAATAATTCATGTAATGGAAATAAGAATCCATAGTCTGAAAAAGGATAAGACAATGATTTTAATTTTAAAAAATCCTTCCTTCTTTAGAATGTTCATTCTTAAAGCCTTAATTGCTTAGCCATTCCTAATTTGTATAGGCTTATGCATGTGTTCAGGGATCCTCTTAACATAAGATTTATAGGTAGAACATTTATATGTTGCTTTACATGCATTCCATTATTTGAGCATCAGCATAATACTTCGAAGTAAGCATGATAGATACCAAAATTTTATCACCTTACACAGGAGGAGATTGAGGCAGTTTAGTACAATGAGAAAAGGGACTGAGTTTGGGATAAGAGGACATGATCTCAATTCCCAGCTCTGCCATTTACTAACTGTGGTGACCTTGAGTAAATTACTTAACCTCTCAGGCCTCAGTTTCCTCATTTGTAAAACGAGAAGTTTGGACTCAACTTTTAGGTCAGAAGATGAACTCTGAGGCTCTTTCTGTTCTAAATCTCTGAAACTATGACTTGACTGTGATCAGCCAGTTGGCAAGTGCCAGAGAATGGTCTCAAATGGCCTGACTACAAATTAATTGTTCTTTGATTTAATAAAGTCCCCTAAAGTTCTAAGTGCTATGACATCCTATATTAAAACTTGAAGGATTTCTGGGAGGGGGAAAGAGGAAGGAGAAAGGGAGAAATTTAGGTAATATAAAAACAAAAGATATCAATAAATTTTTTTCAAAAGCATACTAGAGGAAAAAGCAAACTATAAAAAATGTGAAGTTTCATGTATAATCTTCTCCTGTTCTATTTTGTAAGTGGAAATGCAAATTTTATTTGAAAATTTTATTTGTTTATTCATAACATGTCGATACAATTTTTAATAATTATTTTCTGACATTTTGAGATCCATGTTATTTCCTTCCCATACCCTCCCCAAGTTGGAAGATAATATATTTGCTCATTTTACTTGGTGGTTAACTTATTTAGACTTTTAAAAAATTTCAAAGAAAAAACCAAGCTTGATGAAGAGTTCAAGTTTAACCCTCTCAATGTATTTAGCCAATAGCATCTGCTATAATAAAAACATGAACAGAATGTAGAATTGGAGGGACAAACATTCAATGATGAGTCTTGAATGACTTTCAGGTCAATGTTATATGTGAGGAACTTGGCTTTCAGTTATAGAGATAGACATTACTATAGATGATAGACATTACTATACGATAGACATTCAATCTGGTAGGCAACTGTTTGTGTTTCCCCAAACCCATTCTTCCACTTGAGGAGAGAGTGGATGGCAGCTAGACTCTCCTCTCTGCCTAGAAGCAGAGGTCAAAGGATAAGTTTGCATAGCAGAGAGCTGGACTATGGCCACTTGGGGGATGGAAGATAATTCTCTCTTTGTGAGAAAAACTAGCCTGGCACCAACCAACAACACTACTTAGAGCTTCTGTTAGAATGTGTTGTGAACTCATGGGAGAGCAGCTTTAAGTGTTGCACACTATTCTTTAAACATAGGATAGCAGCCTACTAGTTGCAAGATTCCCTGAGGCCAAAAGTAATCTCTTCTCAAATATTCCTAGGGCACTTCAATTTCCCCTTTTCCTCTTTTACATCTTATCTTGTTTTATAGGAATCTGTGCACATTCATATTCGCTCCCCCTCAGGGTTGGCTGTGGAAATATTTAGCAAGTGGCTTTTATCAGCAAGACACAAGAGTTTGTCATTAAACCTAAAAGTGGGATTAAAATGTATTATTGTTTCTCTAAATCACATTCTTAAGTCTAGACCATCAAAATCATAGATGGAGCCATGATTTGTGGCATTTGCTGATTTCTGAGGTGTAAATGATTACATTGAAAATGTAATAATTGGATCCCCATGGAGCTGGTTCTAGTATAATGTAAGCTCTCTGAGTTCAGGGACTATGTGATATTGAGCTTTATGCAATCAGAACAGTTAATCTCTCTCTCTCTCTCTCTCTCTCTCTCTCTCTCTCTCTCTCTCTCTCTCTCTCTCTCTCTCTCTCTCTCTGTCTCTGTCTCTCCCTGTCTCTCCCTGTCTTCTCTTGTCTCTGTCTCTCTCCCTTCCCCCTCCTCCCCATACATATATGTCATCAGCTGATATTCAGTAAATGTCTCCTATATATATTTACCTATATGTTGTTGAACTCAACTGAATTAAAATAAGGATGACTTAGTAGCACTGGACAAAGTTGCCCTAGGTATAAATCAAGTATGTTGACCTACATATGTTATTACCAGAGCTGGTAATGTGAGCCAATATTTCAACTACATCCAATTCAATTCTAGCATCTTACACCTTCTCATTATTCACACATTTACACTCTTGGTTCAGCTTTCACCACCTCTCATCTAGATTATTTCAAGTCTCCTAATTGGTCATCCTGACTCAAGTTTCTCATCACTCCTGCCCATGCTAAACTTTGCTTCCACAGAACAGATCTCTGTAGCACACATCTAACAATATTGCTTTCCTATTCAATGGCCCCCACTGATTATCTCTTTGGTCTCTATGAGAAAATATTAGCATTTATGCTTAGCTTTTAAAGCTTCTTATAACCTAAAGCTAACCTATTTTTCTAATTTCATTAGGCATTATTCCCCCTTCCCTTCTCTGTGACCTAGACAAATTGCTCTTTTTTTTTCCTGTCCTTCACATAAAACATTCTTTTTTCTAATGCAGAGTCTTTTTGCTTGCTATTCCTATAGCAGAAATAAACTCTCTCCTCAACTCTGGTCCATAGAGTTCCTCCTTTCCAATCAGTTTAAACACCAACTTCTGCATGGAGTCTTTCTGATGCCCCCACCCCTCACTGTTAATTCCTTCCCTCCCAAACTATCTGGTATTTAACAATTTTGCATTTGTTCTCTTCAAATTTTCATCCTCTTTAGATGTATTGACTCTCTGTATTCCTCATTAAGATGGAAGCTCCCAATGAGTAAGGATTGTTTCATTCTTTGAATGTGTATTTCTAGCATCTAGCACAATGCCTAGCACACATTTGGTATTTAATAAATGTTTGTTGATTTATTAAATTAGACTCTTATTTGTTAAATGCTTACTATATGCAAATCCCTATGCTAGGTGTTACAAAAAGAGAGACAGGGATAGCAATAGAGATAGAGATAAGGATAGGGACTGGGTCACCATTTCATTAGAGAACTCTTATGCTGGGAGCCATCAGGCCATGAAGTCTTGACAAGGTCACACGTGGAGGCTAAGAGGTCACAGAGTGGCCCCTTGGCAAGATGGAATTGCCCACTTAGCCCCCTCTGCATGACCTCTCTCATTAACACCCCTTACTAATGGAATTGACATGATTGTTATCCCCTCCCTAACCTCAGAAGGAATAACATAAAAGCAAAATACCTGTACTCTATTTCTCCAAAACATCACCGAAAGATCAGACCCTCAAACTGTTTTTATAAAACCCAATCCCAAGAGACTTCCATGGGTTAACTTTTACTTAGATACATAATTCCCAGTAAAACCATAGCCACAAGCCAAACCCAGAACTTTCCCACTCACAGAAACTTGTTTTCCTGAAGCTAGCATACAAATCAATCATAAAAGCCCATACAAAATGTGCAGGTACACCAAGCTTCATCATGCCTCATGTGATTTGATTCTTCCCCTTGAGAAACGCCCTAGTAAACTGTGAAAAATGATCAGTCTAATATTAAATCTGAATTCTGTTCTTAGTACCTTTCAACCTCAATGTTATGATTGTTGAATTGTCTTTAAAATTTCTGATTATTTCTTTTTATTAAAAGTAATTAGTAAATTTCCTTGATTGTTTGTAAGCTTAGACTCCTCACAGGTTAATGAGAAAATTAAGCCACCTGTGACAAAATCATTTATCTTGTGTAGAACCTTTGTACGTTTTGTCAAATCAATAATTACAATACAAGAATATGAAATGATCTTAGAATGTTAATCAAGTGACTTGTTAAAAGTTAATGTATCACTTTTCCAATCTCCTGGATGATGAAATCCCCTTTATCAATGGTCAGTACTTTCTCTGCAATGTAGAGTCTAAGAGAGTTGCCTGCCCTCTAAAAGAGGGTGAGCAACTTTCCCCAGGTCACCCAGTCAGATGCCAAGCATATAAAGACAGAACAGTACTTGTGCTTATGGAACTTTCTATTTTGTAGGGTGCATGTAGAATAAAACATCTACGCAAATAAGCAAATAAATAGGATGTCCAAAGTTATTCATGAGACCAGTTATGCCGACTCTATTTATAGATCTGTTAGATGGTGCTAAAACAGATGGATTGCTCACTGGACTTTTTGTTATGGGTCTCACAAAGGGTTTGCCTTCATTTTAATATTAGACATGACAGGTGGCCAGTTAGAGTTCATTCCTTTTATCACAAACTGAAAGAATGTACGTTTCCCCTGTTAGTCACCATGCAAACCGCTGAGCAACAAGCAGCAAATTATTTTCTTTTGGTGGGAGGATGTGTAAGGGTCTAAGGGAGACAAGGTGAAAGGGCTTACCCTCTAGCTAAGACCCTGGGGCAGTGGTGTCCTTTGAGTGTCCATATATTCATTCCAACTTGTTCCACATTGGAGCAAAGGGCTCACCCACCCAGCCCAGATCAGCATTCCCCACAGGCTGAGTGTCTGTCTTCTATCATGAAGTGTATCCTCCCATGCCATCTTCAGCCTATCTTCCCCCTGTCTTGGTGCCTTTCTTTCCCTTTGTCCTTTCCAGCCATGGACAGAGGCTGCTTCTCCTCTGTCTGTGGTGCTGGAAGTAATAAAGCCCCTCTAATGACTTCCTCCCTCTGCTCCAGCCACCTGGCTGCCATGCTGCACTCTATTTAGACCTCTTGGGAATAGCCACTAAATTGTTTTAACAAAAACCTAATATCTGATCTACATGAAAGCCAAAAACTACATTCAACTAGGAAATGTGTTCTGCAGGCTTATGCGTATTCATGATGGTGAGAACTGGCTTTTTCATTTTTTAAAAGAAAAAAAAAAGTTTTACAAACTTAGAGTTGCTTTACAGAAACATGCCACATGATTACCCTGAGAGGTTAAAAAGCAGAGGGAAGCCTATCAGTTGTCCCAGATGGGAAGGACTCTTGGTCATGTAGGGAATGGACCTTCTTGGATACCAACCACCAAATGACTTGTGCCGGTGTTAATAGTGATAAGTAGCCTCTGCGGATGGACAGTCTCCAATTACTCTGGGATCCTGTGCTGCTCTTCCACTGAGATCTTAGGCAGGCAGAGGATGCTACAACCCTTCAACTAAGACCCACCAGCGGCAGCCCAGAAAACACCTGCCACAAAGCATCTAGAGCATTGAATGACACTCTCTACTTAACACCCAGCCATCAGCAATATGCAAGGAGGGGTGGGGTAGGGAGGAGAGTTAAAAATGTTCATGGAGGTTAATATAGTGGGGAAATAGTAATGGATTGCGTTGTTTTGGAGGGGGGAGGATCTCTAGAAAGGCAGAAAAGTTTTACTTACCTCTTCTTGCCTGTCTTATCTTAGGACTCAACATATTCCTGCTTCCAGCTTATCCTTCCTTACAGTCCTGAGCATGCTGTGACCCTCCTGCCTTGTTGCTGCTTCCCCTGTTGCATCTCATCGTGCCATATCCTGTCCCACTGGCAGTAGCTTCCCAGAGCCGGGCTTCCCTGGTGAGGTTCACTTCTCTCTACTTTCCCAACTGGCCTTGGAAGGGATGTCTTGCATTTGACTAAATAAACCTTAATGTATTATTTATCCAGCCAAGAATTAATTCCCATCCAAACTAACCATTAAGTGCCTCGGTAATTACTGTCGATAAATCACTGGAGCACAGACATGAGGGGCTGGACCTGGCTCCTTCCCCTAATTGGCCACACATCAGTGTTATTAATATGCCTCAGCAAGAAAACCAGGAGCCTTAAGGCTCGAGTCCCCAGTCCTATCTACTATTTCTGCAGAACGGAAGCTTGGGCTCAAGAAGAAGCAAATCAAGAGCGAGAAGCTGAGATTCTGTCCGAGCCTTAGTTAGAGGAGAGGACGGGAGGGGGGGAGGCTGTCACTGGGGGGATGGGGGGAAGGGCACCGAGATCACGAGGCTCATCGCGGATCTGATAAGGTCCTACATTAGGAGCAATAATAAGTGCACAGGTCCACAGGGAAGAGTTATGTCAGGCTGCCTACTGAGTAATGCATTGAGAGATGGGGCTGAATCATTGCTTGGTTTGTATTTCTGTAAGGGGGGTGGGGGCGGGGGCGGGGGAAATAAGCATGAGAAAGCAAGAGGGAGAGGCAGGAAGAGAGCAAGCCAGTGGAGAGAGGGAGAAAAAAAGCCAGCCCGGCATGGCCACCCTGGAAATGCTATAAGGTGGCTGGGATTAAGAGGTCAGAGATAACTCTCCCTGGGACTGCCAGGTAGGCAAGACTGGAAGGGAGCCATTCCAAAATCCCACCCAAGCACCTGAATCTGGCCATCCTTAAAGCCACTTGATGGGTAGAAGCCTAGGGAAGAAAATGCCCCTCTCCAAGCATGATAGATAAGGGACAAAGAAATGATGCAACAATTTAAAACAGATCTTGGGAGGGGGAGGGAGAAGAGGAGTCAATTAATTTTGTTCCTGCTATTTTCCCTCCCTGGCCTGCCTAGGAGGAATTATGTAAAAATCTCTTTCCCCAGTGTTGGGAGATATTTTTCTCTTAGAGCTAAATTGCACCCACTCCGGTTTTCTGTTCTCCAGAGAACATTAGCAGTGGGGAGATCTCTGTGAGGAATGCTAACTACCACTATTTACATATCACAACCATTCTTTCTGAGTTAATAAGGTGCTCTGCCAACAGCCTATTCCTTTGCTCAGCAGTCTCTTAATTTCTAAATGATGGGTGTGGGGTCTCAGGATTTGGCTCCTAGCACATCAAATTACCAATCATTTAATGCTAATAATTCTTTTCTTTATATACATCTCTTGGCTTATCACTGAATCATTCAGTCCCCATCCCTGAACCCAAATCTGGCCATCTTTTACGAACATTTCAGCTGCTTCTGAGCCTGACTTTTGTAGTGCTGTGAAATCTTTGAGGGCTCCAGGTTCAATGAAAAATGGAACACATGATTATCTTATGCTTCATTTCTCATAGTGTCATCTGTGTTAACCTAAGGGGGGGGGGCTGATCTGGGATGCAAATAATATTGATGAGGTTTCTTTGGGGCTTTAACACCTTTTGGGATCATAGTTCTGAGCAGTTGAGGGAATGAATGAATGAATGAATGAATGAATAAGTACTTGCTATGTGCCAAGCTCTGTGTTAAAAGATAGGGATGCAAATACACAGATGATCCCAGACATCAAGGAGCTTCCATTATAATGGGGGAGATAACACACATAGGTGAGGAGAGGCCAAGGAGGGGTCTTTTGGCTTGAGAAGCCACAGAGATCTGGGAAGGATTCACCTAGGTGAGCTAAACTTTGACTAAAGATAAAGATTCTGAAAAGCATTATTGAATTGGGAAGAGAGGAATATCCTGAAGAGACTTCTGGGATTTTGAGTTTTCTGTGATCTCAAGAGGCAGGAGAATTTGTCCTGGTAGGACTTGGAAGAGTCCTTTGAAAAGATGGAGAAGAGCACAGAGGTTGGCAGGGGGCTGGAGATGGGGAGGGGGAAACAAGAGGCCTTGCCTCAGTTACATGGCAGAAATAGGGACTTGAAGCCCTGAGAACAGTTTTGTAGTTTCCTCTCTCCAAGTTCTCCTGAAGAGATGAAAGCTAAAGAGGGTTGAAGATGGGGAGTTGGTAATAATTTTTACAGTGTCAGTGATTTCAGAAAAGGCTTCTCTTCTTGGGCCACTGAGAAAGGAAGGCAGGGTGATAAGCAAGGAGAGGTAAAGACTGCCTCTGACCAATCCTGGTCAACAACAACCAAGTCAGCATTATTCCCCAGGTCTGTGGGCTGCATACAACTGCAGTTTATTTATAAGCATATTCTTTTATTCATCTGTAAACTATATTTTACAAGAACTAGTGCTATTCTCAACAAAGATAGCTGGGTGGTGAACTGGATAAAGTGCTGGATTTAGATTCAGAAAGTCCTGAGTTCAAATTTGAACTCAGATGCTACTAGCTCTGTGACACTGGGCAAGTCACTTAACCTCTACCTAGCTTAGTTTCCTCATCTGTAAAACAGGTAATAATATTACCTACCTCACAGGGAATCAAATGAGATAATATTTGTAAAGCACTAAGCATTGTGCCTGGCTGTTTCATAAAGGCTTATTTCCTTGATTTCCATGGAGACAAACCTAAGGCATTCCTAACTGAAGCATTTGCACTAGACTATATTTGAGTCAAATAGAGATTCTCTTGGAGAGATGACCATAAATGGTCTTTATAAAGGTGGCCCAGGACTATGGATCTTGCTTCCAGAAAGTATGGAGGGCTTGGAGGATTTTATAGTAATCTATACTGTGTCCCCAATATTTGTCTTCTTCTGTGGCCGGAGAATTGGTATTATTTATGTTTAGAGAGTAAGCTGTTCTTTCTTAGAATAGAAGACAGAGGAATTTGAAGAATACTTTCCAATTCTGTAGGTTAAATAATGTTTCTTCTCAAAAAATTTGAGGGGTCAGCTAGGTGGCTCAGTGGATTAAGAGCCAGGCTTAGATATGGGAGGGCCTGGTATAAAAAAATAGACTCCAATACAGGACTACAATCCCCACAAGCCTTTGCTCCACTTCCCCAGAATGCCTTGTAATCTCACCTGGGCCAAGATTGAGAAGGTATTTAAGCTGATTCAAAGGCTTTTGAGGTCTTTTTTGGACTTCCGCTTTGGAGCAGATGCATCTCTTCTGTGATGTGAGGTTATCTGGCCTAGGCCTCTGGCCTAGGCACGTGTTTTTTCTTATTCTGTATTTTCTTTAATCCTTAACTTTTAATAAACCTCTAAAAATATAATACTCCTTGCAGAGAGAAACTAATTTCTACCTGCCTCAGTCTCCCCATATTCCTAAATTTTAACTGTTACAGATGGCGACCACTAGGTTGGATGAGAACTTCTCAAATTTTTTAGCCTAGATAATGATTTTTTTAAAGCCAAATTTCTCCAAGATGCTCTTTAGAAAACTATCTTGATCAGCTCCTGCCTGCGGCCCTCTCCTGCTCCTGCTTCTGCAGCCTCTCACCTGGTGCCCAAGCTCCTGGCCCTGCTTGTCTTTTTTTTTTTTACCCTCCCAAAGCTGTTGATCAGCTCCTGCCTACCTGCCACCACCATCTGCTTCTGACAGCCTCTTCTCCCGGCCCCACCCCCGCTGCCTGCTCTGCTCGGCCCTGCTTGTCTGAGCTCCAGCTCTGGCCCCGGCCCAGCAGACTTTCTCTTGCTCACCTGGCCCACCTGATTCAACCAAGATTGTAATCACCTGATGACCTGCCTGCCCAACAAACCCAGATCCTTGGTGGGTAACAAAATGGGGGTGGGGGGGTGTATTGACTCCATGTGGGCGGCCTGGGCTCCATGTGGACTGGGGCAGGAGGAGGTATCAGAGCAGGGGGAGAGAGAAAAGGGAGAGGAGAAGAAACAGACTTTTCAAACAGAAACTTAATAGCAATGAGCTGTTTAAAAGGATACCTTTTGACTGTTCTGGTAATTTCATTGATTTAACCTGCATGCCAGAAGAAAGATTCAGCCCAAAGATTCAACTTTGGGGAGTCAAATGGGTGGCTCAGGGCACTGAGAGCATGGTCCTGGGTTAAAATCTGGCCTCAGATACTTCCCAGCTATGGGGCTCTGGACGGGTCCCTTGAAACCCATTGCCTAGCCCTTACTACTCTGCCTTCCGACAATAGACATTTAAATGGATAAACACACCTAAGGAACTTTAAAGACTAAAGGCTATATTCTAAGGCATTTCAGACTCCAATGGTTTATAAAAATCTCTGTATTCTATTGCATTTTTTGTTATGGTTTAACTTTGTGATTTTAAGTTCATATATTACTGGATTCAATATTATTCTGCTTGAACTGAAGGTTGATTGAATTTATTTTGAATGTACTGAGTTTTGAAATTCTGTTGTTTTCCCCCTATAACTGTGTTGAACAAATATTATTGTGAATAAGCCCATATATGAAAAAACAGCTTTTTTCTATTTTGTCAAGGATAGATGGACTTCAGAACTGGTTATAATTGTATTAACAACCTTGGAAAAATTTAATGTGCTAAATACCTCAAATGATTAGATTTTAAGGATTTTTTAAATATGATTTTTGGAATTTTTTTTAACAATCTGGTTATTTTTGCCTGCCCCTACCACGAGGTAAGGCCCATTACAGTAGCTGAAGTGAAATACATTTTATAACCCCCAACCTTCCCGCATTTCTAAATATGTGAATGGAAGTTGGGCAGTTAATCTCAGGGCATTGGTATCCCTAAAAGCCTCCAAAAGGATCACCCCTTTATTTATACTCTTCAGCTCACTATTTTACTTCTACCAGAATGATATATAGATTTCTTGATTATGTTCTTAGCCCAAGATGAGTTTTACTTTGTTTAAAGATATGTTTATTACCAAGGTTGAAAGATTGCTATGTTTGTAAAAATTGTGACAAATATCCATCAATTCATAGGCTTTTAAATGTCATACAACTTATGTGAAATATGAAAGTGTGTTTGTTTGCTATTGTAATTAATTGGGCTATTGAGAATTTTGGGGATTTTGGTAACTACATATTTGTACTACTGTATTTTTAAAAATGAAAAATTGTTAACCTTGTTCAACTCATTTGCCTTCTACTCACAGTGGAGCATGGCCAGATATTAAGAGGAAATGGATCTCATTTTTGGTGAGAAAGCCTTGCATTTTATATTTTCTTAGCTGACACAGAGTGTCAATGATTATAAGCTATATTTTTTAATTTTTAAAAGCTCTTTTATTATTATATTTTTCTTGCATGTGCAATGTACTATTTCAGTTTTTTTATTATCTTTTCTCTCCTTTTTATATTTGAAGCACATGTCACCAGCATTAAGATTTTTTTTAACTTTTTGACTTTTCAGTGCTACAAGTTTGAAATACATTTGCTAATGCATGCCCCAAAAGGCTTGTGACTATAAAAACGATGCCACTAATTATTTAAATAAATTATAGGACTTGCTTAATGATTCTGTCTGATTCCAGGACAAGATATACACAAAAGAGCCACTGCATAGTGCCAATAGAGCATAAAGTCAAAGAGACCAACCAATCCTGGTGAAATTGATGTCACTTTGAGCCCAGACAGAGAGGACTTGAACGTGTTTGGGGTTCGAGGTTGCGGCTGTTTAACATGTGTTAAAAGCAGGTCTTCCTTGTTCCACATTCTACCAAGTACCTCAAACTTGGCTCCCGGAACCTTGGCTTATATACTCTGGTCCCCTTTTCTGCCTCTCATAGTGTGGTACTTTTCTGTGGTCCTGGCTATTGATTGGGTAAATGCCTCATTGCTTAGATCATTTTAATTGGGCCCTGATTCAAGGACCTGTTATAGATTTATTTTTCTTTTTCTTGGAATTTTTACACATAAGACTTTGATAGTCTATATTTTCATCACATCCAGATAATTTTCTTTTCTTTTTGATTTTTCTGATATCTTTTTAATATCTCTTGCCAATTGATTCATATACCTCAGCCATGCATCCCTAAGTGATCCCAGTTTTTTAATCACCCTCTTAATGGGGTGAATGTAAAAAAAATATTATTATTTAAATTGCAAAGTTTAAATTCCTTTTGAGAAGAATTTTAGGTAAAGAAGAGGCTACCTCTCTGAATCCAGAACTGAACTGTTGGAGAAGCCATCATGAAGAAGCCTCCAGACCACAAGTTGCACAAAATTGAACTTTGGGTGTGGTTGATTGAACATTTATTTGTATCTGTACTTTCATGCCAAAGGGGACTGCCCCCTAACTGGCTTTTTGTCAATGCGTTCAGCAATTATTGGGTTTGTTTGTTTGTTTTTCTCTTATCATCAAATTAGTGTAATCTTTAAATTGATTATGTTTTCATGATCCTTTGGAAAAAAATTAATTTTTTTTGCAAACGATCAAAAGGGGAAGGTAAAAAATAGATTCGAATACAGGACTAAAATCCCCACAAACCTTTGCTCCACTTCCCCAGAATGCCTTGTAATCTCACCTGGGCTGAGATCGAGAAGGTATTTAAGTTGATTCAAAGGCTTTTGAGGTTTTTTTTGGACTTCCGTTTTGGAGTAGATGCATCTCTTCTGTGATGTGAGGTTATCTGGCCTAGGCCTCTGGCCTAGGCACGTGTTTTTTCTTATTCTGTATTTTCTTTAATCCTTAACTTTTAATAAACCTTTAAAAAATATAATACTCCTTGCAGAGAGAAACTAATTTCTACCTGCCTCAGTCTCCCCATATTCCTAAATTTTAATTGTTACACTGGGTACAAATTTGGCCTTGGACACGTCCTAACTCTGTGATCCTTGGTAAGCACTGAACCCTCAATGCCTAGCTCTTACTGCTCTTCTGCCTTGGAACCAACATGTAGCATTTATTCTAGGACAGAAGGTAACAGTTTAAAAAAATGAAGAAGGTCTTCAGTATTAAAACAAAGAACATTTGTCCATAGTAGTAGTAGCCCCTGAGTCAGGAGATTAGAGGTTGGAAGAATAAGAAACAGAATGGGAAGAAGGATCACTGAACCATTAGTTTGGTGATATTTGAATGAATTTCTCCAATAGGAGGTTTAGAGAATTTTCTGTAAAAGACATCCTCTAAGGAATATTTATATTTACAGGTGCTACTGGCTTTGCTATGGAATTCAACAGTAGTTGGAGGAAGAAGAAAAGATGAGTAGTGGTCGCTGGTATTCCCTGATGAAGGATGGTGAAGTTGTGATTTTTCAATCTGAGAAGAGCTGAGGGATCTGCTTTCTCCCTTGGTTGAGAACAAATAATAGTTAAAATCTTGTCAGCTCTAAGGAGGGCCCTTTTGGTGAATCATAAGGCCACAGAGGACTCTGCTGGAAGGAATAAGAAAGACATGCTAAGGAGTATGAATGAAGTCTTGGGCAAAAAAGTAAAGACTCTTAGGGTCCCACTTGGCTTTATTTCTGATGTTATTCAAAGGCAAGGACTTGAGAGAAGGGTAGTCACATTGATCAGTTAGATAGTATTGGATCTGCACTCAGGAAGACCTGAGCTCAAATCCAATCTCAGACCAGTTGTGTGACCCTAGGCAAGTCACTTAACTTCTGGTTGCTTTAGTTTTCTTAATTATAAAATGGAATTAGTAATATCATCTACCTTACAGAGTTGTTGTTAAGGATCAAAGGAGATAACATAGGTACAACTCTTTTACTAAACCTTAATGTGCTATATAAATACTAGCTAATAATAATAATAATGTAAAAATGGAGATTTTGAACCCCAGACTTCAATCCCCAGAAGTCCTTGGTATTTCCCAGAATTCCCTATAATCTCACCTGAGTCCCCAGGTTGGCAAGATCATGATTGGTATTTAACTGTCAGTAACACCTCCCACGCTCGCTTCTCTCCCAATGCAATGATATAGCAAGTATAGCAAGTAAGAACAAGCGTGGGGATTTTGAATGGGATAATCAGTCATGGGCATGTGGTTTTTATTTTGTATCTTTATTCCTTGACTTTTAATGATCCTTAACAAACCTTATAAAATATAATATTTTTATTATTAGAGATATAATTTTAATTTTTACAGTTTATGGTGACCACGAAGGGACAAGAACTTCTCAATTTTTTTAAGATAGCCTCGATAATTTTTTTAAGCCACATTTCTCCTGCCAAGGATCTCTTAATTCAGCTCGCTCCTGCTGCCTGCTCCCAGCTCCTGCAGTCACTCGACCTTCTTGACCCAGATCTCTCTCCAAACCCTGGCCCCAGCCCCAGAAACTCTACTCCTCCAAGCCAGATCACCCCAGGCCAGCCCCAGGACCCAGGCTGCTGGTAGCTGCCCCTGTGTCTTTGGAATCACAAACCAACTGGAAAAAACTGGGGTGTTTTTTCCTTAGGCAACAGTTAGCCTCCACATGACTGGAGACCTCAGGGGAGGGGATGAGGAGAAAGAAGAGACTTTTCCAAATAGGAAGTTGATTACAAGTATGGCATATTCTATGAGAAAGCAGTGCATTGTCTATTTCAAAGGATATTTTTTGAGTGCACTGATCCTGTTACTTATATTACCTGAGATTCAGGGGAGAAATTCATCTCCCTGAAACTCTTTGTCATTTGGGCCTGCCCAATTTGAGATTCCTAAAACCCATGTTCTTCCTTGATATGGGGAATTCCACAATACTGACAAAAGGAATCTCAATGGATAAAACAAAAACAAAAACAAAAACGAACTTTAAAGAGTCTTTAAAGAGACTGGAGGTTATACTTTTAAGGCTTTTCAGACTCCAATGTTTTATAAAAATCTCTGTATTTTATTGCATTTTGCTGATTGTTTTGTTTCAGATTTAATTTTGTTGGTTTTAAGTTCATATATTAATGTATTCAATACTATTCTGTTATACTGAATCATTTTAATGTACTGGGTTTTAACTACCATTATATTCTATCTTTTCCCCTATAACTATACTGAACAAACATTATTGAATAAGTCCCTATATAAAGCAGTTTTTTTTTCTATTTTGACTTTGTAAATTGTCACATAGAGGATGGATGGACTTCATCAAAGCTGATTACAATTGTATAACAACCTTTGGAAAATTTAAAGAGCAAAATGTTTCAAATTTATTTTAAGGAGTTTTTAGACTTGATTTTTTTAGATATTTTTTTCAACAACTCATCATTTTGCCTGCCTCTAACAGGAGGTAAGGTCCATTTTAGTAGCTGAAGGGAAATTAAATTATAATCCCCACCTCCCACATTTCCAAAAATGTGAATGGATGGAACATCACAGTCTCATACCAAAGCAGCTGGGAAGTTAATCTCAGGGCATGGTACCCCTGAATGGCTCCCCAAAAAGGGAGTATCTCTCATTTATAACTCTTCAGCTCACTTTTCCCTTTCACCAGAATGATATCTAGATTTCTTGATTATGTTCTAGACCCAAATAAGTTTTACTTTGTTTAAAAATATGTTTGCCAAGGTTGAAACATCGCTACTGTAAAAGGCTATCATGTCTGCCACTGCTCTAGGCATCCTAGATTACAACAAGCCATTTACTTTGTATGTGCATGAGCGAAGAGGAGTAGCTTCTGGCGTGTTAACTCAGACTTTGGGACCTTCTCAGCACCCCATTGCTTATTATTCTGCTAAATTGGACCCAGTAGCAGCAGGAGCACCACCATGCTTAGAGGAGTAGCTGTTACAGCCTTACTAGTAACAAAAACTGTTAATTTAGTATTGGGATGTCCATTAACAATAATGTGCCCACATGAGGTAGAAGCATTATTGATAAAACATAGAACACAGGCATTCTCAGATCAGAGAATTACAAGATATGAAATAACCTTATTAAATAGTGAAAACATTACTTTAAAACGTTGTACTACTCATAACCCTGCCACCTTGCTTCCAGATTTACCAACTTCAGGAGAACCATTACACAATTGCGAAACAGTAGTGTCCATGGCAGAAAAGCCTCGAGATAATCTCTTGGACACTCCCTTAGACAATGCAGATCTGATTTTATTTACCGATGGTTCCTCTTTTATGAGGGATGGCATACGTTACACTGGAGCTGCCTTAGTCTTAGAATTTGCCACTGAATGGTCAGCTTCACTACCTTCTAACATTAGCGCTCAAGGAGCAGAACTCATAGCTCTGAAGCAAGCTTGTATAATTGCCAAGGATAAAAAGGCAACAATTTATACGGATTCTAGATATGCTTTTGGCATTTGTCACTCAGTCAGAATGTTATGGCTCCAGAGAGGATTCTTAACCTCAGATGGAAAATCTATAGCTAATGCAGAAATTATTAATAAGTTCTTTCTGCTCTCCAGCTCCCTGAAGCCCTAGCTGTAGTTCATTGTTCTGCCCATACATGTAGTACTGACCCTGTCTCTAGAGGAAATGATCGAGCAGATGCAGCTGCAAAACTAGCAGCCATAGAAGGGCCTGAATTAATTTTAACATTAACAACTACTTTTTTTAAATTTTTTAAATTTTTATTTTTTAAAATATATTTTATTTGATCATTTCCAAGCATTATTCGTTAAAGACATAGATCATTTTCTTTTCCTCCCCCCCACCCCCCATAGCCGACGCGTAAATCCACTGGGCATTAGATGTTTTCTTGATTTGAACCCATTGCTTTGTTGATAGTATTTGCACTAGAGTGTTCATTTAGAGTCTCTCCTCTGTCATGTCCCCTCAACCGCTGTATTCAGGCAGTTGCTTTTCCTCGGTGTTTCCACTCCCATAGTTTATCCTTTGCTTATGAATAGTGTTTTTTTCTCCTGGATCCCTGCAAATTGTTCAGGGACATTACACCGCCATTAATGGAGACGTCCATTACGTTCGATTATACCACAGTGTATTAGTCTCTGTGTACAATGTAACATTAACAACTACTAATGATTTAAATTTACCACTTTCCTATAATGAAAAGGAAGTGGAAAAATGGAAACAAAAATTCAAAGCAAAACAGATCAATGTCATCTGAAGGAAAACCCCTGCTCCCTAGAAGTTTCTATAACCAAATTTGCCAATCTATTCATAAAAATGGTCATTTTGGCACCCAAGGCATCGTGGACTCTGTTAAGAGAGTATGGATAGCCCCTGGTATAACTACCATAGCCTCTAAAGTGTGTTCAGCCTACTCTACCTGCCAGGCATATAACCAACATGCATTTTGTGGAAAAGCCTTTGGTGGACGTCCTCTGCCTTACACACCTTTTGAACATCTACAGATAGATTTCATAATGATGCCAAAGGCTGGACATTATAAATTTTGTGTAGTCATTGTAGATCAACTAACCAGATGGCCAGAAGCATTTCCTATGACCCGAGCCACAGCGGATTTTGTTGCAAAGATACTTTTAAAGGAAATTATTCCTCGTTTTGGCCTGCCAGCACGTATTGATTCCAATAGAGGGAGTAATTTTACTGATTCTGTTCTAAATCAGATATATTCTTGCTTGGGAATAACTCCCAAATTTCATGTTCCATATCATCCCCAGAGCTCAGGCCAAGTAGAGAGGATGAACAAAGAACTTAAGACTATGATTGGAAAATTATGCACTGACACCCATTTAAAATAGCCTGAAATTCTCCCTCTGGCCCTATTTTATCTTAGAAGCAGGCTTAGAGGAGACTTACATATTTCACCATTTGAGATACTTTTTGGAATCCTCCTATACAGGGTAAGCCTTTCTCCCCGGCATATACCTCACTATTAGGGGGAGATATTACTATTGCTTCCTATATACAGGAGTTACAGCACTACTACGTGCTGTAACTACTACGTGAACTTCATGAATCTGGAGCTGCAGTACAAGCTGGACCATTAGACTTTTCTCTGCATGACCTGAACCCAGGAGATAAAATTTATATTAAGAATTTCAAGCATACTAGAGCAACTCAGCCTTCGTGGGAAGGACCATTCCAAACATTGTTAACTACTCCAACATCCATAAAGATTGGAGAAAGAGACTCTTGGATTCACTGCTCACATGTGAAGAAAGCATCTTCTGCTGAGACTGATTGACTGTATCCTATCATATGAATTGGAGATAATAATCCATACACAAATGGATGCTGTTTTTCGAGAACACATTGAATTACTGATTTTTTCCTTATTTTTATTATTTCTTTTCTTTATTTTGATTAGAATATTTGATTTTTTCTCATTTTTTACTGAAGATACACATAATTAATATTAATATTTTTTCTGCAGTAATAGAAGTTAATATATATATATTCTTGCTATAATATCAATATGTATACCTAAAAGCTTTAAACTATGGGAACCTGCCATTTCTTGATAAAATATTATAGGACTGTGATTAATGTTTATGTATGATTCCAGAAAAAGGGATAAAAAACAAGGAGCACAGACTTAACCTGAATAGTGCCAAAAGAGCACACATGAAATACTACTGTGAGACTCGAGGTTGCGACGCTTGACATATGTTAAGTCATAGGACTTCCTTGTATCTACACTCTTTACGAAGTACTCATACAAGTACAAAGTTTGACTATCATGCTGGCTCCCTATATTCCTGAGAATGAAAAAAAATCAGACGAGGGAATGATGCTTCCCTATCAAATTAGAATTCTAATTCTTTTCTTCTTATATTATGGCAACTTCCTGTAGTCTTGGCTGCAAATGACTAATTGAAATATTACTGCATTCTGTCCTAAATACTTGTGGGATAGAAATTACTTTAAACTGGACCTATACAAGGCGTATTTTGAATTTTTCTTATGTTTTTGATTATTTTTCCCTTCTTTTGATAATTGACTCATACACCCCCATAACTCAACATTGCATTCTGAGCTAAACTTGATGTTTTTTAACACCTACTTCAGAGGGGATTATATTTTAATTTAAAATCTAATAATTTTTGAATTTTGAATCTTTTGTTTGAGATTGTATTTTTATAAAAATCCAAGAATTTTGATTTTTTGTTTAAGATTGTACTTTTATAAAAATTCGAGATTTGATTTTGTTCGAGAAAAGATCTTCAAGAAAGAAGCTTGGAACTTTCATATCCAGAGAATGAACTGTTGCAGAAAGATGCCGGAAAACCTACACTTCATCAAGAAGATCAAGAATGAACTTTGTATATGATTGATTGAACTGAACTTTGATTGAACATTTATTGTAAATGTACACATTTATGCCAAAAGGGACTGCCCCTAATTTGGCTTTCTGTCAATGAGCCTAGCAAAACATTGGTTTTGCTTTATTTTCTTTTCTATTTCCTCTCTCACTATTCTAATTTCTCTTAGAAAATTGAAAATCATGTATATCTATAGTTAGAAGTGCATTTTGAATTACAAAATGATTATGTTAATTGATCAATGGGGAGACTAGTCTCCCATGATCATCAGGGGGGATTGTAAACCTCAAAATTTCTCAGACTTATGAATGTTAGGGGTTTCCCCCATTGGGGAATCTTCTACTTGGAAGAATTCCCTAGCAGATAGTGAGAATTCTACTTGAATGTGAGGGCTCCTTGCCTTGGGAATATCCCTACTCTACCCTACTTAGGACTGCTTTAGGACAGAGAGCTCCTTGAGAACAATGAAAAGTACTTTGATCCATGCTTATGGAAGGGACAGGAAGTTCTTTGAGTCATGACTGTTTTAGAATTGATACAATGAGATACTAAGTACCTATAAAGGTGGGGCAACTTGTAAACTACTTAAACCTAAAAGGGTGATAACTTATTCAGAGGTTTTTTCTAATGAAATTTGTCGACACAGCAGCATTTTTTTCCTGACTTACTAAAGAGATTAAAACTACTCAGCTGTGAATTCAAAATGGGCGATCCTTTAGAAACATCTACAGTGATTGGTAGATGTAAGGACTTAGGGGAGGTGACAGAGAAGATTTTGCCCTTAAAAATAAGAGCTCAGGGAAGAGCTGGAAAGTCATCCTGAAACATTCAGATTGGAGAGACTCATTCTGAGGAGACTGATTCTGAAACATTCAGATGGAGGAGGGAGCTGGTGAAAGCAGCTGAGATGCTGCTGGCCTGGTGTCATTAGAAATCCTTACTTAAACAGATCTTATGGTGAGTTATAAAAAACTGACTGATTGCTCTTTCTAGGCCATATTGGCTTGAGGCCCTTCATACTTATTCCTCTCTTACTCTCTCTCTCTTTCTTTGATTACTCATTGTATTGTTAATTAAAATCTCTATAAAACCCAATTGACTTGGGTATTTGAATAATTGGGAATATTTCCCTGGCGACCACCTTATATTTGATTTTAAACCCAAGACACTGTAGTGAAACATATTTCTGAGGTCAAATTTTACTCACCCTCTTTTATATCTACCACAATTTATATCGTCCACTATTTTAACCACTACAGTTTAAGACCTAAACCATTTTAAATCTCACACTACACCTGAAAAACTTGTGACAAATATCCATTTTCTTTATATGTCATAAAGCCAGCAGACGTATGTTAAATATGATAGTGGGTTTGTTTGCTATTGTAATTAACTGGGCTATTGAGCATTTGGGGAATATTGATACCTTTTGAATGTGCATTACATGTTGTACTACCGTTCTTCATAAAAAACTGTTACTTTGTGAAAGTCATTTGCTTGTACTCACAGTGGATCATGGCCAGGTATGAAGAAGATCTCATTTTTGGTGAGAAACCTTGTATTCTATATTTCCTTAGCTGACACTATGTGTCAATGATTATAAGCTATATTTTTGAAATTTAAAACTCTTTTATTATTATATTCTTCTTGCATGTGTAATATACTATTTCAGTTTTATTTTTTCTCTCCTTTTTATATATGAAACACTTCACCATATTGAGATTTTCTTTAACTTTTTTGATTTAGCAGTAAAATAAGTTTAAAATATATTTGCTATAATGTCAATGCATGCCCCAAAAGCTTGAGACTATAACAAATGATGCCATTAATTGTTTAAAAAAATTATGGGACTTTGCTTAATGATTCTGTCTGATTCCAGGGAATTAGAGAATACAAGAGAATACAAAAGAGCCATTGCACAGTGCCAAAGAAGCACAAAGCTAAATTGCATAGTGCCAATCGAACACAAGGTCAAAGAAACCAAACAATTCTGATGGGGTTGATGAAAATTTTGAGCCATGACAAGAGGACTTGAACATGTTTGGGGTTCAGGTTGCAGCTATTTAACATGTGTTAAAGGCAGGTCTTCCTTGTTCCACATTCTACCAAGTATCTCAAATTTGGCTCCTACCTAGCTCCTATAATCTAGTCTCTTTTCTGTCTTTTATAGTGTGGCAAACTTTCAGTAGTCCTGGCTACTGACTGGGTAAATGCTTAATGCTTATATGATTTTAATTGGTCCTTGATTCAAGGACCTGTTATAGATTTATTTTTCCTATACTTAGAACTGTTACATATAAGACTTTGATAGTCTATATTTTATCCAGAAATTATCTTTTTTTTAATTTGGATTTTTAAAAATGTTTTTGATTTCTCTTGCCAATTGATTCATATTCCTCATAACTCAGCCATGCATCCCTGAGTGATCTCTGTGTTTCTCAATCACCCTCTTCATGGGGGAATGTATAAATATTATTGTTATTTTAAATTGCAAAGTTTAAATTCCTTTTGAGAAGAATTTTAGGTTAAGAAACATGATACCTCTCTGAATCCAGAAAGTGAACTGTTTGGAGAAGACACCATGAAGATGCCTCCACAGACCACACACTGCACAGAAGATCCAGAGTGAACTTTGGGATGTGGTGATTTGAACTGTGTGGGGTTTGAATGCATTTGTTTTGTATGTATACTCTTATGCCGAAGGGGACTGACCCCTAACTGGCTTTTTGTCAATGAGGCTAGCAATTATTGGTTTTGTTCTCTTTTCCTATTATCCTCAAATTATTGCAATTTCATAGTTGGTATGTTTACAAGACCCATCAGAGAGACTAGTCTTCCTCAGGCCTTGGGGGGTATTATAAAAAATGGAGATTTTGAACACCAGACTTCAATCCCCAGAAGTCCTTGGTATTTCTCAGAATTCCCTATAATCTTACCCGAGTCTCCAGGTTGGCAAGATAATGATTGGTATTAAACTGACAGTAACACTCCCAGGCTCTCTTCTCTCCCATTGCAATAATGTAGCAAGTGTAGCAAGTAAGCACAAGTGCGGGGATTTTGAATGGGCTAATCAGCCATGGACATGTGGTTTTATTTTGTATCTTTATTCCTTAACTTTTAATGATCCTTAATAAACCTCATAAAATATAATATTTTTTTATTAGAGATATAATTTTAATTTTTACAATAAGTAATGAGAATTATAGTTTGTTAGACCTCTGAGGGATGAGAGATCATCTTCTCTAAGATGCTTATTTCACACATGAGGAACCAGAGACTAGTGATGTGAGATAACTGACTCACTGAAAGTCACACAATTGTTAAGAATTAGACTTGGGATAAGAATCCAGATTTCCTGACTTCTTTTCCAACAGAATCAGTTATCTTTCTGGGTTTAGTAGAAAGTGATAGATTGAATTGGTCTGTTTTTGGAGCAATCATTTGAGAACAATACCTGTTCCAAGTACAAAGCAAGCAGAATCACTCTAAACACAGATTAATGTTGGTACAAAGATCCTGTGGTGGTAGATTTCTAGTTTAGTAAAAAATCATAGCATATTTAACAGACATCCTTTTCTGTGGCTGTACTAGTTTCAAATTAACATGCATTTATTTATGTATTTATTTATATGTTTATATATTTATTTTTAAAAGTCTTACCTTATGTCTTGGAATCAGGACTGTGTATTGATTCTAAGACAGAAGAGTGAAGGGCTACGCAAATGGGGGTTAAGTGACTTGCCCAGGATCACACAGCTAGGAAATATCTGAGGGCAGACATGAACCCAAGATCTCCTGTCTCTGGGCCTGACTCTCAATCCATGGAGCCATCTAACTGCCCCCTTAATAAGCATTTATTAAACACCGACTGTATACCAGGCACAACTACACTGGGTATACAAAGACAAAAATAAAATAGTCCCTGATCTCAGAGAACTTTTTTTACCTTTAAATTTATTTTTTTTTGTTTGCTACATTAAAATTCCCAGGTATCTCTTTCCTTCCATCCTTCCTCTCCTCACACTAGAAAAGGCAATGTGTGAAAACAAGGGAAGTTATTTTCTATTATACCATCCACATGTAAATATAAAAGATAACATATGAACCAGCTTCCTCCAACCTCCAGACTCACATTTTCATCTACCTATTGGGCTGGAACTGGATGATCTGAAGTTCAACAAGTTTAAAACTGAACTCATTGTCACCCCCTCCAAATCCCCCTCTGCTTAATTCCTCTATTATGGTTGAGGGTATCACCATCCTCTCAGTCACTCAGGCTTGTAACCTAGGCACCACCCTCAACTCCTCACTTCCCTTTTCCTGCCTCTCATCCTTCTGTCCAATCTCTTTTCAAGCGATGCCATTTCAGATGTTGCTACATTTCTTCTATATACCCAGGTATAGGCCCGCATCACCTCATACTCAGATTATTCCAATAGTCTGCTGGTGGGTCTGTCTATCTCACGTTTTTCCCCATTCTTATCTATTCTTCCCTCACTGACGAAAATGGTCTTCCTAGAATTCAGGTCTGATCATGGTAAGCCCATCAACTCCAGTGGCTCCCTAGCAAAAGCAGAGGGAGTGTTTGATTTCCTGCTTTATATTTGTTCAGCCTTCAACAAGTCATTTGACTATGATGAGTTTCAGTTTCCTTATCTGTGAAATGGGATCTGAGGCTAACCAATTCAGAACTGGCAATAGTAATAATTAATTACTTTACAGAGTTTTTGAGAAGATGAAATAAGAATGAATGTATAAGGGATTCACAAAGAATAAGCAACACAGCAATGCAAGTTATCCTTATTTATTAAGTAACAGCTAAGTCCAACTGACTTCTTTGGCCCCTGGAGATACAAAGATAATGAAATATATGATCCTTGCCCCCAAGGAACTTGTAGTATGTCATTTTTATTGTTGTTATTTCCCTAACAGGAAAGCTAAACAGAGTGAACTATAAAGTAACAAGATATGTGTGTGGAGGGTGGGGGGGGGGGAAGAGAGGAATGGAGAGAGAGAGAATTTTCCTTATTTTGTCACAGCCTATCATATTGCATTTTCTTCTTCACTAGGGAAGAATAAAATCCACTAATTCTGTCCTTACTGAATCATTGAATAGTTGAAAGAGACCTCAGAGAAAATCTTGTCTAAAATTCTAGAAGAAAATCCTTTATAAAGCATGGAGAATCATAAAGTAGGCTTTCATTCTTCACTAGAAAACCTTTATTAAAAGGGATTTTATTTCCTCCTGAGGCAGTTCAATACAATTTTGGATTGCTCTAATTTAAAAAAAAATTCCCTAGGCAAATCTAGATAAATGCTCATCTATTGCCCCTCCTTTTGCTCTCTGAGGTTAAGCAAAACAATTATAAGCTTTTATCAAAGTCATTGTCCTTCATGTGGTTGGAGTAAATCATAGATGCCACCTGTACCCACAGATAGCTGTCATAGTCCCCACCTATACGTCGCAAGTTTTGTCTTTACCAGGATAAACATCCAGTGGAATAGGGGAGAGAGAAATGGATGTGGAGTAAGAAAGATTTGAATTTGAATGTTGTCTCATGACCTCACTACATTTTAACTTTGGGCAAATCATTTAAACTCTCTAGGTTGTAATTTCTTCCTATATAAAATGAAGGGCTGGATTCCATGATGTGTAAGGACCCTTCCAGGTCTAAATAAATGATTTTAGGATTCTATGACTTGAGACTTCTTTTCTGAAATCATCAAATTCCCCTTTAGTGCAGGTAGTCTTTATCATACTTCGGTGGCAATATTGTTTTTTGTTTCTGTCTATCTCAATCTTCATCTAAATGTACTCTGCCATGATTTCCCTTTATGCTTCTTGGATTTCTTCACATGAGTATTTCTTCTTAATACACAATATTTCTATAGATATGCATAGAGCCAATAAACAAGTGTCTGTATCTATGGAAAGCATTGCCATTGGCTCTTCCCTTTCTACTCAAGGGAAGACACAGGGTTGGTATGAACCAGGACCAGCTGATTTGGGTTGTAGCTACATTGGTAACAGTATCTAACCATGATATCAAAATATAATATGAAATGAACATCATAGACCAATTTCAATAATGAATATTGATGCAAAAATCCTAAATAAAATACTAACTAGAATAATATAATATAATATAATATAATATAATATAATATAATATAATATAATATAATATAATATAATATAATTAATATAATAAACATAACATAATATATTACAAAGATTATACTTGGTGCCCAATTGGGATTTATACCCAGAATGCAATAATGGTTCAATAAAGGAAAATTATTAACATAATTGATTATAGCAATAACAAAAGTAGCAAAAAATTATGATTATATCAATATATGGAGAAAAATCTTTCAATAAAATACAACATTCATTCCTATGAAAAACACTCAAAAGCATAGATATAAATGGATTTTCCCTTAAAATAATAAGCATGCACTGAAAGCAATTAACAAGCAGAGTCTATAATGGAGAAAACTAGATTCCTTCCCAATAAAATCAAGAGTGAATCAAAGATATTCACTATAACCAATATTATTCAAAATTGTACTAGAAATTATAAAAATAGCAATAAGAGAAGAAAAAGAATTCAAAGAAATTAGTACAAGGCAATAAAATTATCTCTTTTTGCAGGTGATATGACAGAATACTTGGAAAATCCTAGATATTCAAACAAAAAGTTAATTGAAACTATTTATGATTTTAGCAAAGTTGTAGAATATAAAATCACCTCACATAAATTATCAGAATTCTATATATCAGCAACAAAGTCCTGCAAGATGAAACCATAAAAATATTTCTTTTAAAATAATTGTAGACAACATAAAATATCTGGGAGTGTATGTGCCAATACAAATCCAGGAATTATATGAACAAAATTATAAAACACTTTATCATATAAAGTCACATTTAAGTAACTGAAGAAATGTTAATTGTTCATTGGTAGGCTAAGCCAAGATAATAAAAATGACAATTCTACCTAAACTAATCTACTTATTCAGTGCCATTCCAGTTAAAGCATTACTTTATCAAACTAGAAAAAAAAATTCAAAGAATAAGAACAGGCAGTTTGGGATGAAGAAATCAAAGCTATATGTAATCAGATGAGAAAATCTAAAACATTGTTTATCAGAGAAATGCAAATTAAAGTGGCTGAGATATAGTTCCATAACTAACAGATTGGCTAAAATGGTAGAAGGGGGAAATGACAAGTGTTGGAAGGGATGTGGAAAAATTGGGATATTAATACATTGTCAGTGAAACTGTAAACTGATTCAACAATTTTGGAGAATAATCTAGAATTAAGGGGGGATCTAGAATGGCTCCTTGTTGAGAGGGAGAATTTTAGAGACTTAAGGAAGCCAGGGAAGTCAGGAGGTAGAGAATTATAGGAATGGGAGACAACCAGTGAAAATGCATGGAATGGGAAAAGGAGTATTTTGTTCAAGGAATAGCAAGTTGACTAGCCCACTGGATAGGAGTAAGCTACAAGAAGACTGAAAATGTAGAATGGGGACAGCTTGCAAAGATTTTAAAAGCCAAAACATAAAAACTTCTCCATTCACTTCACCATTTAGTGAAAACTCCTCAGAGAACATTCTCTTAATCTGAATCTGAAGCAATAGCTGGGCTCACATCTGGTGTGAGGCCATCCAAGGCACCACATAGATCCAAATTAGTATTTGGAATGACATACCCAATTTGGCTGGATCTCTAGGTGTGGATGAAGGTAAATCTGTGAGCACCCTGCCAGCTGAGCTTCTCTTTATTCCCAATTGCCAAGCCTCAAGAGAGTTTTAATGAACAAGAATGCTCTTGTGGTCACATGAAAAAGGTCTGGCTCCTTTGCTGATTGTTTTCTCTCTGCTTGGCTGCTCTATCAGAGTATAGTGGTCCTAGATTACATACCTCAGTCATAACCATCATCATTATGTTCAAAAAGCATTTATTAAATGTCTTTCTCTCCATAGATTTCAGCTAAGGGCCATAAAGTGAATTAATATATCTTTATCTATATCTATATCTATATCTATATCTTTATATTTATCTATATCTATATCTATATCTATATCTATATCTATATCTATATAAATACACAGCACCCTGTCTTCAGGGGTTTATAAGGTTGTGACTTGCATGACATAAAACAACAGGCTAGTTGAGTGAGAAATTGAGCAAGTTAATTGAGTCTTTTGGCTTTCATGTAAATAGCAGTTTTCTGATAGAGCTATAAAAGATCCTCCATTTATCTGGTAGGGCACTGAGCAAGAATATGAATCCAACAAGGGCAGGCACCAACACAGACCATTTTTAAATCATCAATAAATAGAGAGGAAGGACTGATTATCATATTCTTAGACACAGGGAAGCTAAAGGAGTCCTGATAGCTTTCTATTTTACATGTAGATAAGGTATCCCTTCCTTACCCAAGAGTAATGACAGTTTTTAGGGATTCTGAAGAAGAGAATGCCTGATGTAAGGGAAGTTGGGTTATAAGATGGAGGACTAGAAGGGATCTTGAAAGACCATCTACTCTAACTTCTTCATTTTTCAGATGAGGAAACTGAGGTCCAGAGAAACAAAATACCTTGCTTGAGATCACACAGCTCATAACTGATGGAAGTAGACTACCAGACACACAAGTCATCTGATACCAAAGCCCACACTTTCCATTGTACCAGTAGAATCTTCCAAGACTAAGTTTCTTTGATTCTATGAACTCTACTGGATTCTTTAACCAATCTCACTAATTCAAAGTTAATAGAAGAATTCCACCTTTTGCCAGCTCTATTCTAACCTCTCATCGTGATGATTTTATGCTCAGTTCATCTTCTTGCCCACAGATTGATTCTTTTGAGGACTTAGAAGAAACCATTGGCTCTTCTCTCATTCAAGTGTGATGGGTCATTAGCAGATATACACATTTTCTCTAGACCTAGATTCTCTTTAATTTCCTGGGGCTTTGGGTGGATTGTTGGGCATCTTTCCTGATTCTCCCAGCTGGTCATTCTTTCTTCTCCAAATATTATTTATGATGATTTTCATATCCCTAATCTATGTATATATTGCTTGTGCCCAAGGTCATGAAAGTCATAAGTGGCAGAACTAGGAAATGAAACAAAGTCCTATGATTCTCGGGTTTGGGATTTTTCCATGATATCACTAAAGAGCTTCTATGGTCTTTCCAACTTCAAGTTTCTTGATCGGCTCCATTAACCCTAGCCATAAATAGTCAGCATGTGTTTCAGCAAAAGACTACAACATGAAGGCTCTGTTCTAATCCTCTTCATTCCTGATAATTTTTATATTCACTTCATCTCCTGTCCCAAAGAGAAAACACTAGCTTTGGAGTCAGAAGGCCTTCATTTATATCATTGTTCTGTTGTTTCAATCATGGCTGACTCTTTGTGACCCTATTTAGCATTTTCTTGGCAAAGTATAGGGGTGGTTTGCCTCTTCTTTCTCAAGGTCATTTTATAGAAGAAACTGAGGCAATCAGGGTTAAATGCCCAGGGTTACATCACTAGTAAGTATCTGAGGCCAGATTTTAACTAAAAAAAATGAGTTTTCCTTACTACAGTTTACTTTATCCACTGTGCCATCTAGCTCCTAAATGCTCATTACATTGTTCTTGAATAAGTCATAACTTCCTGGGTCTCGATTTCCTCATCTGTAATATGAAGGGGTTGGAATATATTGCCTCTAAGATCTCTAGAAGATTATGTGTTTGTGTGTGTATGTGTGTAGGTGACTGAAGCAGGAGCTGGGGAGTGTTTAGAGCTTGACCAGGCATCAAAGACACTAAATTCATTTTACTGCATCCTGAGTCATTACCAGCTGTCCTGGCTTTTGTCCTGCCTCTGGACTTGCATGATTCTAGGGAGAAAGTGAGGCTGATGAGTTTGTACAACTCTTCCTCACTTAATCCAATTCACTAAAGAGTGAAGACATCACTATGATGTCATTGGTCCTCCTCATAAATGAAGGACAAAACCAACAAATATAACAAATATTTTTATATATATATATGTAAATACACACTCATCTATGAGTAAAGGGGAGGGATATCATGATATCTATAATACTATCCTTATTAGTGAAAGTGTGATGAATCTAGAAGCTGATTCCAACACAATGTTCAAATCACTGAAGTCCAAAATAGCCTTAAAAGGGACGTGTCTTGGAAAATCAGATCTGAAATTCAACAACTTCGCCTGATTTCCATGTCATCCTTAAGTTTAGTGAGAATAAATGGCAGGTAAATTCCAGAGGGTCACTAGGATTTGGAATAGCCCACTTCCCCTCCTAGGGGAGTTAAGTCTGGAGAGTCTTGTTCTCACCCCCATCCTCATGCCTAAGCTCAAATCTGGTTACTGCCTCTTTATTACTCACTATACCAAGCCCAAATGGCTGTTTTCTTTCCAGTATCTGGCACTTTTACTTATACCTCTATGCGTTATCTTGCTAGTCAATTTTAAAAAGCTGATTCCACCCCACCAACCCAATTTAATGTATGCAGAAATTACTTTTAAGTTTAATCAACATTATTTAACGTTTTCTCCATCCCTTTCTTATATCTAGCCAGTCAACAAAATAGTAACTCATTTTCAGTGTACAATCTGCTCTTGAAGGAGGTCAGAACTGGTTTCAGCATATCCCTTCCTCTGGGTCATTTGGGAGTAGCTTTATCCAGGTCCTATGTCTTTCCATGATGATATTCTTACTAGTCACCTTGGCTTAGTCATTTAACCAGTGTTAAATGTTGCTATTTACAGTAGACTGTGCTAAGTACTGGCAAAGATTAATATATAGCATGCGCCTTTCTCTGTCCGTGCCTCTATCATACCTTCCAGGAGAGCTTATTTTATTGGGACTTGGGTGAGATCAGAAAAATATACAGAAAATGCAGTGTCAATTAGGTTATGGTATATGCTTAAACAGGTGGATAAAGAGCCTGCTTCAGACTTCCAGAAAGGCTAGTTTTAAGTACTGCTTCTTATCTTTACTGACTCTATGACCCTGGACAAGTCAATGAACTATTCAGTAACCCCAGAAAATTCTCTAAGGACGTAGCTTTTCTGTAAGGTAAGAAGCAAATCTGTTTGAGTGGAGGGATTTTTCACTGAAGAGAGTTCTCTGCATGGATGAAATCATAGGTCTAGACCAAGAAAAAAGTACTTAAAAGAGGAGCAGAATGCTGAGTGCAGTGAAATGAACCACATGAAGATCAAATCCATGGCCTTGATCTTTGAGTGGCCATTTGGGGCAGCAAGATGTAGGAGACCAACCACAGATGTGGTGATTAACCCATGAAGTTGCTAGAAGAAAAAGCAAAATGTCAGAGAATATAACATTCCCATTCTGTACCACATTCCTCCACTGTACAGAGTTTCAGGGGAACATCAAGGACTTTTCCATCACTCACCCTGCTTATGCTCTGAAATACAATTTCATGATGTACATTATTCTCCTGCTCAAAAAGCTCCCCATGAATTATTAAATAAACTATGAACTCAGCATTCAAGACCCTCCAGAAACTGATTGAAACTTTCCTTTTTAGTTTCATCTCATATTACATTCATTTATATACTCTGTGCTCCAGCCAAATTGGGCTTTGCAGCATCCTTTGAATACATCTTCTCCTTTCCCACTTCTTTACATTTGCTCAGGCTCTTCTATGTACCTATCAATGCCCTGAAAAAAATGTCATTTTGTCCAGTAACTCTTCCCAAATCCTTCTCCAACACTAAGAAGTGACCTTCCCCATCTTTGTATTCTTATAGCAGTGTTCAGACAACGATTGTATACTCACTCACATTCTCTATTGTATAGTTATTTGAACATATATTTTATCTGACCTACTAGATTCCAATTTTTTGTGTGAAGAGACTGGTTATTTTTCTTTGTATTTTTGTGTGAGTCTAAAATAACAAATTGTATGCAGTAAGCATTTGTTGAATGAATGAAGAAATGGACAAATGAATTGTATTAACTAGTCAGAGAAAATATTAATATGGTGGGGAAGAGTAATAATATTGGAGTTAGAGGTGTAAAAAAATCTCACCAAATAAAGAAAAATACATTATTTTTTTTATTCAATAGGAGATAAGTCATGTTCATTTCTGAAGCAGACCAGAGAGCTCTCTTGTACTGGTGAATTTGCAGAGAGAGAGAGAGAGAGAGAGAGAGAGAGAGAGAGAGAGAGAGAGAGAGAGAGAATGTAAGTCCCATATTGGATTCAGAGACAAAGACAAGGGTTCCATTGCCTGAGAAGCCACATTGAGAAATCAGGAAATAATCTGTGATTAATGCCATGAGGAACCTTTTTTCTGACTCAGAGTCACTAAAATACACTAAAGATTCACTCTTCATTTCCTCATTGTTTTCTTGGTGAGGAAACTGCTCCTGGGGGCAGCTTTTTATCCACAGCTGTTCCCCCATATGGCACTGAAGTCATTGTGGTAACTACACTTTCCTTGGGACTAATAAAATAACATAGTCTTCATTGTTGAAGAAGTCTTTGATTAACCCACAAATGATACAGTGCTAAAATTTAAGGGGGTGCAAAAGAACAAAAGCTAATTGTCTATTCTGAGACAAATGCATCCATAAAACAGGAAAAGAGTCCTAAGTGTAGGAGGGAAATAAACCCTCCTCTTTCATCAAGTGATTGGTGGAAGGAACCCACCTACCTCAAGATATCTGAACACCACTAGGCACATAGGATACCCCAAATTTCCACTATGACAGTCATTCATTTTGAGTTAAGGAATTCCTAGAATGTTAGAGATGGAAAGGACCTTAGAAGTTGTTCACACTTTTCTCCTCATTTTACAGAGGAGGAAACTGAGACTGAGAGAAATTAAGTCATTGGCTTAAGAGATAATGTAGTACTGATCAATTTCAAATCAAAATAAGATCCCCTGATCCCAAGTCTTGTGTTATGAAGAATTTATCATGACCTCATACAAACATTATTATATGATTCATAAACCTCTGGAGCAATTGTATCATTTATTGATTTTAACAACTGAATTTCAAATTATGGAATCTCTGATTAATTCAGCATTTTTAATCTTAAACGTTTCAAATACCATTACTGCAAAAACAAAATCAAACTTGATGTGGCTTCAGAAATTATTAAATGCTAGCTTCAGCTACTTTTAAATTTCATTATCTCTCAAACTTTCACTATTTTCTAGTGAAAAGCCTTTCCTTTGACTCTGTTTTCTCTTTACAAAGTCTACTGGCTGCTTGAATCTCTAATGATAGTGAAATTTTGTTGTTATATTGCTGTTTGTTCTCCCTCTCTCCGTTATTTGTTATTTTATTTGTTTTACTTTTCCATGAACAATTCTTCCTTCTCATACCCCACCCCACTGGAGAAAAGGGAATTTATCCATTTTTTAAGAGTTCAGCAGCTAATGAGAGTTGCCTTCTAGTTTTAGTTCTTCTTGCTATGAACAAGTAGTTTAGTCCCATTTTCTGTCTTGACAAATGGCCAAAAATTATCTACTATGTGAGATTCTTAATACATTCCTGGCCTTGTAGTAAGCAGGACCTTGATCTGAATCTTGCCTCCAAAATTTAGTAACTATGCAACCTAAATCTCGGAACCTCAGTTTCCTCCTATATAAATTGGGAGTAATAAAAACACCCATCTTAAAGGGTTGTAACAAGTATTCAGTGAGTATATATATATGTTCATATATGTGTGTGTGTGAATATATGTTTTGTAAGTGTTCAGTAACAATATAAGTATGAAGTGCTATTATGATTCAGTTCAAGATCAAAGGATGAAAGGAGCTATCCAAATAGGCAGAATATTCAGAAAATTGGCAGTCTGTAGAAGGTCTAATTATAAGCAGTGTAGACCAATATGACCCTAGTGAACAGATATCATGGGCTACTTTTCTCTGAAATTGAATCCTATGTAAATGGACATGAATATTTGGAACTCTTGTGACCAATTGGCCAAGATCATTTTGCCTTCAGACCCTCCTCCCATATGCTTACTCTTTAATCCTTTTAATCCCAGCTCCCACATTTATCCCATGGAGTTCATCATGTATAGGCTCTCCTTCCTTGAAGGAGAGTGGTCTGAAAAGGTACTTAATAAATTCTTGCTGATTGACTGGCTGGCACGGGGGTACAGTGGCAACCTGTATTCTGGGGCCAGGAGAAATCTTCACGAAATTCAATCAGGGTGGGCATCTTTCAGATCATTTCTAAAAGCAAATTCAAGAAACACAGAAGAAAACCAACTGCTTGATCACATGGGTTGACGGGGACATAATTAGGGATGTAGACTCTAAATAATCACCCTAGTGCACATATTAATAATATGGAAATAGGACAAGATCAATGACACATGCAAAACCCAGCAGAATTGTGCGTCAGCTATGGGAGGGGAGGGAAAGAGCATGACTCATGTAACCATGGGAAAATATTCTAAATTAATTAATTAAATAAAAATTTCCAAAACTTGAAAAAAAAATAAAAGCAAATTCACTTGAAGGGGTTAGGAAGGGGACACTAGTACCACTGGGAAGGGACCCTGGGAAACAGCAAGCTCAATCCCTGGTAGGGTGGGTGTGCAGGGAGGATCTCTTCAAGGGAAGGGGGCTTCATCTGAGAGCATTGTATTTTATCTAATTATTCTTGCTAATATAGATGAGTGCAAAACGTAAAGCACTCTGTGCTGCTTAATGAATATTAGTGGTAGAAACAACTTCTAAATCTCAGTGCTTGAGCTGAGCCCTTGATACAACTCATCTGAGGTTTCAGGGATGGCCTCTCCTGGAGGTGGGCACTTGAAGAGGAGACTTTGGTGACGACAATGCTTGATGAGAATGAGTCATAGGTGCTGCCAAGGGTAAATACCTGGAGTTGGAGGCCCTTTCCTAGTATTCCTCAACCCATAAAACTTAGATGTTTTCCTATTTTTTTCTACTACAAAGCCTGGCCTCCACTGGCCTTATCCTTTAGGAATTTGGAGGCTTCCAGTTGGCCAACTGAAAAGAACAACAGAAAATGGCTAGTTAGAGGGTATGACATAAGGAAGTTTGATGATAATGATGATGACAAGACGAATAATAAGATAAATCTTTTTCCTATAAAGCCACTGACTTTATTTTCTATGGTGAGATGGATTATCAGGAGAATAATACATCTGAAGATCATAGAAAGAGTGCAGAACCAAATTTAGAGCTCATCTGGTCCAACCCCTTCGTTTTACAGATGAGAGAACTGAGGCCCACAGTGGCTAAGTCATTTGTCCAAAAGTGACAGAGGTAGTACTTCACAAGAGCCAAGATGTGTGCCCAGGTCCTCTGATTCCCAGTTGAGTTCTCTTCCCACTATAGCATGAGCATGATGGTTGAGAAGCTGCTGGAATTTTCCTAGGAGGACAAACCTATTCAGAAGCACCAGTCCAGTGTATGGTTTTTGTCTTACTCTGAACAAGTTTTCATCAAAACTTCTACAGTTATGCACATGGCTCATGTTCTAATATGGGGAAAGCAGAAACAGCTGCTAAATGCACCAATGTTCCTTTGTTATTCTGAGGTTGGAAGAATGAGAACAAATAATAAGGTCTGACATTTGTAGAATATAAACATCTTTGTGTATACGATTTCATTTCATCCTCCAATGGCCCTGTGAGGAAAGTGCAATGGTTATTCCATTTTTATGGATGAGGAACTGAAACTCAGAGAGATGGAATGACTTGGCCATTGGAGGAGTCAGGGAAGCATCACACATCTAAGGAGTGTTGGAGACTAGTTTCAAACAGGTCCCTCCTGAATACAGGGAGCACTTTTCAACAGCATCTTGTTTCCATAAGAGCCTGGGAACTTCAATAATCTTAGCCTGACTTGACCAACCTATTAAAAATAAATGAAGGGGCAACTAGGTAGCTCAGTGGATAGATAGTCAGGCCTGGAGATAGAAGGTTCTGGGTTGAAATCTGGTCTTAGACACTTCCCAGATGTGTGACCCTGGGCAAGTCACTTAACCTCCACTGCTTAGTCCTTACCACCCTTCTGCCTTGGAACAAATACACAGCATTTATTCTAAGGCAGAAGGTAAGGGTTTTAAAAAATTAACTATTAGTTTTTTTGATGTTGTAAAAAAAGCTCCTACTAATAACATTTTCCCACATCAGACCGTGTCTAGAACTTAGAAGTGCTAGAATGGGGGCAAAGGAGTAGTCCTGACTTCTCCAGTTCTCTGAATTGCTTGGCTATTATATGAAGGTACATGGAAGAAGGGGCATTATGAAAGTTATGCTAGGGCCATGTGTCCTGTTTTTTTTTTTTTCATATCAGCAGCATCGACAATACCTGTGCAGACAAGTAAGGTAAGGAAGGGTCTGTGACCAATGGTACTGAAGGGAGGGTTACTTGGTTTTTCTGTCCTTTGGGATGGCATCACCCCAGGCTCCCTACAGTGGGATTGGTGTCATAAGAAAATGGCAACTTCACAGTGAAGAAACAGCATGTAAGAGAGGGGAAATAAGATAAAGAAGAAAAGTTAAAGGAAAAAAATGTAAGGGCTCTTCCAGGTGACTGTGTCCAGGGGCCTGGGTCCCTTTCTGTGCTAGGATCTATTTCTTGCTGAAGCATCTCTCGGCTAGAGAAGATATCCAGGAAGTTGTCCTATTTGTGCGTGCTTTTCCCAGGAAAAGTTTTGTTTGTCCTATTACATACCCACATGCTCAGCTAATTCCTACTTATTTATGTTAAGTATTGGTTAAGTACCATATAATCCAAAATATTTATAGCAGCACTTTTCATGGCAGTAAAGAATTGGAAACAAAGTGGATGCCATCAAGTGGAAAATGGTTACACAAATTATGGAACATGAATGTAATGGGAGATTACTGTGCTCTAAGAAATGATGAATATGATAAAAAGCCAAAAAGCATGGAAAGACTTTCATGAATTCTTTCAAAGTCAAAGAGGAGCAGGACTAGAAAATCTATATCTACAACACATTTAAGAGCCTCTGGTTTGGTAGGCATTGTGCTAAATTCTGGGGATTCAAAGGAGGCAAAAGACATCCTAGCTCTCAGAGAGCTCACAATATAATGGGGCGGGACAACAAACAAACAATACATGCCAATAAGCTACATACAAGATAAACAGGGAAATGTTTTACAGAAGGAAGTCATGATGTAAATGGAAAGAATGATGACCACAAAATAATCGAAACTAAATGTTGCAAAATTATGAAAATATGAAAATAAACTCATGCTTAAAGAAGAGGTCTAAGAAAGTATCTCCCTTCTGCTCCTTTACAGAGGATATGGACCATTGAATAGAACACCAGATTTCTTGATACATCGATTGGTTTTGCTCATTGATTTTTTCTCTTTCTTTTAAAAAACTTATCAGGAATGGTTCTATGGGAAAAGGAAATATATACAGGGGGAAATCTAGGTGATATAAAAACATATTTTTTAGGAAAACATTCTATCATGGCCATTTTCCTTTCCTCAGTCTAGATATACTTCACCAATCATTGCCTTTGACAAAGGCTTTCAGTGCAAATGTCTCAGATTGCTTGGCAATGAATCATATTTCAAGCAGGAATGAAACCACAAACTAAAGGCAATGAGCAAAAAACTAAGTCCTCTTTACCCCAATCCTTCCCTTCTACTCTCCTCTGTGTTAAAGCTTTTTTTTTTTTTTAAAGCCCCAAACAATCTTCATTTAGTCTGGGCTCCAGGCATAGAAATAACTAGAGTAAGGTGATTGAGCCTTTGCCACAGGTTTGCAAATTGTAGGTGGTGTTCAACATACTTATACAGCTTGAGTAGCCTAAGGTTAGCCCCAGAAAGAGTAGTTAAAATAGAACCTACCAGATGTGAGAATGTCCTTGTCCTAGGTGCCATACCCTAGATGTTCTTGAAGACCACCCTTGCTATGTCCTAGGGTTTTGATTTTATTCCCTACTGGATCCTCCAAACAGAATTTATCTCAAAAGGGCCGTTTGAGTGCTTTGTTTTGTTCTTTTGTGACCCTTACCCAAAACATGAAAAGTGCTAGTTATGGCTCTGGCGGCAGGACAACTCTTCTACACTCTATCCAGCCAAACTGTTGGCTCACCTTTAATATCATTTTCACAAATTATTTTGTATAATCTCTGTCCAGAAAGGGAGGGGAAGGATTTGGGTTGCAACAAAAGAATACATTTAGAGCCAAGTCCAATTCAGAACAAAAGCTTGTTTCATTTAGATGGCCTGAGTCATTTGATGATACCCCTAAGGGGAAGGCTAAATGGCAGTCTACATGAGACAATATTTCCTATCCTGATTTAAGCGGCTGTAACATGCCAGTTGTTCTTTGATTTCAAAACAATCAGGTTCCCTTCCCCAAACTGAAGTGTAGATGGCAAAAAGAAGTTAAGGTCTCCTAATATGTTTTTTTTTTCTTTTAATTCCTTGATAAAGGACCAGGGTCATCTTATTGCTATTTCTTTTCTTTTTTGGAGTCAGGATTTTGTATGAATGTGGAACCCTTCATTAAGTATCCTAATGTCTTTAACCTAGATTGGAGCCAATTTGTGTCAGTTCCACTTCCAGTGTGCCAGACAAAACTTTAATCTCAAACCATTCCTGCAGACTGGCATCATCAAAGTTATTCCTATGTGAAGAAGGCAGCTAGATGTTTGATAGGGTCCAGGAACTGGATTCAGCTGTATGACCCTAGGCAAGTCAATTATCCTGTGTCAGAATCTGTATATACATCTTTGAAATGAGGATGATGCTAGCATGTACCTCACAAGGGTTTTGGAATGATTAGATGTGATAAAACTTCTTGCTGACCTTTACACATAAGTGGCAATAATATAAACAATTTATTATGATTATTGCTATTGCTCTAACTAACAAAAATACTATAACTGACCCCATTTTACTTTAGTGATGACCATTTTTTAATGGACTATTCTCCTGGGTATTTGTTCGACAATGCGTTTTATGGGGAGTGGGGGGTGGAGTTCTGTATCTCTGATTTCATTTGTCTCTTCAACTCCCATTGTGCAAACTCATTCTATAAATAGAGCCCAGTAACTCTTCTGAGGCTATATGGCTACTCTTGAGATCTGACCTTGGAGCGAAGAAGATGTGGGTTCAAATCTCACTTTTGACACTTGTTGACTGTGTGATTCTGGGCAAGTTACTCACATTCAATGTTTGAAGCAACTATTGAAGACTTAAGTTGCAGCGAAGATGCTGATGAATTAGAAAAGGGGATTTCCTTACCTGGGAATTCTCTGTACCAATTGGATCAAGGTTCCAGTGTCTCTCCCCTATTGCTGGACTTAGGGAACTTATGTTTTAAATATGCTCTCTAATGATGGAATTTCAGACATCATCAAGAAGATGCCATCCACAGGGAGGCAATTCTGGCCTGGGAAAAGCTACCCCTTTCCAAACCACTAGCCCTGCTTCCAACTGTGTGAATTAAATATCCAGGACACCATTGGATCCTAGAAGTTTTACATAATAGGGGTCACAAAGCCATAAGTCTTAATTTGGTTAATCATGTGGCAGGTGAGATTCCTGACTGGCAAGAGTTGGGGAATGTGACTTACAGCAAGGGGACTTAGGTGAAACCCTGGCCAATTGGAAGATCTTGGAAGGAGAGTTGGGACTGTGCTTGAAAAGCCAATGTAGGAAGTGGACTGGCTCTCTTGGCCCATTTGTGGACTTGTGAAAGGAGGAGTTCTCTTGAAGTCATCCTGGAGCCTATCTATGTAAGCCATCTCTGGCAAGTGGTGGAATCTGGGCTCTGCTCCCTTCCTGAACTCAAGCCCTCTCCATGGCTGGTCCTAATTTGTCTGACCCCACCATATGGTTAACTGGGCCTTTTGGGAATCTAAGTCCTGATGAAACAGAAGTAACTTGGCAGGAGACATTGGGAAGTCAGCTGGTATAATTTTCTTCTTTCTCTATTTCTTTCTCTTTATTAATAAATACTTAGAACTTAGTAAAAAATCTCTAAGCTTATTTTTATTCATATTCATAACCCAACCCAACCCCATGACCACCATTCAGATGAACTATCCCTGTATAGAAGAGGCTTGCCAGCCCCCCCCCCCAACTGCTGACCAATTCACAGGGCAGGTAAGTTGACTTAGCTGGAGCACCAAAGCCTCCTGAGAGAGAGAAAGGGGGTGGTATGTGCCAAGCAAGTGAACCATCCATCCATCATGTTGGAGACAGTCCAGAAGTCTGAGGAATGGCACTTTTCCAGTACAATAGATAGAATGACAGGCCTGGAGTCAGGAAGAATCTTCTTGAATTCAAATCTAGCCATAGCCACTTACTAGCTGTGTTGACTTTGACCAAGTCCTTTAATTGTTTTTGCCTCAGCTTCCTCATCTATAAAATGGGCTGGAGAAGGAAATGGCAAACCATTCCAGTATCTTCGATAAGAAAATTCAAATAGGGTCACTGAGGGTCAGATAAAACTGAAACAATTGATAAAGGACAGACTGTCAACCCTGTTTCAACCCAGCCCCCAAAGCCATCACCCAGGGAATCATCCTTAGAGGAGAGGTGACTTGGCAATTGCTTCTACAGGTTCTGAAGTACCTGCCTCCCTAGAAGGCACAGCCACTACAGACCAGTAAAAAAAGATGTTCTTTCCACCCAAATCCTCGATGCTGGTCAAATAGTTCAATGTTAGAAATGGTCATGATCTTGTTGGTTAAAAAATATGCATAGCTCTGTGTTTTGCCCCTAAACTTTGAGGACCACAAAGTCTTCCCAGTTCATTTACAGTTGAAATCTCTCCCATTCCTTGCCCCCTTCCAATAGAATGTGAGCTCCTGGAAAGCAGGGACTGTTTTGCATCATGTTTATAACCCCTCTACTCTTCACAGTGTGAAATAATTAATTCAAGAGGTACAACTACAGGTAAGGCAACTCAGGATATTAGTAAAAAGCATTTTGAGGCATACTTCTACCTCTTCATATTATTAAAGCACCTTAGAAGATTTTTTAAAAAGTAAATATATTGAGTTAAATAGTAGCCTTGGCTTAACAATGTCCTTGTGCTTGTACATTGGAAGCAGAATTGCCAGTTAACAAGTATTTGTGGGCTTTAATACATATCTTGCACACTGGATCATAGAAGCCAGTTGTCTCTGACATGATTCTGGGTAGTATTTTTTTTAGATTTTAAACTTGATAACCCTGATTTTAAGATATCAAAGATCTAGGAAAACATGGTACCCCACCTCCCTCATCCAACCGCCTTATCAGATGCATGAAAAATATTACCTGCATAATACCTGTTTTCTTTCAGACAGTCTAGTTCCTTTTAGCTCTTGGATGTAGGGTTCTACCCTGGAATTCTTTATTGCCCAGGGGATAACTATGTGTGGCCTGGAGCAAAGAATTACTCATGACTAAATTGATCAGGATGTCTAAGAAAAGGCAGCTGTGATTTTTTTTTAAAGGGAAGAGAGAGAAAAAAATTAACCAAATGTTTGCAGTTCTCAGGAGAACTGATAGTCCTTCATTTATCTTCCAAGAAACCTTTCTGCTGACAGATCTAAAGTTATTTCAAACACCTGGAGCAGTGAGGGAGCAGGTGCTATATACTGTGAGGAAGTCTTTTTAAATGGCAGAGTGCTGCTTTGCAAAGAAAGGAAAAAAAATCTCTATAACAACACACACATGCACACATTCACACAGAGCAACAACAAAGCCCAGAAGGTCATTCAGGATAGCCAGAAATACCCTTTCAAGGAAGGAAAAAATAAAGGTTTTCAAAACTAATTGTCATTATTTTTTGTGAATTGAAAAAGGAACAGTTGCCTAGTGGGTAACAGAACCTGGAATCAGGAAGTTCTGGGTTCAAATCACAACACTGATACGTTCTACTTCTGTAAATGATGGGAAAGTCTCTGAGTCTCAGTTCTTCTCTTTGTAAAACCAGGGTAATTAAAGATGAATTCCTTCCCTTTGGGGAAAAAACAAATTGGGAAATTTTTTTCTTAACAAATGTTTAACTTCTCAAATCTATAGAGAACTAAGTCACATATATAAATACATAAGAACTAAGTCAAGAATACAAGCCATTCCCTATTGATGGATGGTCAGAGGATATGAACAAGCAGTTTTCAGATGAAGGAATTAAAGCTATCAATAATCATATAAAATATTCTAAATATCTCTGAAGAGAGAAATGTAAAAACAACTCTGAGGTACCATCTCATATCTATCAGATTGGCCAATATGACAGCAAAGGAAAGTGATAAATGTTGGAGGGGATATGCCAAAATTGGGACACTAATGCATTGCTGGTGGAGTTGTGAACTCCATGTGAACATCATTCTGGAAGGAAATATGGAACTACGCCCAAAGGACTATAAAACTGTGCATAACCTTTGATCCAGTAATACCACTATTAAGTTTGTATTCCAAAGAGAGAATAAAATGGGAAAGGCCTACTTTTACAAAAATATATGTAGTTGCTCTTTTTGTAGTGTCAAAGAATTGGAAATTGAGAGAATATCCATCTATTGGGGAATGGCTGATCAAATTGTGGTATATGATGGTGATGGAATACTATTGTGCTGTAAGAACTGATGAACAGGATGATTTCAGAAAGAGCTGGAAAGACCTGCATTAACTGATGCAGAGTGAAATAAGCAGAACCAGGAGAATATTGTACACAGTAACAGCAATATTGTGGAATGATCAGCTGTGAAACACTTAGCTACTCTAAGCATTACAATGATCCAGGACAATTTTGAGTGACATGACACAACTGCTATCCACCTCCAGAGAAGGAACTGCTGGAGTCAGAATGCAGATCAAAACATACAATTTTTCACTTTAGTTCATTTGAGTTTTTATTCTGGGATTATGGTTTTATATGAATATTCTCTTACAAAAATGAACAATATAGAAATATGCTTATGTATAACCCAGATCAAATTGCTTACCAGCTCCAGGAAGGGGGAGAGAAGGGAGAGAGGGCTATTACTGGGATAATATAATTTCAGAAAATTCATGTAGAAAATTGTTATTATGTGTAATTGGTAAAATAAAATATCTATAAAAGGAAGAATTCCTTCTCATTGGGTTGTTATGAGGTTAAAATGAATATGTTTATAAAATGCTTTGGTAAACTCTAGAGCTTTGTATCAAGAATCTAAACCTAGAGTCATAAACTTAAATATACATTATATACATAAAATTTTATATCAGTTTAATTTCTTTCCTTTGTAATCCTATGTATTTTATTTTGTGCATGTTTAAAAATATTATCAGGAGTCCATAGTATTATAAAGAGGTTATTGCTACAAAACAAACAAATAATGATAATCATGATAAAAAGCTTAAAAACCCCATGATCTATATTAATGCTAATCATTTTAAAATAAAATTTTATTTTCAAATAAATATCCTTCTTTTCTCCCTTCCTCTCCATTTCATTAAGAAAACAAGAAAAACAAAATCCCTGTTAAAAGTATGCATGATTGATCAAAACAAATTCTTGTAATGATCATGTCCAAAAAATATATCCCAATCTGCCTTCTGAGTCTATCACCTCTGTACTGAAAAGTGAGTAGCTTGGCCCATCATAGTCCTTTGGAATTGTTCTTGGTCACTGAATTGAACAGAGTTCCTAAGTCTTTCAGAGTTGTTTGTATTTACAGTAGTATTATCATTGCATCAATTGTTTTCTTGGTTCTGCTCACTTCCTTCTATGTTGGCTCTTTCCAGGTTTCTTTGAAACCACTCGTCATCATTTCTCGCACGGTGTTAGTATTCCATTATATTTATATGCCATAACTTATTTGTCTATTTCCTAATTGATCATGCATTCCACATCCCAAGTTTCCAATTCTTAAATTCTTTATTAAATGTGTGATGCTAAATGATTTATCCAGGTGAAATGTGTTTATGAAAGACTTTCATAAACCCGCAAGCAGGATCATGAACTTCTCCAGAGTTTCTACTGCTCTCACTGATGTCCTTCCCAAAGTCCTACTAAGGACCTAATCTAGTAGGTCAGAATGCCAGCAGAACTGCTAACAGCCCAATAATTGGGAAGTGCAAAGAGTACCAAGTGGCTCAATACAAATACTACAGGCTAAAACAGAGAAATTGTGACCTAATATGTGATGAAACCATTTCTGAAGCAAAGCTTCCTACATCTTTTTTCTTTCCTTCCTTCCTTCCTTCCTTCCTTCCTTCCTTCCTTCCTTCCTTCCTTCCTTCCTTCCTTCCTTCCTTCCTTCCTTCCTTCCTTCCTTCCTTCCTTCCTTCCTTCCTTCCTTCCTTCCTTCCTTTCTCTCTTCTTTCTCTCTCCTTCCTTCCTTTCTTTCTCTCTTTCTTTCTCTCTTCTTTCTTTCTTTCTCTCTTTCTTTCTTTCTTTCTTTCTTTCTTTCTTTCTTTCTTTCTTTCTTTCTTTCTTTCTTTCTTTCTTTCTTTCTTTCTTTCTTTCCTTTCTTTCTTTCTTCCTTTCTTTCTTTCTTCCTTTCTTTCTTTCTTCTTTCTTTCTTTCTTTCTTTCTTTCTTTCTTTCTTCCTTTCTTTCTTTCTTCTTTCTTTCTTTCTTTCTTTCTTTCTTTCTTTCTTTCTTTCTTTCTTTCTTTCTTTCTTTCTTTCTTTCTTTCTTTCTTTCTTTCTTTCTTTCTTTCTTTCTTTCTTTCTTTCTTTCTTTCTTTCTTTCTTTCTTTCTTTCTTTCTTTCTTTCTTTCTTTCTTTCTTGCCAATCCTATAAGAATGTCTTAATTTCATAATTGCATTGTCAAGTCCTTACCCAACAGTGATTGCAAAAGTGGGTTATAGGTTTGCACCTATATATATATATATATATATATATATATATATATATATATATATATATATATATATATATATATATATATATATATATATATATATATATATATATATATATATGAGACATGACTCAGCTGGATGTGGGATAGCCTAGTGAATGGAGAGTAGAGATGACTGTTTACAACTAGATGTAATTTTATCAGTCTTATCCCACATTGGAACAGGAGTTTAGTCCAGTCTCTCACAAAAGGACAGGCCAATTAAAAGCTGAGTGATTGTTCTATTCTGTGATGATGACAATGGAAATGTGTACTTCTAGGATGTTGGAGCTTCCTGGGATAATGGACCACTTTATCCAGAGGCAGCCTATTATAAGAGAGCCTTTGGAATAGCAAACTGTTTTACTTGCTGAGTATTGAGCTATATAAATTCAAATTGCAAACATTTAAATGCCTGCTAAGCAGAAGATGCTGTGCTAGGTGCTGGGGGCAGAAACTACCTCGAAGTACCCTTGAAGTACTACCGGGGGGACAGGGAGTAGGAAATATGATATATATGTAAATTAGAAATGCAAAAGGATATATAAAATAACACAGAAAAATTTCATGAGGGAAAAATATTTTGATAATAGAGTTTATTGAATAGAGGAGGTGACCTGGTCAGTCTTGTTCTTTAGAAAGATTAATTTGACAGTTGAGCAGAGAATGAAATGGATTAGGAGACTAGATAGAGAGATGGCCAACCAGTATTGCTGGCAGTATTAAAATGTAACCAGTACATTCAGCTGGGAATGCCTAATAGGCAGTTGGAGATGAAAGTTTTGATGTTAGGAGAGAGGTAAAGATTGGATAAATCAACCTGAGAATTATTAGCATTGAGATAATTGATAATTGAAACTATGGGAACTGAGGGGATCACCAAGTAAAATAGTATAGAAGGAGAAGAGATCCCAGGACAGGACACTGGGGATTACACACCTTTAATGAGCATGATTTTCCCTTCATTCATTTATTCATTCATTCACTTATCTTAGCAGAATTCTAGGGACTACATTAATTACTTAAATGAAATAAAATGGGTTGGATCATTCACCAGGAAAGTTGTTACTAGCCTTTAAACTGGCTATCTTTTGCTACATGAATCTTGTATTACTCTTAAGAATTTAATGTCTTTTCAGATTTCACTTCTCATTTTATAGGTTATCCTCCCGTATCTTTGCCCCTCTCTTGTCCCCTTCTACATAAAAGCCAGTGTATGACAATTATTTTAATGAACTATGAGCAGAAGAATGAACTTAGGGTTGTTCATCTCCTTTTTAAGTATTAGAATTGTCTGGTACAAATCCACCATCAAATAGATCACAGAAAATGGAATACTAGATACCCAAGGCATGTTAGTTTCTCAGAAATTATAGTTTAAGTAATTGGTAAATATTAATACAGCAAGCTTAGAAGCCAAATCTTTTCTTTCTCAAGGCATTCAAATTTCTCTCTTAGCATTTGATTTATTTGCTTTTTCCTTATGGATTAGTGACCAATATAAGATTATATGGTAATAATTAACAAGAAATGATAAGACACATTAAATACTAACAGACAATCTGATGCTATGATTGCTAATAGTCACATTATTTTAGGAAGTCTCAGAGCTTTTCAATTCTCTTTTACTTCAATTCAATGTCTGTCCAAGACTTACTTTGTTCTAGGCACAAAGAGGAATTGCAAAAGAAGCATTAGACATTGTCAGCAAGGAGTTTGTCATTTAGGCTGAAAGTCAGTTCAGAAAACATAACACTCTTATGTTACACAACCAGAAAATGTGTAAATGCCCCCCAAATAGTTGAGAAAATAAATGCTGTAGAGATTTGAAGAAGGGAAAAATAAGAAAAATGAGTAATAGGAGATAGTGGGGGGTTTTAGGTTTTATCAAGGTGGCAGGGACTATGAAGGATGAAAAGGCCTTGGACAAGTAGAACAAACCCATAGTTCTTTGGGTTTTTCTCTCATTAGACTATGAATTCCTTGTAAACAGAACCTATCTTTGACATTTCTTTGTATCCCTAGGTCCTAGCACAGTTCCTAGCACATAGTAAGCATTTAATAAATGTTTATTTACTGACTCACTGATTTGGAATACTTTCCAATAGCCCAAAGTTGCCTGTTGGTTGATATATTCAGAGACATCAAGAATAAAGCTGAGAGTCCATACTAAGGTTTCCCTCCTCTAAAGCTTTTCCTGATATCTCTTTGCCAGAAACACACATGGATATGTACATATACAGAAGCTCTAGATGAATCATAGGGAAACATGGATCAGTATTTGTCCAGAAGAGTCCAAAAATTAAGACAACATGTTTTATATCCTCAAACAGATTAATGAATCCACATCTAGACACCCTCCAAGGAAAAGAAATCCAGGGTTGGGGAATGGAATACCAATTCCACCAAGAGTGAAAGAAAACTGGTCCAGAATTGGACCTTAAATTGAGGAACTCAAAAGAAACCGGGAAGAGAGTTTGTGGCATGGAGAAGTGATATCAGATGATAAAACTGAGAACTTGAATGAAAACATTTATTTATTTAATACTTGCAAGATCAAAGTTTCATAGATTTAGGACTAGAAGAAATCTAAAAATCATCTACTTCAAAAAGCTGAAAAGACCTACATGAACTGATGCAGAGTAAAATAAGCAGAACCAGGAGAACATTGTATACAACAGCAATATTATACAATGGTCAATGATAAAAGACTTATCTGCTTTCAACATCACAATGATCTAGGATAATTCTGAAGCATTTATGAGAAAGAAATGCTATGTACCTCCCAAGAAAGAACTGATGGAATCAGAATACAAATCCAAACATATTATTTCTCACTGAAGTTTATTTGTGTTTTTATTTGGGTTTTTTTGCTCTATATGAGTGTTGTTTTCTGACAATGACTAATATGGAAGTATGATTTGCATGTTAATACATGTTTTTTTATTTTTAAAATTTTATTTGATTTTTAATTGAAAATTTTTATTCAATTAATTTAGAATATTTTTCAATGGTTACATGATTTATGTTCTTTCCCTCCCCTCCACCCTCCCCCTGTAGCTGACGTGCAGTTCCACTGGGTTTTACTTGTGTCATTGATCAAGACCTATTTCCATTTAATACATATGTAATCCAGATCAAATTACATATAATCTCGAAAAGGGAGGAGAGAGGGAAAGGAGGAAAAGAATTTGGATCTTATAATTTTGGGAAATATATGTTGAAAATTATTTATTTTTTATATGTACATATTACATGTAATTGGGAAAATAAAATAAAAAAGGGAACAACTATGAACTGAATTGCCTGTGGTCACTCATTAGGAGCTGACAATAATGCTCTTTACATCAATTACATCACTGTGAAATTCTACCAATATTTCACCCTCCAGAAGCATCCTCTTTTGAAACCAATAAGTATTGTCAAGCAAACTGAATTAACACATTAGCCATGTCTAAAAAAGTAATTTTTATACTGAAGCTTGAGTTGACCTGCCTTTCCAAGAAACAGGAGCAGTTATGAAAGCTCTCCAATGCTGTTTCTAGCATACCATAATGCTACAGTGGGTAGATGTACACATCAAGGACAAAGCATAAACCTTTGGTCAATCCAGTGACATAGTAACAAGACATGGACACTTGCATACTGAAGAGACCCATTTCCAAGCATTAATAACAATGGTGAGCAAAACCAAGTTAAAAAGGTGAGGAGAGTGGTTACAGCAACGAATACATAGTAGAATTACAGTTGGAACTAAATTTGCTGCTAAGTTAATGGACTGGGTTAAAACTAGAAGTAAGAAAGCGCTTATTTGGCTCTTTTGGTTATTACCAGCATTAAGGAAATTGTGGCGCCTTGAGCTTCTGGGGTAAAATGATTGAAGATGATGAACAACATAACTGCAATTGGAGGACATAATTTTGCCATAAACACTCTACTTATCAGGAAGGCTCTATAGAAACAGTGACTTAGAGAAGGCAGGACATTGGATCGTAGAGAAAATTATTTCTGGGGACATGTACAAAATGAAATTATAAACATATATTATTAATATTATAAACAATAATATATAACAGTGCTTTGTGATTTGAAAGTAACTTTATGAATATTGTCTCATTTAAAACATATAATAACTAGTATTTGCATAGTAAATTTTAGTACACAGTACATAGTACATTTTATCCTTTTATTTTATTTCACATTTTTTCAAAACCAAATAAAACAAGCATTTCCATATGCAAAGAAAAAAAAAGATTGCACACACATGAAATAATAAATCTCATATATTTAGCTTACTTCTCTTTATATCTATATAATAAATCCCATCCACAAGGATCCCATCTTCTCCCCACCTTCAATGATACCTTCTGTGATGTAAGCATCTGTAAAAATGGAAATTTGAACCCTGGACTCCAATCCCCAGAAGTCCTTGGCCACTTCCCAGAATGCTTTGTAATCTCACTACTATCCTCACCTGGGCGAGATCAACAATTTCTATTTAAATTGATTGTAAAGCCTACTGGCTCTTTTCCTGTTTCCACTTCCAAGCAGACTCGTCTCTCATGATGTAGGTGAGATTGAATGGGCCTCTCAGCCCACCTAGGCACATGCTTTCTTACTTGTATTTTATTAAATTCTTAATCCTTAATAAACCTCTAAAAATATAATACTTCTAGAGTAAAACTAATTTTTACCTGCCATAGTTTGGCCTAAAATTTTAATCCTAACACATCACAGAAGGTATCATTTGGGAAGACCTACATGTTCATACAGATTAAATATTTCATGTTTTCTGTGGGGTGTCCCTAATGGACTTCCCTGACCAGCAGGGTCCCACAAGGGAAGGGGCTCACCTTTGTGATGGGACCCGAGGAGAGATAGGAAACTGAGAACCAGGGTGAAAAATGACAGACAGGGCAAGTCAGTGTTTGAATAGGGCAGGCAACCCCTGTGATTTTCCCCTTGGGAGGAATATATGAGGATTAATGGAACACAAGGTGGAGGAGAAGATTAAGGTATAAAATGTAAGCCAACAAGGGCCATAGCTAAGGGAGAGGCTTTTGAGAGAGAGAGAGAGAGACAGAGAGATTGCTAGAGAAGATTGAAGATTCAAGAGGAAGTTCAAAGGAGTTGCCTTTGCTTTTATTGTTGAGGAAGCAAGGAGGCGTGAGGCGTTTCCAATCACGTAGCAATCACATCACCGAGTATAGACAATTAAGATTGGGTGGCAAGGTAGAGGGAACACCTTTGGGCGTGTAGATTTCAACCTGCGCTGTCCCCGAGGACTCAGAGCCAAAATGTTAATGAGTTTGTCTTAGGCAAGAGCCACATGGCCATTTCAAGGTTACATTCACAAGCCTCATTGATAAAACCTTGTGCTTGGAGACACAGTAGCCATACAGTTATTTATGATTCATAGATGTGAATATGCTTGGGATGCTACATATTCACTGATTTCAGTTCACTCTCTGGAGGTAACATCCACCATTTATTCTTCCAGTATTAATTCTGTTGCTATGTATAATGTTCTCTGTTTTTTACATTTCATTATTCATTATCCTGTGTAGTTCTTTCTAAGCTTTTTTTTTTAAATTAGCCTCTCATTGTTTCTTATGATGTAACAATATTCCAATATTCCATTACAATAATATACCACAATTTGTTTAATCATTCCCCAACTGATGAGTGTCCCCTGTTTCATCTATCCTTACAGCAATCTTTGTAAAGGAGATGACATTATTACCTCTGTTTTTATAAAAGAGGAAAACAACACCGAGAGAGCTTAAGTGACTTGTTCAGGGTCTTACAAGTTGAAAGTATCTGAATCAGAATTCAAACTCAGCTCTTCTTGACACTGAGACCAGCCTTCTATGCCTTTTGTCATCTGGCTGCCTCATGTTACCTAATAATGATACATTAATATTTTTAAAATAGTGATGTGGGTTCCCAGTTCAATGCCTGAAAAACTATTTAGTAGAACTAAAATGCTCAGCACTTTAATAATCCTCATGAATTCAGATTTAGCCACCAAATAGATATTTCTCTAATAACAGTATTTTCTTGGTTATTATTCTCTCACACAGTATTTCCATTTCTTTGGATGAAGTCAAAATCTGGTATGTAGTGCCCCTACCCTCAATGAATGGGATACAATGGTATTATTGTGAAAGTTGAAGATTTGGTGGTCATTAGATATGGTACCACAGAGGCTATTTGTGTCTATAGGTACAAAACCTTATCTGGTTGCTCTTGCTGATGCTTAAGTTCCTTGTTCTATGATCCACAGTGGTTATTCCAAGCTCTTTCCTATGACCTGACCACACCTACAGTATCACATTAAATTCTGGCTAGCCCATGTTGATAAACTTAAGAGTGTCCAGAGGAGGATTACAAGGATCATGAAGAGACTTAAGGTTTTCCCAGACGCAAATTGGCTGCAAGAACTCTACAGATGTTTGTTTTGGAGAACAGCCTTGACCTTTGCTTCTTGCCACATAACTTACTGATCATGCAACTATTTGCCCTTCCTTATGCTCAGACTTGATTTCCCAAAAGTGATTCCCATCAGCTTCCTTGCCAGCTCTGGTGAGAAATCTTTGACCCATTTGTTAGTACTCATTTTAGTTTCTGACTCACTTTCATCCCAACCCTGACTCAACTTGCCTGGTTTCAACTACCAGCCTCCAACACTCCTGACCAAATGACTTTCCAGAATCAGTCAGAGAAGCCAAGGGAGGAACAAATGGCACAGTCTATGAATATTCATTACCAATGAAATTCCCAAGGCATGATTCACTTCAGGAAATTCCTATTTAAACTGACCAGCCTCAGTCTCTAGCCTATGCGCAGTACATGAGAGTCACTTAATGAATGTCTTATGTGTTGATTGAGGGAATGTGATTATATGAAATTGTGGAAAAACAGAAGGACTCACTAAAAGTGTAACAGTACTGGGCAGTAGGTGTCAGAACCCTTTCTCAAACAGATACCAGCCATTTAAATTTGCTGATGATGAGGGTAATTCTTCGTTCATGATTATTTCAAACAATTTTACTAATTTGGTCAAAGAAATCCATTCCCTGTCACACATTCTTTTCAACTTGTGAGAAATTGATAACAAGTTTTAATAAAGATGGACCCAATTTCATCAGTTCGATGTAATGAGGTGATGTGACATTAGATTAAAATGTAAATTACCACAGGAATTGCTTTTATCTTCCTAATGTAATAAGGGAAGGCTATAAGTGGATTGCATTTACCAGTTTGCATACCTCATGAACAGAAAGTCGAACTAAAGAGGAAATGCTATTTGCTAAAACCATTATGATTAAGAGATTGGTTTTCCCAAACAAAGTTCTTTTTTTCCATTTACACATACACTGTTCAGGAGCTTAGTGCTTCAATATTGAAAGACTCTAGCTTACCTGTGTATAATTTTTGTAAAATCCAAGATTGAAAAAAAATTTTGAGAGAAATTTCAGGAAAAGAAGTTGACTAACTCCTCAAATCAAGAAAGTGAACTGTTTAGAGAAAGTACTATAAAGAAACCTACACTACATCAGAAGATCCAGAAAGAACTTTGGGATGTAATTGATTGAACTGAAGGGGGTTGAACATATCATTTATACTGAATGTAAACTCTTATGCCAAAGGGGACTTCCCCCAACTGGCTTTTTGTCAATGTGCCTAGCAAACATTGGTTTTCTCTCTCTCTTCTATTTCTCTCTTATCTCCAACTATTGTAGTTTCCTCTTAGAAAGTACAATATTGTATGCACCTTTAGGTAGGAGATCTTTAGAGGTTTAAGCTAGTTATATTAAATGATTTACTGGGAAGACTAGTCTCCCAAAGAATCACAGGGGAAATGGTGAAGATAGGATTAACTCTCTCCTTGTCTATTTTTAGCTAAACAAATCAAGAACTCAAAGCACCTCTACTTAACACTAAGTAAGAGAATTCAAGAGTCACTTACTAGAGTAAGTTCATACCTCCAAAGACCACTGCCCTCCCCCCACCCCGGGAAGTGCTAGGCAAATTGAAATGCTGCCACTGATTTCTGTGTAGAAGGGAGAATGACAGGAAGTGACAGGAAATGATGTGGAAATTTGGAGTATAAAAAGAAGAGACCAGCATAGTCTACATTCATTCCCTTCCTGGCATTTGGAGAGATTGGTTCCAGAGATTCCTGCCTTGGCTTTGGAGGAGGCTGCATTGGTGGAATACTGGCTGAAGACACTACTGAGACTATTGGCTGAGGATTAATAGGAAATCCACATGGAGATCAGGACTTGGGGAAGCACTGCCAGGGCTGAGCCTGGCTTCTCAGGAGAAGGGCTGGTAGGCTTATTAGAATCGGTCTCTTTATCTACATTTTTCCACTTTTGCTCTTTCTACCTCTTTGTAAATAAAGCTATGAAAAGCCATTTTTACTTAAAGTACAATATTTTTAAATCAGTGACTACAATATTACTTTAGAATTCTCATACTTAGCATAAAACCTAAATTTAAACTCTTACACCTTAACCTACCATGCATCTCTCCATTGTGACCTTGGCTCACCTAGGGGATCTTTAGGGATTGTGGTATTTTAAAATTTCTGCAATGATACAGTATTGCTCAATGAATATTTGTATTGATAAGGTGGGATTTTTCTCTAGGGAAGGGTTTAGAATTTTTCACATTTCTAATTTATATGTTTTCCCCTACCCCACCTCAATTAGAATGTATTTTTCTTGAAGGCAAGGACTATATTTTTTGCCAGCTTTTTAATCCCAAGCAACTAGCACAGTATCTGACATATAAGAAATGCTTAGATTAACTGACTGATTAAAGTATAAAAATACTATATAACTTCATAAATGTGATATAGGTTACTTTCTTCCTCTTAATCAGTTCTGGATCCAATTCATTATCCATCTGCATTGTGAACCCCAGGTACATGGGATAAATGTACCAACTCAGTAGAATGCCCATTCACTGATATGGCATAGTCTAGATAGAAGGCATTTTTCTTCCACCTATTTTTTTTGTCCTATTAATATTATTAGATCAATTTCTCTCTGAATCATAGATCTTATATTATAGTTATAGAATATAGTCTGTTTGAGGGTTGGACTATTTTTCATTTTATTTTTGTAGCTCCTAGTTTGTAGTTCCTAGAAGAATTTCTTGCAACTATTTGGGAGGGGTGCTATTCTGTACCTCTGGTTTCGATAGGGAAAGGAACTTGCAGTGAGAAAAGTCACTCTGAGAGTAGATCTGCAGCTGTCACTCTGAAACTTGAAGTCTTAGAGCCAGCTGTTTGGGCTCTGAGAGAGTGAGTGAGTGGCCCAGTATTACACAACCAGTATGTTTCAGAAGTGATACTTGAATCCACGACTTCCTGATTCTCCTGACAGCCCAGGCTGACTCTCATCTTCTACATATATGGTACTTGATAAATACTTGTTAGGTTGGATAAGGAGACTAATATAATGAGCACCATACCACTAGTTATAGGGAAAGGATATTCATATTTAATTCCTTAAAGTCTCTGTGCCCTTTACTAATCTCTGAATTTGAGACATTCCTTAAACTCTGCAGTAATTTTTAATTTAACAGACTTCTTTTATGATGCAAATGTATACCTATGCATTTTTAATGGGCTGTTTGGTTCCCCCAAAGTCTCTGGGGAAAGCCTTGTGCTGAGCAGAATCACAGTGATATTGTTCCAGTCTTAGCTGAGAAATAAAATGATTCTTTATTCGAAGGACTAAAGTATGCTGATAAGGGGTTGAGGGGTGAGAATTCTAATCAGTCTTCTTCCAATCTAAAGAAGATACATGATCTGAAGTACATTCTATGAGTCTAATATGAGATATATGATTATTAAAAAAGAGATTGACTTAACAATCCTAACAGGAAAAAAAAAACACTAAAAATGATGGATGAAAAATGCCTATTGTCTAAATTAAACTATGACATATTGGTGGACAGTTAATCCATTGAATTAGTGTATCTGTACTATGTATCTTTGATTGGCACTGCAGATGGACAGAGACTTGGTCCAGAAGTGAATAAGAGGAAGAGAGCAGGCTGCATTGTATTTCTGAAGCTCTGAATATGTTAGTACATTTCATCAGCAAAGCAAAATCATATACTAAAGACTTATTATGTGAACTTAGCATACTGAGGCAGCTAGGTGGTATTATGTATAGAACACTATTCTTAGAATCAAGAAGTCCTGAGTTCAAATCCAACCTTAGAACTTTACTGGCTATGTGACCTTGGACAAGTCACTTGGCTTTAAAATGGTGATGATGATAGTAATAGCACTTGCTTCATAGGGTTGTTGAGGGGAATCAAATGTATTATTTGTAAAGTACTTAGAATACTACCTGGCACATAGTAGGTATAGTACAAGCATTAGCTATTAACTTAATGTAGTCTCTGTGGTTCTAGTTTATACAAAACTTGAAAGTCTTTTATAATTTCTCTTACTTGTCAATGGATACATGCATCTAAATGTTACCTTTCAAAATAACTCATTTTAGAGTTATAGCCTATTTTGAGGAACACCCTTTATTCATTCTGACCTATATGACATTCATCTGTGTCTCCTATTTCTTGTTCTTTGCAAAATGGGAGGAAGATGTTGAAGCCAATTAGTTCTTTTTTTCTCCCATCAAATGTTTTTCTTTTCCAATTAATTTAGAATCAAACATTTGCAGAGATTCTCTCCGCATAGATATAATCACACATAGCTACAGCTATCTTTCTATAAATTCTTTCCAGGACCCAGGAGAGATATGAATTTAAATTCTGCCTATGACACTTGATATGACTATGAATGAATCACTTATCCTTTCCAGGCATCAGTTTCCTTATCTGTAAAATGGAGATAATAATAATAATATATGGTGCCTTCTTTACAGGGTTGTTGAGATGGACAATTACTAAAAAATATATTTTATTTATGATAAACATTTAATGGATATATATGTCATTATATGTATGTGTATATAAATAAATACACAGGAAGTCTGCAAAATCTTGATTCTCTTGGATAATTTTTTGAGGAAAGTTTAATATTTTACCCCCTTTGAGAAATGTTGTAATCCAAATATAAACTAAACAATATATATTTAAATTATTAACATATGATCAGGCATTTTACAACTAAACTTGCTCTTGCCTACTTTTTCTTTGAAATATTTTAAGAGCTTTCCAAACATCTTAAAATATGGGTGTTACCAGCATCAGCAACAGCAAGAGCAAAATCAGCAGCTTCTATCTGCTGAACTGTGTATGCTTTTCCTTTTTTCTTCTCTCTTCCCCTCCTTCCCTCTTTTCCTTCCATTCTCCTTCTCTTCTTTTCTTTCTCCCAGGATCCCTTACCTTCCTCCCTTTTTTCTTTCCTTCTTTTTCTTCTTTTCTATCTCTAAAATGAGACCTAAAATTCCTCTCTAGAGTAGGCAAGGTAGCTGATAGGAAATCACTGTTGGGAAAACAAGACTGAATATGAGGAAGGGAAGATGGATGCATAATCAGTGAGCTATGTCAAAGTCAGATGTGGCCAAGGGGCAGAGTCCAAGGCTATTTAACAAACAAAACATCTGTAGAGTTCTTGCAGCCAATTCTCATATGGGAACATCTTAAGTCTCTTTATTATCCTTGTGTTCCTCCTCTATATACTCTCAAGTTTATCAATATTCTTCTTAAAATGTGTAAGTCAGAATTGAATATAAAATTCCAGGTGTGGTCGAGTCAGGGGAAAGGGTTTGGAATAATCTCTGTGGAGAATGAAATGAGGATTGGAAAAGGACTGTCGAGTAGCAAGGACCAATATGAGGCTATACCATGGTCACATCCAAATCCCCTCAATCCTAAAACCATCCCCCTTTTAATCTTTTCCAGTTACCATTTCATCTCCAATGCCTCTTCTTCCTCATCCTCCATCTACTCTCTCCTTAGCCCTTCACAATCTGGATTCTGTCCCCTTATCTCTTATTTTTGTTCAGTCATTTCAGTTGTGTTTGACTCTGTGAAACCATTGGGGATTTCTTGACAAAGATACTGGAGTAGTTTGCCATTATGAGGCAAACGGGGTTATGTGACTTGTCCAGCTAGGAAGTGTCTGATTCCAGATTTGAACTCAGGAAGATGAATCTTCCTTACTCTAGGCATGGCACTCTCTCCATTGAATCACACATCTCTACTAGAACTGATCTTTCAGAAATCTCCAATAATTTGCTTATTAAAAAAGCCATTGCTCTTTCTTAGTAATCATCCTTCCTCCTTGATATTTCTGAAACTCTATTCATGAACCCTCCCTTGTTTACTGGCTAAGGATCTTCTTGTCTATTTGTTACTCTCTCTTCAATATCCGCCTGCCCCCCCGCAACCCCAAGATCTTAGTATCAAATTTCTCCAAAGTTCTGTTCTTGGACACTTTCTTTTTCTTTCTTGGAAATCTCATTTGTTCTCATAGCTTCAGCTATCATCTCTAAACAGTTGATTCCCAAATTTACCTTTCAGTCCTTAACATCTCTTTCACACTCCTGATCCACATTTTCCACTGACTCTGGGATATCTCAATTTGAGTATCCTACTAGCACCTCAAACTCAGCATGTAAAATGCTAAATATTTCTTTCTCCCAAACCTACTTCTTCTCACCTTCTTTTTCATGTCACCATCCTCCATCACCATTATTCACCCAGGTTGGAAACATTAGTGCTATCTTTATCTTTTTTATCCTACTCTCTCCACATCTACTCAGTTAAATACCATAACTTTAACTCTGCAATCCCTTTCATACCTGACCTCTTCCCTTTTTCTATTGACCACACTTAACATTAGACCTCCATACCATGTAACTGGATAATTATTGTAATAGTCCCCTAATGAGTCTCATAACTTTTACACTTCTTTCTCACTTTACTCTCTCCAACCATCTCCCAGCTCTGTTATCTGTACTCTATCCATCATCCTCATCTCTCAGTCATGAAACTTTGGACTCAACCTAGATCCATCTGTTTCAGTAGGCAAGTTTATCTAATCTTTCCAGGAACCAGGACTCCATGCTACTCCTTGGCTAACTTCTTATCATGTCACCACACATATACCCTTTCCCCTTTTCCTCAACATGTTTATTATCTTTCTTCATTAAAATATAAGTTGTTTGAGGCTAGGAGCTACGTAGCAACTTCCCTTCTATCTATCCATCTATCCATCCATCAAGTCATTAATTTTTCAATCCATCTATCTTTCTCTTTGTTATCTATGTTTATCTCTACCTACCTACCTACCTACCTACCTACCTACCTACCTACCTGCCTGCCTACCTGCCTACCTTATCTATCTATCTATCTATCTATCTATCTATCTATCTATCTATCTATCCATCCATCCATCACTTTCTCTCTGTCTCTGTCTCTCGGTCTCTCTCACTCTCTCTCTCCTCTGTTTCCTCCTCACCACTACTAAATTTGTCTTTCATATGCCCAGATCTGATTATGTTCTTCTTCTACTCAGAACTCTTTAATGGTTCCTGATTGACCATTGGATAAAGGTAAAATAGCTTAGCCTGCTTTCAGGGCCATGGAAAATTGGATACCATCCTACCTTTCAAATCAAGTCATTTGAAAAAATAATGATTAAGTGCCAATTATGTGTAAGGCACATCTTCCCTTTTACTCCACCCCCATGCCTATCATCTCTGCCTAGTGAAATACTACCCATCTTTCAAGGTCAAGATCAAATGTAATTTTCTAATTGAAGTCTTGTCTAGCTCCTACAATAAGTAAATGGCTCTACCCCTTTTGGGTCTCATATAACAACTGAATCGCCCCGCCTTCATACATAAGAGATATTATGGCTGTTTATTCATGTGTCATATCTCTATCCCCCAACCTAACTTGATCATGGGCTCTAGAAGATCAGAAGAGATGCCTTATTTGTCTTTTATTATCTTTCCCAAAACCTGGTACAATACTCTTCACATGTTAAGCTTTACATGTTATACATTAAATGTATAATTACAAAATAACAAATGTTTTTTTGAAGTTTGCTTTCTAAATACCCAATTCCTTTACAACCTTATGCAGTTCACACTCTGAACCAAACTATTGGGCTAAAGGGCCCTGGACGTTCTCAGTCTCTTTGAGAACCGAAAAAACCCCCAAATTTTATATAGCATATAATATAATTTAAAAACAAAGACATAAACTTAGTCCTTTGCAATTTCACTCAAATGTAGCCTGGGAAAGTACAAATCACTAGCAACATGTCTTTGTTACAGAGATTGAATCTGACAAGGGCAGAGACTGTTGAAGACATCTGTTATGCAGGCTTTTTTTGCTTAAAAGAATTAGTTTTAATCCAATCAAGAAAGGGTGGGTTATAGTGGTCTATCTGCCAGAAAAAGGGCAGAGGTTCATTATATAAAGCCTGAGTCTTACTATGATATCTAATTGAAGCTAGTCCTAAATTCTCAAAAGTTTTGACATCAGAGCTCAAGCTCTGGCTTAGACAATCTTATGGAAAAGGCTTCATTCATCTACTGGCTCTTGTTATGTAAGGCTCAGCCTAGCAGAATTCAGGGACTTCTCTGCCCAGAAAATTGCCTACCATGTGATGATTTATTTCAGCCTTGGTCACTTGGAAAAGAGCCTACTAAATTGCAGGATACATAATAAATCCACATAAATCATCAGCATTTCTATATATTAACAATGAAGTTCACGGCAAGATATAGGAAGAGAAATTCCACTTAAAATAACTCTGGACAATGTAAAATACCTAGGAATCAAACTACCTGGGAATCTACTTGCCAAGAAAAAGCCAGGAATTTTATGAACACAATTACCAAACACTTTTCACAAAAAGAAAGCCAAATCTAAAGAACTGGATAAATATTAATTGCTCAAAAATGACAATTCTACCTAAACTAATTTACTCATTTAATGCCATGTCAATCAAACTACTAAATAATTATTTTCTAGATATAATAAAATCCATCTGAAAGAATGAAAGGTTAAGAATATCAAGGGAATTTTAAAATTGTGAAGGAATGTAGCCTAGCAGTGGCAGATCTCAAATTCTGCTAGAAAACAGTAATCATCAAAACAGTCTGGTACTGGCTAAGAAACAGAATGGGAGATGAGTACAGTAGATTAGATACACAGTATATGCAGGGGTAAATGACCTGAGCAACTTAGGTTTAGATAAACCCAAAGATCCCAGCTTTTGGAAGAGGAACTCATTGTTTAACAAAAACTGCTGGAAAAATTGGAAAACAGTATGGCAGAAGCTAGGTATAGACCAGATATCTCACACCCTATACCAAGATATGGTCAGAATGGCTAGATGATTTCAATATAAAGATTAATACCATAAGTAAATTAGGGGAACACAGAATATTTACCTTTCAGATCTATGGAGTAGAAAAGAATTTATAGGGGGCAGCTGGGTGGCTCAGTAGATTGAGAGTCAGGCCTAGAGATGGGAGGTCCTAGGTTCAAATCTGACCTCAGACACTTCCCATCTGTGTGACCCTGGGAAGTCACTTAACCCCCCCATTGCCTAGCCCTTACCACTCTTCTGCCTTGGAGTAAATAGTCAATACCATGTATTGACTCCAAAATGGAAGGTAAGGTTTAAAAAAAAAAAAGAAAAGAAAAGAATTTATGAACAAACAAGAGAAAGAGAGCATGTAAAATGAATAATTTTGATTATGTTAAATTAAAAAGCTTTTTTAAGAAATAAAATTGATTAAAAAGGAAACAATAAACTATGGGGAAATTTATAACAAATTGTTCTGATAAAGCTCTAATTTCTCAAATCTATCAAGAACTAAGTCAAATTTATAAGAATACAAGCCATTCCCCAATTGACAAATGGTCAAAGGGTATTAACAAGCAGTTCTCTGATGAAGAAATCAAAACTATCATATGAAAAATATTCTTAAAACACTCTTGATTAGAGAAATTCAAATTAAAAGAACTCTGAGGTACCATCTCACATCTATCAGATTGGACAATATGACAGTAAAGGAAATTGATAGATTTTGAAGAGGATGGGGCAAAATTGGGACACAAATGCATTGTTGGTGGAGTTGTTAACTAATCCAACCATTCTGAAAGGTGATTTGGAATTATGTCCAAAGGGCTATAAAACTGTGATATAAAACCTTTGATCCTGTAATACCACTACTGGGTCTATATTCCAAAGAGATAATTAAAAGGGGTAAAGGACCTACTTGAACAAAAATATTTATAGTAGCTCTTTTTGTAATGGCAACGTTTTGGAAAAAGGGGATGTCCATCAATTGGGGAATACCTGAACAAATTGTGGAATATAATGGTGATGGAATGTTATTGTGTTGTAAGAAATTATATGTGAGATGATTTCAGAAAAAAAAAACTGGAAAGATTTACATGAACTGATGCAGAGCGAAATGAGCAGAACTAGGAGAACATTGTAGACAGTAAAGGCAATATTGTAAAATGATCAACTGAAAACTTGGCTACTCTTAGCAATGCAATTATCCAGGACAATTCTGAAAGACATGATGGGGAACACTATCCATCTCTAGAGAAAGAACTGTTGGAGTCAGATGGATGCAGATGAAAACATGCTATTTTTATTTTTTATTTATTTTTATTTGGTCATTTCCAAACATTATTCATTGGAAACAAAGATCATTTTCTTTTCTTCCCTCCCCCCTCCCACCACCTCTCCCATAGTCCACACGCAATTCCACTTGGTATCACATGTGTTCTTGATTCAAACTCATTTCCATTTGTTGGTATTTGCATTAGAGTGTTCATTTAGAGTCTCTCCTCAGTCATATCCCCTCCACCCCTGTAGTCAAGCAGTTGCTTTTCCTCCGTGTTTTTACTCCTACAGTTTATCTTCTGCTTGTGGATAGTGTTTTTTAGATCCCTGAAGATTGTTCAGGGACATTGCATTACCACTAATGGAGAAGTCCATTACCTTCGATTGTACCACAATGTATCAGTCTCTGCGTACAATGTTTTCCTGGTTCTGCTCCTTTCGCTCTGCATCACTTCCTGGAGGTTGTTCCAGTCTCCATGGAATTCCTCCACTTTATTATTCCTTTTAGCACAATAGTATTCCATCACCAACATATACCACAATTTGTTCAGCCATTCCCCAATTGAAGGGCATCCCCTCATTTTCCAATTTTTGGCCACCACAAAGAGTGCAGCTATGAATATTCTTGTACAAGTCTTTTTTCTTATTATCTCTTTGGGGAAAACATGCTATTTTCCATGTCAGTGTATTTACAGTTTTATTTTGGAGTTTTGGTTTTGTATGATTGTACTCTTACAATGGCCAATATGGAAGTATGTTTTCATGATAATAAAAAAGAAAAGCAGGCACATTTTTATCCCCAGAGGTATGGGGGAAATAATGATTTTCCTGCATTTGATAAGAAGTTTGGATGTTGGGCATCACATGGAACACACCCTTTAGTATCTGTATAGCTGATCAACTCTGAAATACTGTTGAATGCATTTCTCCTTCACAACATGAAATACCTGTAGCAATCAGCTTCTAATGCAGCTGATTATGTGCAGGATGGATATAGATTCTTGCTAGCTGTGAGATCCTGGGCTGGACAAGTCGCTTAATGCTCTCAGTCTGTTTCCTTATCTGTATATAGTGGTAGTCTCTCGGTGACCGAGAATGACAATTGTCTTTGTGTGTTTTCATCTACGGTGTACCCTCATGTGGCTTTGGAGTCCAAAGGCTGAGGCGCACAGTTTGTGGCACATGGGGCCTGGGTTGCCAGTTGTTACGGGAGGTGCTGTTGTGGCCTGGTGTCGGTGTTCACGCGCAGAGGCAAGACGTTGGCGTCGTTCATCTTCAAAGGTGATGGCGGCATGGTGAATGTGGGTTCTCCAGATGCTTCTGACAGAGGCAGTGAGTTCTAGTTGCTTTGGTGTAATGCCAGCCCACTTCAAGTTGGACTTTAGCTGATCCTTGAATCTTTTCTTTGGTCAGCCTTGTTTCCTGAGTCCAGCTGACAGTTCACCATAGAATACCTGTCTTGGTATTCGCTGTGGGTCCATGCGGATGACATGTCCAGACCATCGTAGCTGGGTTTTGAGGACCATGACTTTGATGCTGGTGGAGTTGGCTCTGTCGAGGACTTCCTGATGGTGATTCGGTCCTGCCATCGGATCCTCATGATTGACCGGAGGGAGCTTTGGTGGAATTGCTCCAGCTGTTTCATGTGCTTCCAGTACAGTGTCCATGTCTCACAACTGTACAGGAGCGAGCTGAGGACCACTGCGTTGTACACTTTGAGCTTCGCCGCAGTGCTTACACTTCTGTGTTGGAGGACTTTGCAGCACAGCCGCTCAAGTGCCTGGCTGGCCTTTTGGATCCTGGCATTGATCTCGTGGTCTAGGGACCCGTCGTTGGCGATGGTGCTGCCCAGGTACTTGAAAGTGTTGACGTTAGAAAGCTGCGTGCCATCGATTGTAATGCACGGCTGGTTCGTTGGCCTCCCTGGTGCAGGCTGGAACAGCACCTCTGTTTTGCTGAGGCTGATAGTCAGGCCAAACAGTTTTGTTGCGGTGGAGAACCTGTCCACAATGGTTTGGAGATGATTTTCTTGGTGGGCCATGAGAGCACAGTCATCTGCAAAGAGAGCTTCCGGGATGAGTCTCTCTGTTGTCTTTGTTTTTGCAGTCAGGCGGCAAAGGTCGAATAGTGAGCCATCCAGTCTGTATTTGATGTAGACGCCCAGGTCTAGATCCATCACAGCATGTCGTAATACTTGGGTGAAAAATAGGTTGGATAGTACCGGAGCAAGGACACAGCCTTGTTTCCCGCCATTGGAGATGTTGAAGCGATCGGAAGTCTCTCCACCAGATAGGACTTCCCTTGTCATGTCAACATGAAAGAGTTGGATCAGTTTGATGAATTTTGCTGGGCAACCGAGCTTGCTGAGGATCACCCACAATGCATCCCTGTTCACTGTGCCGAACGCCTTTGTCAGGTCTATGAAGACAATGTAGAGACTCAGGTTCTGCTCAAGGCATTTTTCCTGCATTTGCCTCACCGTGAAGACCATGTCGATGGTGCTGCGATCTGGTCGGAAGCCACATTGTGATTTAGGCAGGTTCTGCTCTGAAACAGATGACAGGAGTCTGTTGAGTATAACACGGGCAAGGATCTTTCCAACAGTGGAGAGTAGTGAGATGCCTCTGTAGTTGTCACAGGCTGCTTGTGAGCCTTTGTTCTTGTATAGGGCTACGATGGAGGCATCTCTGAGTTCTGGGGGCATGTCTTCCTCTTCCCATATGCTGGTCAGTACTATGTGGAATGCCTGGAGTGCCTTTCCATTTAAGGCCTTGTACACCTCGGTTGGGATCCTGTCTTTACCGGGTGCCTTGCCTGCACTCATTTGTTTAATGGCTTTTTGGACTTCCTCTATTGAAGGAGGGATGTCAAGTTGTTCAATGGTGCGGTTTTGGGGGATCTGGTCAAGGGCGCTTTGGTCTACTGAAGAGGGTTGGTTGAGAAGCTGACTGAAGTGTTCTTTCCACCTGTTGCGGATGCCTTTTTTATCTTTTATGAGAGTGTCACCGTCAGAGGATAGCAAGGGAATGGTGGTGGGTTTTAATGGCCCATAGACAGTCTTGAGGGCATTGAAAAATTGTTTGTAGTTTTTCGTGTCAGCAAAGGGCTGGATTTCTTCTCTCCCTCCATCAAAGGATTATTTTGAGGATCAAATGAAATAACATATGTAAAACACGATGCCAACCTTAACACATAATATACAGAGGAGCTACTAAGTGGCATATTGGATAGAGATCCAGGCCTGAAGTCAGGAGGTTCTGGGTTCAAATATGGTCTCAGATACTTCCATGCTTGTGTGACCCCGGACAAGCCACTTAACTCCATTTGGCTAGTCCTTACCCTTTTGCCTAGTAATATATATTACTAAAACAGAAAGTAGTGATTAAAAAAAACAATATAAATACAAGTTACTATAATTAAAATACCAAATATATATATATATATCTCTGTAGAATCCACCAGATGCCCTAACAGCTGAGAGATATCAGAGTATAATAGAAAGAGCTTTGTATTTTCAGTAAAAAGACCCAGATTCAGAGGAGAAAGACAACATCATTCTTAGGACACCCTCTTTCCTTACTATCCTGCCCCCAAGATGGCTATAACGGCAGTCTTGCTCCAGGGAATTTTTTTTCCCTTTTTCAGAAGCATGCTTAGGTGAGCCTATTCTACTTACACACATACACACGCACACACATACTCACACACAAGCACTCTTAGCCTCACTCACCCACTTGCTTCTGTTTCAGAAATAGCTAATTACAGTTTGCTGGCATGTATTATGCATGTGACCTTCTCTGAACCTCAGATCCCACACCTTTAAAATGGATAGTACCTAAGGGAGGAGGGATAGAATATGCATTTATTCAGTGCCCACTATATGCCAGGCACTGTGCTCAGTGCATTACAAATATTGTTTCATTTAATTTGGAGCAAAAAAGCCTGGAGATTTTTAGATTTTTATCAACTCTGCATCCTTGGGAAATATACCACCATCCCTAATATCATCATCATCATTATTTGGTGGACTTGACCATATATTTTTCTATTAACCTATTACCATTACATTGGGAAACAAAATATATTTATTCAGATCTAGAATAACCCAATAAAATACCTCTCTCTGGAGCTAGATAGTTTGAAGAAACTGTCAATGGATTGGGCTCATAGCATTTAGAATTGAAGGAACTTTAAAGATCATGGTAGTCCAACTCCCTCACTTTACAGATGAGAAAACTGATACCCAGGAAGCAAGTGAATGTCATACACTGTGTGCATGCTTAGGTTGTCATCTGTGCCTAGACCCTCTGACTTTGAGTCCTCTGCTCTTTCTGATGTACCATGCTATATCACTGGGCTATGGGGGAATTGGAGGACATCTAAAGAGAAAATGTGGTATGCCTCTCATCTAACCCAAACCAGGGCTTCTTAACAAGGGGTGTGTGTGTGTGTGTGTGTGTGTGTGTGTGTGTGTGTGTGTGTGTGTGTGTGTGTTCTAGATGGCAAAGTGGATAGAGTGCAGAGTATGAAGTCAGGAAGATTCCCTTCTTGAGTTCAAATCTTGCCTCAGATACTTATTAGCTATGTGATCCTGGGCAAGTCACTTAACCCTGCTCACCTCAGTTTCCTCATCTGTCATATGAGTTGGAGAAGAAAATAGCAAAACATTCCAGTATTTTTGCCAAGAAAACCCCAAATGGGGTCACTAAGAATTGGACATTACTTCAATGACTGCGTAACAATAGAGATGTGTGTGTGTGTGTGTGTGTGTGTGTGTGTGTGTGTGTGTGTGTGTGTGTGTGTGTATGGTTATGCCATGGACCCCTTTGGTAGTTTGAATAAATCTAGGGACTCCTCAGAAGAACATTTTTCAATAATTTAAGAAAATGCTAATTTCAGTCAGAGGTTAGTGAAAATAAATATGGTGGTGGTTTTTTTGTTGCTGTTGTTGTTGCTGTTATCCAAGTTCACATATTCTCTGGAGTGTATCCTTAGTTTGATCCCAAATTAAGACTTCTGATTTAATGGATGAATACTTTACTATCTAAAAAAGTACTGCAGATTACATAATTTCTGTACATTTCCCCTTTCTGCTGGCTCCCATATTTATACCCATATATCTGTATTTTAGTGAGAAAGATGTTAGGGGTTTAGCTTGAGTGAACAGAGGGCAATTTCAGCCCATTAAATAATTATGAGCACAACAATGAAATACCCAGTTCCTATGGATAACTCTAGTGCTAGGAGATGTTGCTGACACATAATGGCATTATTTCAGGAAAGGTAATGGAGAGAATTCTGGGGAATGGAAAGAGCTCTAGACTGGGAGTCAGATTCAAATCCTGCCTCTGGCACATAATAACTAATCACCTAACTTTCTCAGCCTCAGTTTCCTCATCTATAAAATGAAGTGCCTAGACTTGATGGTCTTGAAGGTCCCTGCCAGATCTAAACTATATTCCAATAGTCCTATGAACCTATGAAGTACTAGTCACTGTGCTAAGTGCTTTACAATTATGATATACTTTGATTCTCATGACAACCCTGGGAGGGAGGTGTTATTATTCCCATTATATAGTTGTGGAAACTGAGGCAGACCCAGATTAAATTATTCACCCAAGGTCATATAGCTAGTAAAAGTCTGAGGTTGGATTTGAACCCAGTTCTTCTTCACTCCAGGTCAGTGCTCTAGAACTTTGCAAGGTGGTTGGCACAGACTTGTTTGTGCTATATGATTCAGCCTGGAAACTAATCTTCCTGCTGTGCCAATAAGGTACGAGGGGAGGGGAAGTTCAGGGGTCAAAAAGCTTGTTGTCAGTACAAGAAACTAATAGAGGCAATAAGGTGATGCAGAGGATAGAGCATCAGCCCTGGAGTCATAAAGACCTGAGTTCAAATCTGATCTTGGACACTACCTATGTTACCTTAGGTAAGGCACTTGAGCTCTGCCTCAGTTTTTTCAACTGTAAAAATGAAAATGATAATAGCACCTACCTCCTGGGGTTCTTGTAATGATCAGATGAAATAATATCTGTAAAAATGACTTAGTATAGTGCCTGGCAAATAGTAAGCATCATATATAAGCTTATTTCCTCTTTCCCTCTTCATTGTTCAAAATAACTAAAGATCAATATTCTGAAGCAATGCATCAAGAGACATATCTGTTATATTATATGTTATAGAGTCCAAAACCCAGGTTATAAATAAATGTCTGAGAAGGATCTAGATTATAGCTAGGTCCAGGTGTGAAGTGTAGGATTAAGTATAAGGACATTGGATGAGAGTGGGATTAAAGAAAGAAAGGAGAGAGCAGTAGATTTAGAGTCAGAAAACCTTGCATTGATTCTTGATTCTGCCCCTTACTATCCACGTGATATCAGGCAAGTCTCATTACCTCTTTGTTTCATCAAATGTAAAATGATGATGCTGGACTAAAAGATCCCTAAGGGCCAATCCCACTCTAAAAATCCTATGAAGCAGCAAGAGTTGCTGAGTCTGGCAGCCTCGACTTCGCTCTTCTCCCTGGCAGTACACATTGTCCTTTTGAACTGGACAGGGTTGGGGTACAGCCACCCTCCCCATTTAACAAGATGAACTACAGCTGCTCTTGCAGGTGGCAGAAGTTGCATGTTTCAGAGGTGCTTGGAGGCACTCCCCAATGGGTGCTGGGGAAGCAGCTGGACAGCTATTGCTGTTTCCCACACTTTTTGGTTATCCTGGCAAAATTATTGTTATTGTTGTTCAGTTGTTTCTGACTCTTTCTGACCCTATGTGAAATTTTCTTGATAAAAAATACTAGAGGAGTTTATCATTTTTTTCTTCATCTCACAGATGAGGAAACTGAGGCAAACCATTAAATGAGTTGACCAGGAATGCACAGCTAGGACCAGATATGAACCCAGGACTTCCCATATCTAGCCTTGACTCTATTCACTGAGTCACCTAAGTGCCCTCAAAGTATATTGATTTTGAAAATATTAGGATGTTCATGTCATAATGCTTTGATATTTGAGAAAGCAAGATTAATCTTTTCAAAATATGGGCACAAGCACAGCCCATGGGAGACCTGGTCTGAATAATTTTTGCTTATTCACTGAAGTTATCTTAAAGAGCTCTCCTTTTTTTCTTCTTCTGACTATTGACATTCATTAAAAAAATTTGAGTTCCAAATTTTCTTCTTCCCTCCTATACTCCCTCTCCTTCTTGAGAGAGTAAGTAATCTGATATAAATTTTACATGGCAATCTTGTAAAACACTTTTCCATATTAGTATGACTCTCTCTTCTTGAAGATTCAAAAATGTTGAAGATTGAAAGAACATGACAATTGTGTTTGTGTGTTTAACCTAATTAAATAACATCCCTGTGGCAAAAAAAGGTGAACCTAGGAGGGCATTAATAAGATCTGGTCCTGTTTTATGGCTCACTCCTCAAATAATGTGGCATAGTACCAAGAGCAATGAATCTGAAAGGTTAGAATATTCATGTGTATGAATACTTCCTTTAACATTTATAAGTAGGGTGACCATGGGCAAGTCACAAAATCTCTCTAAGATTCAGTTTAGTCATCTATAAAATGGGATTAATTTTATCTTTAGTGCCCATTCCAAAGGCTTGTTGGTAGAATAAAATGAAATAATGCATGTAAAATGATACATAAATGGGAACTATTATAACTTAAAAACTGGAGTCTCAGATGGCCTTATGATGGGGTCACCTATCCTACATAATTTGATTTCTGCAAGAAAGAATGCCACCACCACCCCTCATCAAAATATCTTCTTCACTTGCTTGCTGATGCATCATAAATTACTTTGTTAGAGAGATTTCTTCCCTTGGGACTTCTAGGATTTCCTTCCTCCAGAGTCTTCCAATCAAGGCACAAATAGTCCCTGAAGGCGTAACATTTTATACTACAGTCATCTATCCCTTTTAGCATGATTAGTTGATAGTTCCCTAAGAAAGAAGGCTTAAGAGAATGAAAAATGGGATAGTTACTATGGGAGGATGAATAGAGACTTACCAGGATGCTTGGTTGAGGGGAAATCTGTATTTTATTTTGGAGGTGTCATTCTGTTTCAGGGGATGTGTAGGAAACCATGGGGGCTCCCTCCCCAATACTGTCCCCAGGTCTATGACTCTTGACTTTCCCTTTTCTCACAGCTAGCTGTCACCCTCCCTCTTGATTATGCTTCTGCTTAAAGCAGGAAATAAAATCCAAAGAAGGCCAGACCTTAGATCTAGGATCAGTCAAGAAGAGATCATCTATTATAGCTTCCTACCTTCAGAAAGGGAAAGTGATAGCAATCCAACAGGCTTTGTGTACATAGTTCATGCAGAGCACTGAGTTTAGGGATATAGTCCCTAAGGACTGGAGGGGCTTGTATTTTGGGTCCCTCACCTCCCATTTTACAGATGATGCAACCAAAGCATTTCACAGTTTACAAATAGACCTGGGAGGTAGGTGAAATGAAAATCCCCAGATAGTTGAGGAAGCAAAGGAAGACAGAGTTTGAGTGACCTGTCCAAGGTCATATGCTAGCAAGAATATCTGATGCAGGACATTTTTCTGGGCCCAAATCCCTAAGCTGCTAAATGGTAGAATGTCAACCCTTTACATGGTCAAGCACTTAAAGGTTTGGTCCTGGCACTTAGGCACTCTGAAAATCTCTTTAAATAGGAGTCAACGGGCTTCTGAGAAGGTTGCTTCAGCACATGAATATGGCAGAAAAGAAGCTGCCTTGCCATGTAGTTGAACATTTAACAGGTCAGAGTGTTCCTGCCTCTCACACAGACATCCATCTTCATAGAAACGGAGAGACCTTCAGTCCCTGCCAGGAATGACTTATGGTTATTGCCTCATCATCAGCAAGTCACCATGCCTGCTGCACGAGCCAGGTCCAAACTGCCCCAAGTGGCCCATTAGCAAATAGATTAAGGCTTCTCCTTAATGGCTAATAGATGACCTGCTAGGTGGAGATGGTACATTTCCTTAGTTTTGGTTGTGGAGACTTATTCCAAGACAACCTTTCAGGCTATCAGAAAACAATGGTTCTTGCAAGCAGGCTTGTTCATGCATGCACATGTATGTATATGTGTGTAGTGGATGGAGGCATACTTTCTGAAAAGGACCCATAATCCCCCAAACCATTTTATCCTGAAAATTCCAAACAATAGTCACCCACAAACTGAGATTCATTGGGCTACCATATGGGGTCATGCCTGGAGAGCCCACGTGAACATGGAGTCCCTCCTGACCTTTGAGCACTTTCAGCCTAAAGAATGGTGGGATAAACATCTTGTGCTTGATTAACTTTTCTATTAACCAACTGACAGAGGAGGTTTGGAGAAGAACAGATGTGACTGGGAAGCTGCTTGTGTAACAGGAAAAGCAGACAACAATGATCCTTAATAGCAGATCCAAGTTGCATATGGTTCACGCATAAAAGCTAATAGAAGCGACTAGTTTAAAAAATAACAACAACTGGCCAAGGGCTTACTTTGAAACATATTATTGATTCAAAATGGCATAAACAAAATAACATCCTATTTCTTGGGTTCTTCTCTATCCTTCCCTCTGCTCTCATCTTTTAGGACCAGAGAGTAATGAATGCTTCTCTGCTCAAGATGCGTCTCCCTTTAATGGTTTTCTGGATTGTAACTGGGTTAAGGAATTGCATTACCTATGAGAGAGGGATAACATATCAGCTAGCTCATTGTTAGCAGGGGCTAGTTTATTTGATTAATTCATTACTTCCCATAAGCCACCTTGCACAGAACTAGACCAGGAGGGAAAGGAGAAATGAGGTAGTTTTATTGAGATTGGTGGGGGATGGAAGCTAGAAAACAATAGCTTTTCCCCATTCCACACCCTCAGTAAGTCAGTTGATAAATATGTATTAAATGCCTACTATGTGCCAGGCATTGTGCTGGGTGCTAGGGATACAAAGAAAGGGGAATAACTGTCTGTTTTCAAGGAACTCATCCTCTAACATGCAAATAACTCTGCACTTTCAATATGAAATTCTATCTCTATGTCAGTTCACTTGGTACTGACAAAAGAGGAATATTTATACTCTTTGCATTCCAGGGAAGTGAGGACATCAGAATGGGATCCTACTGGTGAGTACCTGTCTTTGGAGATCAAGAAAAGATATCAAATGGATGAGATGGCTGGGAGTAACAGACACTGCTAAGAACTTGCCCCAGATCACCCTAATTAGACTTTGGTTACAGAGTGTAAAGCTGAGACTCCATTATATTGAACCAATTAACCAACAAACATTTAGTAAAAGCTTATTATGTGCTAAATTCTGGGGATATGGAGGTAGACGTGTAATATTCCCTGCTCTCAGGAAGTCTCCATTCAAATAGAGACAACTTGCACATCATTAGGTGAGAAGCAACCTTTGGGAAGACCTTAGATGCTGAGGGACTCGAGAAAAGTCTCCTGAAGAAGGGGAGACTTGAACTTACTCTTAAAACCATACAGGATAGGCAAGAGGTGGAGGTGAGAAAGGAGAACATTCTACCCACCCACAGCATCACCATCTTTGTCTACCTTGGAAAAATAAACACCAGACATTCTCACAGGAAGGTAAATCTGACCAGATTTTAGTTCATCATAGCAATCTAAGGGGCCTGGTGATAGATGAAATAGTCAAACCTCTTTATTTTAACAAATATAGCAGGGAAGATTTTTTGAAAACTTGGCTTCTTTTGCCCCTCTCTGCCATGTGGCAAACCTGAGTAATGTAGAGGGACAACTGTTTTGGAGTAACTGACAGATACTCTTTGAACTGATAGACAATAGATAAATGTAATTTTACTTTTAAGTACTTTTAGATCTTAGAGCAGGCAGGAAGGAAGGGATGCAAAGCAGAGGAAATGACCTCATCCTAAAAGTCTGTCCTGGTAATGAGGAGAACCAGGTTTTAGTCTGTGTCAGTCATTGACTCATTCATTGGGTGATGATGGGCAAATCAGGTCAATTTACTGGTTCAGTTTTCTTATCTGTGAAATGATGACATTGGACTTGTGGAATGATATCTTAGAAGATGACTATAAGCTCTTTGAATATGGATTTATGCATTGATGGCAATAACAGAGCACAAGATGCCATCAAGGCTTATTGATGCAGTTAGTCCTAGTTGCTCCTGAGCAATATAGAGATTGGAGATTAAGTCTGAGTTCCATCCCTTGGCCCTTTACTTGCTTTCCCAATCTCTCTCTGTCTCTTTCTCATGTGTGTGTGTGTGTGTGTATGTGTGTGTGTGTGTGTGTGTGTGTGTGTACATATATACATGATTCGAACCTTGAGATTTGAAATTATGAGGTAAAAGGTGACAAGTACTCACACTGACTATAGCTTGAAGATGAATCAATCTCTTTTTCTGGTTGAAAACAAGCTGAAGATTAGGGGATTAGGAAAGGTGAGCCATAGGTCAGGGGAATAAATCATTAATCTTGGGGTTATAAAATTACATAGAGATTGCAATGGTAAACATTTAAAAATCCACACTCAAAAAATGTATGTATGATCCTATAATACCACTACTGGGTCTGTATCCCAAAGAGATAATTAAAAAAATGGGAAAGGATCTACTTGTAAAAATATTTATGGCAGCTCCTTCTGTAGTGGCAAAGAATTAGAAATTGAGGGGATTCCATCAATTGGGGAATGGCTAAAGAAATTGTGGTATATATGGATGATGGTGTTGGAATGGTGATGGAATACTATTGTGTTATAAGAAATGAGAAGCAAGATGATTTTAGCAAAAGCTGGAAAGATATGCAGGAGCTGATTCAGAGAGAAATAAGCAGAACCAAAGGAACATTGTACACAGTAATAGCAGTATTGTATGATGATCAACTACAAAAAGTTGGCTACTCTCAGTAATGCAATGATCTGGGACAATTCTGAAAGACTTGGGGTGGTGAATGCCATCCACCTCCAGAGAAAGAACTGTTGGAACTGGATGGATATGGATCAAAGCAGATTATCTTTCAAATCAGCATTTATATTTTTATTTTTGGAATTTGGGGTTTGGATGAATGTGTTTTTATAACAATGACCCATGCAGAAGTGTGTTTTGTATGATAATATATCTATGGCCCAGGTCAAATTGTTTACTATCTCCAAGTGGAGGGAAGGAAGGGAGGGAAGGAGATGACTTGGATCTTATAATTTTGGAAAATTCATGTCAAAAATTATTATATGTAAATGGGAAAATAAAATGTCTTTGAATTTTAAAAATGTATGCATGATACATTTTTCAGCTTAATCCGCATCATTAACATTTTCTCCATGACTTTCTTACTTATTTATGTATAAACCCTTGCTTTCTGTTTTAGTATCAACTCTAAGCCAGAAGGGCAAAGGCTAAGTGAAAGGGGTTAAGTGATTAGGCCAAATCATTAGGAAGTATCTGAGGCAGGATTTGAAATCAGGTCCTTCCGACACCAAGCCTGCTGCTCTATCCATTAAGCCACTTACCTGTCCTGCTCTATCACTGCCTTAAGAATAGACAATTAACAAAATCATGCCCTGGTGTGTGGTATTTCCTGATGTCCAAGATATAAATGCTCACCCTGAAAATTTAACCCACTCTTGAGTATTAGTATCAACTGGCTTTAACAGAGCCTTGTATAGGATATGGTGGATTAGAAGTTATAATGTAGCAGTCATAAGGAGATCCAGGGTATTCTAGAAGAATAGGAACCATTTTGGACAATTAATAAATTAATGATTTTAAGTCAGGCATTTGTACTTTCTAAATCTTAATTTCTTTGACTGTGGAAAGGGGATAACAGCACTCACACTACCTACAACATAGTGTTGTATAATGAAAAGTATTATGCAAAAGTGAACGATTATTATTCTTAGATTATAAACTCCTTAAGGGGAAGGACTACTATTTAAGTCTTTGTACTTCAAATGCCTAACATAGGTATATGTTAGGTATAGGCAGGTATATGGTGATTACTCAATAAATCGAATTAAATTCAAGTGAATAAGCATTTATTGTACATTTATTAAGCACTTACTATATACAAGGCATCATGCCAGACACAAAGATAAAAAGGCAAAAATGAAACAGTTCTTGTTTTCAGGGAGTTTATTTTTTAACTCAAAGGGAGCACAGAGAGCTACAATATATGTTCTGATAAGCAAATATAAATTATATACAATGTAAATAAAATATAAAGTAATAAATGAATGAATAAAAAACAAAGTATTCTTTCAACTGGTGGTACCAATTTGCCACGTGGGATATATCTTTCATCACTGATTCCAAATAAACATCACTTTCTCTAAGATGGATATTCTTTATGCCCTTCCCCAATTGGCTCTTTTTCTAAGATGGATGTGTGACAATATATGAATTCACAAGCCCTGTGAATGTGCTCCTGTAGAGGAATGGGGAAAAGTGGAGGAGGCTTAATGTGATTCCTTGCTTGGCTCCATGATCTCCTTGTGTCTCCTGTTCTGATTTCAATTATCTTTTCCTTCAGCAAAGCCATTTTAAAAGGATATTGATTGGTCTTGAAATCTCTACCTCTGGTTGCTTTTTAGACCCAAAGCCTAGGTTCATTCCCATTATTCACCTTCTACCAAGATGATGAAGATTTCTGGAGAAGGTTGTGAAACCATGAAGACTGAGTTCACTACAAAGCTAAAGGACTCAACTAGTCCCTTGGCTCTGCTTGGCGATCTTTTTTTATCCATCTCTGACTGTCTCACGTTCCCTACAGTGGCTCTTCTAGACGTTCTCTTCTTTCCTTAAGGCCATTACCCTCAATGGTTTACCCAGGCATATCTCTAGAGGGCTCACAGTTTTTCATCTGTATGGATCTGGAGAAAAACTTTAAGGCACCATATGAATACTAGTTTTATTCTTTTTCTTGTTCTTACTATTATGTAGGTAAGGAGGCAGTGCTTCCTAAACAAAGGTGACAACTCCCAATGTAAAGGCTTAGAAATAAGAGAAGGAATGTCCTGCATGAGAAATACAAAGAAGGCTGGACCATAGAGTGTGAGGAGAAGTAATGCATCACAAGATTAGAAAGATAAATTAGGTCCAAATTGGGATGCACTTTGAATGTCAAATAAAGGACTTTATAATGAATCTTGGGAGTGATAGGAAGACACTGTTGTTTATTGACTAGGGGACGATATGGCCAGACTCACATTTTAGGAAAATCAATTTGATAGCTAAGTGGAAGACAGATTGGAATGGAGAGAAAATTGAGTCAGGACAACCAATTAGAAGTTTATTTTAATAGTCCAGGTGATAAGCGATAAGGGTCTGAAATAGGGTGGTGGCCATGCGAGTGACAGTGTGAATGAAGAGAAGAGGAATACCAGGAGAATTGGTGTGGAGGCCCTGGCTGCTCTGTTTTAGTCAGTTAACCAGGCAGGAATTAGTGAGGTATCTTATGTAATATGCTTGTCAATATTTTTCCACTGGCCAATTCTATGACTTCTTAGACCGAAATTCCCTCCTCTGTCTGCCATTCCCTCATCTGTAGAATCTTCTTCATGGAATGTCTCCTTTTTGGATTAGTATTCCTAGTGCTTTGCACCAAGTAAGTATTTATAAATGCTGTTAAATCATTCATTCATACCTCTATGGACCTCATGGTTACATCCTGTTTTGCTTATCTGGGGAACAGGGTAGGTCTAAGATTCTGAGCAGAACTACTATGTCCTGCATGTTTGGGTTCAGAACTATATGCCAGATGTGTTGCAGGTGAATTAATGACTCCAGTACTGAGGATAATTGCCCAACAGTGGATATCTTTAAGCCCAACCATAACACCCTTTTGCCTGCTAATTAACATTTAGACTCTTTAGCTTGATGTTCTGAGTTCAAATCTAACCTCAAACAATACTAGCTGTGAGATTCTGGAAATGTTACTTAATTTTGTTTACCTCAGTTTCCTCATTTATAAAATGATCTGGAGAAGGACATGGCAAAGCATTCCAGTTTCTTTGCCAAGAAATGGGGTCATAAAGGGTTGGACTTATTGAAATGACTAGACAATCTTTCCTTAGTAGGTCATTAATTCCATCATAACAGGGACTGCATTTTATTTATACTTGGGGCCTCTTATTTAATGTATGTCACCTGTGTTTTTATCTAAAAGCTGCTCTGCCTATCCTAGCACTTTTCTGTGAGCAACAATGCGATAATTCTCAGGAAAGTGTTCTGTAAACGTTGAAGTCCTATCCAGAGTAAACAGAGATGGATTATACATCTCCATGTTTTCTTGTAAAGTCATTTCTAGAGCCCTTTATTGTTTTCCTAGCATTGTTGTGCTATTATGTATAAATAGATATATCCTGCTTGTAATAACACCTGCTTCAGTCCTTTGCTTTGATGTACAAAATATAGGGATCTTGTGTGGCATTCTAGCATCATTCTTATTTCAAAGAATCAGATTCTGAAAGCAGTGAAGCATCTACTACTTGAATAACTGGTCCCTTCTCCCAACACAACTTTTCCTTCCTAGAACAGTTGACTATCATGTACAAAACACTTTAAAGGACCATGATAAGAGGTTCCTCCCCCACTTCTTCCAAGCTCTGGGTCCTCTTAGACCTCTTTCTCAACTCTGAACAGTTCTGACAGGCTCATTCCCCACCATCATTGGAAATCTGTCATTCCTGGTCCAGATTTTGTGCCTTATTATCCTGCCATTCTGAGCATCTTTAGCTAGCCCAAAAGGGTTATGCCATATCCACACAAACTTGCTTGGGAGAAAAAAGCCAAACAACTGAATCCAGCCAAAACAAATGTTGATTTTTTCCCCATTCATTCATTCATCTGACAAATAGTTATTATATAACACTGTGCAAGGTCATCTATTTTAACCAAATTCATTATTGTCAGCTTCACAAAATGCTTGACTTAATTCAACTGATCATTTTTCCAGACATAATCTCTTGCTTCACAGTAAGTTACATTTTCAGAAATAGGCTTGTGCGTTTTGATGCAACCTAACTGTGAACCTGTCCAAATGAGTAATTTGAGGCTTTATTTCTCTTTGCTAAGACAGAAAAACAACCAGATGAAAAGTAAAAATTTCACATTTCACTGTATACATTTATTGCACATTATTGACCCCAAGTTTACTCTAAGACCTGAAGCTCTGGACCTAAATGCCCCTTCTAAGGATGTCCTGTTGAAGCTGTGCTCATGTGAGGACAGCAAACCTTTTGAGCTAAGTCACCAAGGTGGCCACATCTTGAATGTACCATAGGGGTGAGCTGAGGACATGTTTTTCTCAGCAGCTCCAATTCCCTTTTTCTCAGTGCATGGGCACTGCTGAAGAAGGTTCCTCTTTTATCCCTTAGCTAGACTCCCACCCTGCCTAAGAGACCAGACTGTCCCTTTGGGTAACACCAGTCCAAGACTTCCTATCACCTGAACAGAGCACAGAAGAAATAAAAGTAAATGATTAAAAAATCATAATCTTACCGAAATATCTTGCTGCAAACGTCTTTCTTCTGCTGGAAGCTGTAGGAAACATAATGAAGCTGACAACCTATGTGCAAATTTCTTCTGTATCCTTTTTATACAGAACCAACCACATCCTCAAAGAGACAAGCTAATTCCTGTTTTCCAGTAATAGAAGATCAGCATCTATAGAAAAGAAATATATTTAGAATGCCCTTTATTTTCTGTTTTCTTAAGTTTTATACAAGGATCCACCCTGTGATGGCTTAGGGCCCCCCATGAGGCAGTTTGGTGTAGGAGTGGAAGCTTGGAAAGAATGAGGAGTCGGGAGAGATCTGGGTTGGATCCTGGCTCTGACACTTACTAGCCATTCAGGGTGGGCCAAATCACTGGACCACTCCAAATGTCAATCTTCTCATCTGCAAATGGGGATAATTATGTATGTACCATATATTTCTCAGCTCTGTTGTCAGCAAAGAACTTTGCAATTCTCTAAGATGCTCCAAAAATATGAACTGCTTCTTCCTGCTTCCCCAGAAGCTTTCACTTTTTAATTTGGCTGGTTTAAGTTTTCAAGGCAAGACTTTGTCTTCTGAAGGACCCCTAAAGTTTATCTATTTGCCCTTCAAGTCATGGGGAAGAGCAATGATAACAGTCTTAAAAACTTACACAGGATAGGCAGGGGAGCTGCATGTGAATTCATTTTTCACCAAATTAAAAAAAAGCTTAAAATCTGGAACATTTTTGGTATCATTAAATTGTCCTTATTTACATAAATACAATACACAAGGGTCTTTGCCTTCTTTTTCTTTCTCTCTTTCTTATTTCTTTTCTTTTTTCCTTCTTTCCTTTCTTTTTTCCTTTCCTTCCTTTCTTCCTCCCTCCCTCCCTTCCTCCCTCCCTCCCTCCCTCCCTCTCTCTCTCTCTCTCTCTCTCTCTCTCTCTCTCTCTCTCTCTCTCTCTCTCTCTCTCTCTCTTTCTCTCTCTCTCTTCTTCTTCTTCTTCTTCTTCTTCTTTTTCTTCTTCTCCTCCTCCTCCTTCTACTCTCCTGTAGGAAGATTCCATTGGGAGGGAAAGCTCCATTGAAGGAGGGAAAACTATACTTTCAGAAAAGATGGATGACTGCTTGTTGGGGGTATCATGGAAGGGATTCCTTTGTAGATATGGTTGAACTAGTAGAGTTTTTAGATCCTGTCTAATTTTGAGAATCTGTGGTTCTGTTGCAATATGGATTCCTCTCTATTACAAAGTCTTTCCCTTATTATTTCTATGATGGGATACAAACTTTTCTGTTGGGTCTTTAAAGTCCTGCATTATTTGGCTTCAATCTTTTTTGTCTAAGTTGACTGCTCATTTTTGCCCTGGACACACTTGGTGTCCCAGTCCAACTGACCTTGCTATTTCCTATACATGGCATTCCATCTCCCACCTCCATGTCTTTGCACTGGTTGTTTCCATGCATGAAGTACACTCTCTTCTCATCTACCCTTCAGTTTCCTTCAAGACACAGTTCAAATGCTGCCTTTTAAAAAGGTGCTTTTGTTGAATTCTCCCTTTGTTAGTTCTTCCTCACTCCCAATATTGCTTTTTACGTATTTTGAACTCATTTGGTATTTAGTTAACTGTATACATGTTTCTCTCCAGGAGAATATAGTTCCTGGAGAGAAGAAATTGTTTCATTTTTAAAAAATCAGTGTATTTGCCATAACTATCACATTATGCTTGTTAAAAGATGTTAAATAGAGTAAAATTTTATTAAAGAACAGGCAACTGGAACTGTTCAAGTAATTTCCAGTTCTAGAGAGAGAGGGGGGGAGAGACTACATTTTGGGATGGGGAGAGGGATAGAAGAAGAGAGGGGCAGAAAGGATGAGGCAGGGTCTGACTCATCTTTCCATTGATATAATATTGATTTGGATCTGTTTTCTCTTTCTCTGGTAGCTCCTACCAAGTCACTCATCCTCACTAGTTAGTGTTCTCCCTTCTAGACTGAAGTGATTTTGAACACAGGGGAAGATGCCATGATTCTCAGACCATCCTACATATCATTGGTGACTCATTTGCAAATCACTTTAGAGTGAGGGCAGCCATTTCTTCCTTCACACTGGGCTTTCTGCATATGCCATGTGTGATTCTATACTATCTGTTTTGCAATGTTTCTTAGTATTCTCCTGGAAGAAAATCCAGTAGAACTGTAGGATGGGCAAACAGTCCTGGCCATATTATACATCCTTTCCATTGGACTCTAGCCATGTCAAACTAACTTAGCTACAGAACAATTTTGATTTTGGAAATATGGTGAATATTGAGGTCTGAGGATGGGCAATATTTCTAGGATAAAGGAAGGTTACATTTAGAAAGAAAATAAACACAATTTTGAGATTGAACTCTTTTGATTCTTCTAGCTCTCTAATCATCCCTCAACTTTCATTGATATGCTGAAAAAATATATATACTCTTTTGTCCCTTGTCCTTGATTCGATATATTTTCTGGACCCAATTCTTATAATTACCCTCTGCCCTCTTACATCTTTCTACTTAAGAGGTCTTCTGAAGAATAGAAATATCTGTGGTTCTTTCATGGGCCAAAAAATTCCATCACTACTTTCTCTCCCTTTTATTTTTTTCTTTACCATGGTATCATTGCAAGAAAAATAGATTAAGAATCAGGGAAGCTGAATTCTAGTCCTGGCATTGCCATTAGCCATCCTTTTGATAGCTGCTATAATTTAATCTTTCTGATGCTGTTTATTCCTTCATTAAATGGAGTGAGTTTTGAACTATCTGGTCTCTGGTTCTTCTCTACTCTAGCATGACTCTTGGCTCTACTTTCCAGGAGAATTGAATTGTGGGCCTTCTCTGTGAACTAATTTATGCTATATAATGTTTTATAATCCAAGAGCAATGTGTTAATAGAAAAAGGAAGATATTAAATACTGGGAACCTTCTGAGGGGATACTTCAGAGGAGAGAGAGTGAGGGTGGGCTTTTATAGGGTGACTTCTTGGATAAGGAAACAAAATGGGTAAAATTCAACATCCCCCAAATTAAAATCATAACAATAATGTTAGGACTGAGAGGGACTAGTTGAAACCAGTACCCAAAACTTCTGAGTCTAGAATAAGAGTTAAACCAATGATCTATTATTGTAGATAATTAGAGTTAGAAGGGAACTTGGAGATAACCAACTCTATCTATTAATTTTGTAGATAAGGAAACTGAGATAAAGAATAAAGTATCAACCAGAGTCATATGGTCTAATAAGTAACCCAGATAGGATTTGAATCCAGAACTTATGATTCAGTGTTTATTCTACTATAACCTCCCCTTTCTAATCTTCCCTCCATTATTTCCCTTCAAAATTCCCCAATTCCTCTTGATGGTACAATCACTTTTCATATCACACATGGGAAAACTTGGGTTCTTTTTCTGTTCCTCACCTCCCATATCTATTAGTTGCCATACCCTATTGCTTTGTCCTCTGAAATATCTCTGTCATTTGTTCCACTGTCTCCTAGCTTAATCTGTCCACTACTCTCCCTTCTCCAAATTACCCTTTGTACACTAAGATGTCAACTTCTATATGGCCTGAAAATCTCATGAGTGTAGCCCAAGCCAGATTAAAATGCAGTTGGGACAAGCATAACAAAATAAACTAAAACACAATGAAAATGTAGAAATTTTGTGATAATAGAAATAATTTGTGAGTTTTAAAAAATCAATAATCTTCTAGCAGAGATCCCTTTCCATTTAAGGCTGACACCATTCCTTAACACTACTGCCTAAGCAGTCTTCTTAATGATTAAATTACTGTTCTCAAAAACTTTCTATGGCTTTCCATTGCCTACAAAATATAAAAATACTAACTCTTTAGCATGATATTCAAGGAACTTAACCATCTGATTTCAACTTACCATTCCAACCTTGATGCATGACACTCCTTTACTGAAATTCCAAACTCTAGTCCAATGAGTTGCTGCAAATCTGGCCTCAGACACTTCCTAGCTGTGTGCCCCTGTGCAAGTCACTTAACCCTGTTTGCCTATCCCTTGCTCTTCTTTCTCAGAGTTGATACTAATCAGAAAGTAAGGGTAAAAAAACAAAGAAGCAAACTCCCTGATAGCAGAGAAGTTGCCAATCTAATTGGTTGGTCATTCTCTATACAAATGAAATCACACCTCTAGTCCTTCTGTTCATCCTTATTGCAATCACTCTCCAATATGGTAGAGTGGAAATAATTCTAGCCCTGACATCAGAGAACCTAGGTTCAAGTCATGCTCCTGTCATCTTGAGAAAGTCACTTAACAACTCTCAACCTGGGTTTCCTCATCTGTAAAATATAAGCACCGGATTATATGACCTCTAAGGTCCTTCTCAGCTCCTCAGACAAGAGTCCTGTGATCCTTATTCAATTATAAGCTCTTTGAGGGATGGGTGTGCATCTTTTTTCATACTTGTAACCTAAGTGGTAATGCATCTTTTTACATGAAGTAGGTGCTTCGTAAGTGGTTGTCAAATCCCACTGAAAGATTTGAACCAACAGATTGAAAAAGGGACAAGAAATGGGTCATCAGACTATTGATTGAAGGATTCTGTTTGATCATTCCCTTCCTTCCCTCTTTGCCTGCGGTTTATGATATAGAAACAATTGATGCTAGCTCTTTGGATCACAGAATGAGAAGCCCAACTCAGTTTTCCTTAGTGTTTCCAGGGTGCCGAGGAAACACACATACAAACACACACAGGCACACACACTTTTTGTGTGGGGGTACAGGGGGTGGGGGAGCTACTTGATATCACTACCAAGCAAGTTGTGCACGGATTTTTGATGAGCTTATTATATAACAAATATTAGTCACCTTTTAGTGGATGCAATAACTCATTCTTCCTTAATTACGCCCTTCCCACTAATTAGCATTGTGACCTCAGAGACAGCCAACCTATCACTCTTCCTCTAAACTAGGACAATTGTGACATGCTCACTATTAAAAAAAAACAACCCAACACTTCAAATAAACACCACAGCTGTCCTTAAATTACCTTTCTATTCTGTGCTCCTATAGTTCTTCCCTAGGAAAGTGGTGCATATTTCAGCTCTCTAGCTCTCCTAAAAAAGGAAAGGACAGACTTTTATCCTAAACAATTTTTTTCCTAAAGAGCTTGGGGTTATGAGACAGGAGAAGTGGAGTGACTTTCCCAAGGTCAAATGTTATGGCCTAGAAATGGAAGAGGGGGGCAAACTCCAGCTTCTGTGACCCTCACCTCCCACCTTTGCACTAAAACCTAAATCTTATGCCAGGTTACCTTGATGACTGTTCATCTGCCGGAAGTATTCTTCTGTCTGTCTGTGTTACCTGAGTCATCCAAATCAGCTCTTGACTGCAGAAGGGAGCAGCCTGCAGCCAGAAACCAGCAGGCAACTGCAGGGCACTCTGCGTACTTAGGGATCTTCTTACGTAGTGAGAACCTGACAATCCAGAAAGAACCTTCCCTTTCCTTTTCTTTCCTTTTCCTTTTCCTTTCTTTTCCCTTCCCTTCCCTTTCCTTCCCTTCCCTTCCTTTTCCCTTCTCCTTCCTTTTCCCTTCCCTTCCCTTCCCTTCCCTTCCCTTCCCTTCCCTTCCCTTCCCTTCCCTTCCCTTCCCTTCCCTTCCTTTTCCTTTTTCCTTCCCTTTACTTTTCCTTCCTTTTCCCTTCCCTTCCTTTTCCCTTCCCTTCCCTTCCTTTTCCCTTCCCTTCCCTTCCCTTCCCTTCCCTTCCCTTCCCTTCCCTTCCCTTCCCTTCCCTTCCCTTCCCTTCCCTTCCCTTCCCTTCCCTTCCCTTCCCTTCCCTTCCCTTCCCTTCCCTTCCCTTCCCTTCCCTTCCCTTTCCCTCTCCTCTCCTCTCCTCTCCTCTCTTCTCCTCTCCTCTCTTCTCCTCTCCTCTCCTCTCCTCTCCTCTCCTCTCCTCTCCTCTCCTCTCCTCTCCTCTCCTCTCCTCTCCTCTCCTCTCCTCTCCTCTCCTCTCCTCTCCTCTCCTCTCCTCTCCTCTCCTCTCCTCTCCTCTCCTCTCCTATCTCTCTTCTCATCTCATCTCTTTTCTCTTCCATCACAGAGAGGTGCCCATGCCAAAGTTCACCCAGTGTCATTCATGTGAAAAGAAGATATCATATCAACAGGACAGAGACTGAAGAGCTTAGACATCCTTAATAATTGTTATAGAAAATTTTCTTTCTGGGGGTTCTTTGCTTTGGATCCTGAATTCTGACTGGGAATTCAGCAATGGCCTGATGATTGGAGCTCTCAAAGGCAGCAGCAGCCTCTGTCCTGGAAAGCTCTATCTGATGAGCTCAGCCTTTGTCAGGAGGACATGGGACTCTTTCTGACTTGTTAGTGATTGGTTTTGTTCCTTGCACAGAGTGCCACCTTCTGGGTATGAAAGAAGAAGCTGTTATCAGCAATCAGCTTCATATTTTCTAAGATCATTTTTATTAAACAACAACAACAATAATAATTTTTATGATGTATCTACTAGGTGCCAGGCACTTGGGGGAGACAAGGGGAAAAAAAGAATACCTGACCTCAAAGAGGTTACATTCTTCTTTTTAAAAATGAATTTAATTATTTATTTGTTCAATTAAGATCTCCAGATTATCTTCCTCCCTCCCTCTTCTCCCTACACTAAAGGCCTCATTGACAAAAAGATACACACACACACACACACACACACACATAGCTATGTCTTACTTCTTTTTGTTTATCAGTTCTTTCTCTGAATGTGGACATACTTACAAGGAGTTTACATTCTTACTTAGGGTGGGGGATGTATGACAACAGTTAACCATGTAGGTGAATACAAAATAAAATGTTGGGGCAAAGATTAACAGCTATGAATAGCAGGGAAGGCTTGTGTATGGCTTGGAGTCACATCTAGGAGGAAGCTAGAGATGCTAAAAGATGGGATGAGAATGTAATATACCCAGCCCAAACTCATCCCTGATGTCAAGCTGAGGTTCACTGCATTTTTGTCTCTTGCTTTGCCTTCTACTCCAGAGTCTAAAGATCCTTTGAGTTTAAGTTCTAGTTTATTCCTTTACCTGGAAATTCTTTAGTTGTACAATTATTTTGTCTTGTCAGCTTCTCTGTATCTTACAGAATGAAGTAGAGAAGTGGAGAGTAGGAGAAAGAGGACATTGCCCTAGGGCCAATTTGAGGGGCCATATGGCCTGAGTGGTGACTGGGCTGAGAAAAACCCAGGACCACACCAAGTTCCAAAGGTATTGAACTTTAGAGCCCTAACAGGCTCTTCTGATGGCCTTATTTTAAAATGAGAAAACAGAAGCTTAAGGGTTACTTTTCACCTAAGTACTGCTGCATACTCTGCTTCTGTCATCTAAGATGGAAGCAAAGACTAATTAAATGTAATTGTCACATTTATGCACATTTTCTCTACCCTTCACTTCTAAGAAGGAAAAACATGGATACTTGGTTGACTATCTATCTGTCTACTTCTAAGGAGAATTTGGAGTTTCCCAGGTTCCATTGGTTTTTATTCTTCATATTGAATAGCCTCAGAGAAAAAGCTAAAAGGGGCATGGAATGTAGAGAGAGAGTCGCCATCTTGTTTGCAAGAGTCAAGGAGTGAATGCTATGCTGGAGATACCAGGGGTCAGAAGGAGTCTCAGGCAAGACTACATCTTGAACTATTTGAGCATGGAGCAGAGTAATTGTTGGTGACCAATACTCAACCTTCAAGTAGAAGTTGTGAAGCCTCAGGCAAAGAAGAGCAATAGACAATATAAGATTGTAACAGGAAGGGGTATAATGGAAAACCTAGAGGATCAATGCAGTAACCAGCAGGTCTTGGGGTAGGGAGGAACACCAATTTAATTTAATTTAATTTCTTTATCCCATCTCCATTCCTCTTTGTTTCTCCTTGGGTAAACTATTTCTCCATTTGCTACTTATTTATTCAACAAACATTTAGTAAGTGCTTACTAATTGCCAAGAGGTGTTCTTGGTACTAGAAAAGCAAGTGAAAAGCAAAAAATATCCCGACTTCAAGGAGTTCCCATTCTATTAGAGGAGACAAGTTCTCAAATTGGTATATATAATAATTAGGGTAGATTAAGGTAACCCTAGTAGAATGGACATCTGTATTATTCCACTTCCTATCTTTGTTACTTCCCAGAAAATAGCTCACTTTTTTGGCCAACATTCCTCTTTATATATTCTCTTGCCCATTAGAAAATAGTACTTGGGGGCAGGTAGGTGGCTCAGTGGATTGAGAGTCAGGCCAAGAGATGGGAGGTCCTAGGTTGGTGATGGCAAACTGATGACACATGTGTCATTATTGATATGCGTAATCATTTTTGATGACATGCTGCCACATGCGGGCTCAGCACACCTCTGGGACCAGGAGCCACCCGGGGAGCCATGCACATGCAGCCTTAGCCATGGCCATGACAATGCCCTGGCTGGGGGTGGGGTGGGGGGAGAGGGCTGTTCCACATGCTGGCCACTGGGGCAATTTTGAGTGGTGGGTGGCTCAAGTCAGGGACTAGGGCTAGTGGGGCTTCCATGGGGGCAGAGAGGAGGAGCACTGTGGAAGGAGTGGGCACTCCTCTGGGGAGGGTCGCTGGTGGAAGACTGGGCAGGGCTCTGATCCATGAGCAACAGAGGAGTGCCTGGAATCCATTACCAAACACTTTTAGCACCCTGAAAAATATATCAATGGCTTTACTCACAATTTTTCCCTCTATGTACTTTTGTGAGACCTTATTCTCAGCATTAAATAATATCAAAACCAACAAAAGAAACAGATGTACAGATGAAGTTAGTAGCACTTGCTTGGGCTTGAAATGTACAAAATACTGATCTTCAATTGAAGATTTAGTCAATGAACTTCGGCAACAAAAAAGTATCTAATAGGCAGGTGAGTTAAAGAATTCTCCCTCCCCCTCATTTTTCTTAGTTCATGGCACCCCTCACAAGTTAAATAATATTAAGACTAACAAAAGAAACCAACTGACAGATGAACAAAGAAGTCACTAAGCAGGTAAGTTAAGTATTTAGTTTTTGGTTTATTAAATACAGTTATATATTACAATGATACATTTTTGTTATTTAGACTATAAATATCATGAAATTATGTTTTTTTTCTTGAAGTGACATACCACCCAAGTTATGCTCAACTTTTTGGCAAATTTTGACACACCGAGCTCAAAAGGTTGCCCATCACTATCCTAGGTTCAAATCTGACCTCAATTAATTTCTAGCTGTGTGACTTGGTCAAGTCACTTAACCCTCATTGCTTAGCCCTTACCACTCTTCTGCCTTAGAACCAATATATAGTATTAGTTCCAAGACAGAAGTTAAGGGTTTAAAAAAGAAAGAAAAAAGAAAATAGCATTAGCCTCTTGGGGTAGGGGGAAATGAATTGGAAAAGAACTCCAGCATGAAGTAGATTTCTTGACCTGAGACTTGAAAAAAAGAGATGGATTCTAAGAGTCTGAGATGAGGAGAGAGAACAGTCTATGTATAAGATTCAGTCAGTTCAAAGACACTGAGACAGGGCTATTGTACTTAAGGAACAGTTAGTAGATCAATATGGACGCACTGCTCATGGCATGGTGGAGATGGCCAAGTGAAAACATTATATGGTCCCAAAGAGTGCTGAGGTGAGAGCTGATGAGACCATCAAGGAAAGAGTATAGAAGGGAAGGAGAAGAAGGAGAGGGTCCAGGGGAGAATATTGGGATATGTCTATAGTTAATAAGTGTGACAATGTGACAATGGATGGAGATGCAACAAAGAATATTGAGAAGGAGTAGTCAAGCAGGTAGGAAGGGAATATATATAATATATATAATAAAAATATATTATAATAAATTAATTTAAAAAATTAAAAAATTAAAAAAAAGATCAGTGTACGAGAACCTAGAGAATACAGGAGATAAAAGTGATCAGCAAAATCAAATGCTACAAAAAGGTCAAGAAAGATGAGGATTGAGAAAGAGAAGGCAATTAAATGTTCACTAATAATTTGAGAGAGAGTAGTTTCAGTAGAATAAATGTCTTGAGTTGAAAGCTAGATTGCAGACTTAGGAAGAAGATGAGAGGAGAGGAAGTAGAGACACCAAGTTTAAGAAGTTTAGTTGAGAAGAGTAAGAGAGAAAGAGAATTAGCTAGTTGGAATACTAGGATCTAGTAAGAAGTATTTTTTTCTTTTTAAAGAATGAGAGACTATGGGATATTATCTTTAGAAGACGAAAGTGTTGGGATCCAGAGTGTGGCTGCGATTTGCACATGGAGAGGGATTGGCCCTGGTCAGAGGGACTACCTCTTTATCAGAAATAGGAGAAAAGGAAAAAAAAAAGATAGGTAGTAGCAGGTGATATCAGTGGAATGTGGGATAAGGAAAAGGAAAGAAAAGGAAACTCCTAGCAAGTGGCCTCATTAAAAAAAGTATTTTTGGTGTGAAGGAAAATTCTTAGCTGAAAGAACGAGAGAGAGAGAGAGAGAGAGAGAGAGAGAGAGAGAGAGAGAGAGAGAGAGAGAGAGAGAGAGAGAGAGAGAGAGAGAGAGAGATGAGAGATGTGAGGGGAGAAGACCTAGCAGAGCATTTGTTTGAATGATATATTTAAATATAAATGGTATATTTACATATAAATGGTAGTACATAGGTAGATATATACCTATATAGTGTATAAATGGAAATTTTTTGCCTTTGACCTACATATCCCAGAATCCCTTTCCTCTTTCATCCCCACCTTGCATGCTTGCATATTGTATATAGTTGTGTTTAACTCCACCTTTCACTCTCTTCTCTCCTGACAGGCTGAATTAGCTTCCTTTTTATTCTAGCTTTTTTATTTTAGTTATTATTAATAAATCTTATTAAATATGATACTCAGTTATTGTCTATTGGTTTTTTTTAACCCTTACCTTCTGTCTTGAAGTCAATACTGTGTATTGGTTCCAAGGCAGAAGAGTGGTAAGGGTTAGGCAATGGGGGTCAAGTGACTTGCCCAGGGTCACACAGCTGGGAAGTGTCTGAGGCCAGATTTGAACCTAGGACCTCCCATCTCTAGGCCTGCCTCTCAATCCACTGAGCTACCCAGCTGCCCTCTGTCTATTGATTTTTAAGCTTACAGTAGTACTATAAATGGTAGAATGAAGGGTAATCATTTAGGAAGAAGGGTCACCTTGTCACATGAGGGTTCTGTTGAGATGACAAAATCTGAATTTGCAGTGTATCCAGTCAACATGGTTTCATTACTTCCTCTATTCAGTTTTATTCAGAAGCATGTAAGAATGAAGGAAGCATTCCATGGTGAAGAATAACCTAGGATAGATGCCTGCAAGGGGTATAGGGGATAGCACAAGGGAGCAAAGGAATTAGGAATATATCAGTCTAACTAGCTCACAACAGGGCTGGAATCCGGAAGAGTGAAGAGTATAGTTAGAAAAAGGGATGATGACTTGGCAAAGTACTTCCTGTTAGAGGGATTGCAGGTCACACTGAGACCAAAAATAAGTTTAGGGGTAGTAAATTGGGGAGGTCTGGAAAAATAGAGATTATAATGGGATAAAAGAATTTGGGATTTCTCAAACTTGGAAGAAATACATGTGTGGCTGATGACAAGAGGAAGTGTATAGCCCATCTCTGAATCACTGGAGAGAAATAAAAGGAGAAAGTCATGAGAGTTGCGTCGGTGGAGTATTTGGGAGTTAGGGCATTTGAGAAAACATCAGTATGTATGTTGAAATTCCTTAGTAAGAGGGCAAGGGTTAAAATGAAGCAGAAAACTATGAGCTAAGTTCTGGGTTCATTGATAGTAGAGGAATAATAAGTCCTCCACTTTCTGCTTTTCCTGATAAGAGAAAAGGTAGAGGAGAAAATAGTAAATTTCATCCTTAGACTTTGGAGGAGTTATTTTTTGATTGTTTACTTTTATTTTCTGGGCCATTTAAACCATTATTATGCTTACTGAATGCTGGGGCTGAGTGTATGAGAGGAATTCAAAGTTTTTAAGGTTTCTCTCCTCCTCTCCCTTACCTTCTCCTCTTGTCTCCTCCCATCTAGTTTCCTCTCCTATCTTCTCTCCTCTCCTCTTTTTTTTTTTTTAATATATTTTATTTGATCATTTCCAAGCATTATTCGTTAAAGATCATTTTCTTTTCCTCCCCCCCACCCCCCATAGCCAACGCGTAAGTCCACTGGGCATTAGATGTTTTCTTGATTTGAACCCATTGCTTTGTTGATAGTATTTGCACTAGAGTGTTCATTTAGAGTCTGTCCTCTGTCATGTCCCCTCAACCTCTGTATTCAGGCAGTTGCTTTTCCTCGGTGTTTCCACTCCCATAGTTTATCCTTTGCTTATGAATGGTGTTTTTTTCTCCTGGATCCCTGCAAGTTGTTCAGGGACATTACACCGCCACTAATGGAGAAGTCCATTACGTTCGATTATACCACAGTGTATTAGTCTCTGTGTACAATGTTCTCCTGGTTCTGCTCCTCTCGCTCTGCATCACTTCCTGGAGGTTGTTCCAGTCTCCATGGAACTTCTCCACTTTATTATTCCTTTTAGCACAATAGTACTCCATCACCAACATATACCACAGTTTGTTCAGCCATTCCCCAATTGATGGGCATCCCCTCGTTTTCCAGTTTTGGGCCACCACTCCTCTCCTCTTTTTTCCTCCCCTCTCTTGCCCTTTCTCCTTCTCTTCCTTTTCTATCAGGCAAGAAAAGTTAGAGTACGATGAGCATGAGCTCTAGTCAAAGATGAATGTACCCAGGGTTTATATCTCATGTTATCAAGACTAAAGCCTAATGAAGGTCACAAAAATCAACAAAATACTTATGATTTCTTATTTGGTGTATTCAATCATTGTAATACATATGCATTTAGTGACAACTAGTAGTTGGGGAAATATGTCAATTTTTACTTTGTGCAAACTCACTTAGTGAAAATATTTGATGAAAAGAGGAGTCAATTCTCTAATTTATAACATTTCCTAGTTATGAAATAGTTTCAAATACCTTCTGATAACATTATTAAATGCTAGAGCTATTCTTTTTTTTTTTCATAAAAACCCTTACCTTCTGGATCAATACTGTGTATTGGTTCTAAGGCAGAAGAGTGGTAAGGGCTAGGCAATGGAGGTTAAATGACTTGCTCAGGGGTCACACAGCTGGGAAGTATCTGAGGCCAGATTTGAACCTAGGAACTCCCATCTCTAGGCCTGGCTTTTAATCTACTGAGCTACCCAGCTGCCCCCTAGAACTATTCTTATTGCTAAAAGGTTCTAGGATATCTTCCAAGTCTAGAAGAATTCAAGTGCCTGCTATGAGTATTGTGCTAAGGAAGACAAAAATATATTTCGTGCCCTCAAGGTGTTTACAGTCTAATAGTGGATGGGGGGACAACATGCAAACAGTTATGAACAAACAAGATAGAAACAGGATAAATTGGCAATAATTTCAGAGGGAAGACATTAAGAATAAGGAGGACTGGGAAAGATTTCTTGTAGAAGATGAGACTTTGACTGAGATTCCAAGGAAGTGTCTGTGAGCTCATCATTATCTATTATTCTATCATTAGAGTAAATGACACACAAAGACTTAAAGAAGGTTAATAATATTAAGAGACATTCAGGGATAGATGACATGGCCTTAGATGGAGAGAGTAGCATTGTGCCCTTCTAAGAAGACTCTATCTGGATGATTCTCAACATTTGCTGTGTAATGGGCTCCTTTGAAAGTTGGGTGAACCCTATGGGATTCTTTCTTTGAATCATGTTTTTACATGTATTCAATAAAATACAGGATGCCCCCAAAGTTTTAGTGCTATTTTCACTTTTAATGACTTGAAATTGCATTAAGATTTTGGGGACATTCTATTCATTGAAGTATAAAAGAAATAAATTAGATTGAAATAGGTTATACATACATATATATGCCTATGCATATATACATATATTACACAAAAAACATCCAGTAACAAATTCATGGACTCTGAAAACTTCACAGAACCCCTGTGTGGGTGGTCTATGGGACCCAGGTTAAGAATGCTTATTTTGGCTAAATATCTGAATGATAATGGTATATAGGGCAGTCGATGAGTGGGCAGAGTGCTAGACTTCAAGTCTGGAAGACCTGAGTCAAAATCTGGCTTCAGATGCTTTAGTTACTAACTGTGGCTTTGGATAAATCACTTAATCCCATTTGTATCAGTTTCCTCATCTGTAAAATGACATGGAAAAGGAAATGACAAACCACTCCAGTGTCTGTGCCAAGAAAATCCCCAGAAGAATCTAAAGGGTCTGAAAATGACTAAACAAGTGGAATATATCTAAGAGGAGAACCTAAAACACTCATGTGGAGAGCAAGAATTCTGAATGAAACAGAATGAACTTTGTGTTGTATTTGGATGTGAATAGTATTAACAACTATGCATATTCCACATGAAAAAATGAGTATTCAATATCTATCTTCTTGTAGAAATGTACTTGAGAAAAGTAAAGGCACAGAGCAAATTGTGTAATTCATGGATTAGGCTAAATCCCTTCAATTTCTAGGTAAGAGGAGATCTGGCCTGCCCCTGATCATGTGGTTAGTAGGTGGAACACCTCCAAACTAGTCAGAACTGTGATCTCCAAGCTCTTTGTCTAATGCTGCACCATGCAACTTCTCAATTCTTGGAAGCAAATCTGAGCACGATGAAGGGAAGATCTGTATTATTCTCTAAGGTGGTTTGCTTCTTGATCTCAAGACATAGAAACAAAGTCCCAAACTCCTTAAATCTAACTAGATGGTTTATTAATGATATAAAAAAAGAATTCACTAGCCTGTATATAGTCCATAAACACCAAAAAGGTTGCAAGGACACATGCGTTGGTCAGTTTTCCCAGATAGCCGATTTCTCAGTCTCTGTGGCCCAAGAAGGAAAGCAGAACATTGGGCAGTTCCAGGACAACTAGCTTTGTCTGTTATTTAAGTACTGACATTGTTTTTGAGGGAAAAGGATGCTTGAGGATAAGCAGAGTCCAAGTGTATTTTGAGTAACTGTTTTTTTTTTCTTTTTCTTTTTGAAACATGGTCTCCCTATCTTGTCCAGGCTAGAATTGCAGTAGTCACTCACTGTCCCAAATGCATTGCTCATCCACAAAGAAGCTTTAACTTGTTCTGTGTAGGACCTGGGCTGGTTTGTCACCTCCTTCTTGGGTGGCCTAGTGACTACTCCTAGGAGTTTGCCATATTGGTGCCAGACAGTGCAGATACTAGATCTCCTCAAGCTCATTGGATATCAGAACTCCTGAGCTCAAGTTATTGTTTCATCAGCCTTGTGGATTAAAGGCATGCAATAATGAATGCCTAGGGGTATAAGGGAACAGCTAGGTGGCTCAGTGGATATAGAGCCAGGCTTGAAAATTGGAGGTCATGGGTTCAAATTTGGCCTCAGCACTTCCTATCTGTATGACCCTGGGGAAGTCACTTAACCTCTATGGCCTGGTTCTTATTGCTTTTCTGTTTGAGAGCCAATATATAGTATTAATTCCAAGATGGAAGGTAAGTGTTTTAAAAAATGAATCATCTGAATAATCTTTTTTATAAAATAAATTTGAATAAATATAACAAACTTGAATGACTCAGTTATAAATGGAATTCCTTTGGTGTCAAGGCTATATCATGGTTTCTTCAGTCATTTTAACTCTTTTCTGTCTCTTTATAGCAGTGATAGTGAGCTTTTTTGAGGGACTAGTGATATCCTCCAGCAGCATGGAGATGGGGAGGGGAGAAGTCTGACTCCATGTCCCTCTGGATTTCTAGTAATGAGCTCTGTTAAACTCTGTGCTGGGGAGATGGCATGTGTACCCACAGAGAGGGTTCTGACTCCCCCCCTCTGGCATTTATACCATAGGTTCACCACCACAGCTCTATACCCTTCTGCTAGGGCAACTAAGTGGCATGGTGGATAGAACAAGAGGCTTGCAATCAGGAAGATTCATCTTCATGAGTTCCAATTTGGTCTCAGACACTTCCTAGTTGTGTAAGCCTGGGCAAGTCACTTAACCCTGTTTGCTTCAGTTTCAAATATGTCAAATGATCTAGAGAAGGAAATAGGAAACCACTCTAGTATCTGTGCCAATAAAAGACCAAACTGAGATAACAAAGATTTGGACATGAAAGAAACAACAAAACAAAATCAATACCTTCCTTTATCTGATTGAAGGAGGCCAGCTTTGACAGACTATTTAAATATCCCTTATTGTTTCTCTTCACCCCAATACCTCTCTTAAATGAACAAGGATAGCATAGAGAAAAGGGTTGATATTTTGAATATATAATCCACTTTTACAGAAAGTTTTACCCCAAAGCATCGAGAGATCAATTGTAATGATTTAATTTATCTATGGGTTCTTAATGTAAGGTGGCTCAAAGCTTAAATGGCATATTGCTAGATACCTATGAATAATAAAGGCAGGAATGCACTTGGTAGGAGGAAAAAATGGCCTCTTTGACCTCTTAGCATTACTCTGGCACTTGCTTATGCACTTGTTTATAGAAGTAATCTAGTGCTCCTTTTCTTCTTCTTATATTTTATGCCTCTGCTCCACAATGGGTAAATGTAAACACATTGGTGACAGCTCTTGAGATACTGTTTTTGGAAGGGGTAGATCCATGGAGTATCTTGAAATCCTGGTACTTTTCAGAGTGTGCTCTACACTCCTACAGATATATAAGCCTTCAATGAAAGGAAATATACCTAAAGACTACAGGGTGAGGAGCATGCATTTAGGGAATGTAGACATCTAGGACACACATGCTGAGAGGTAACTTGTGCCTCCTCTACTGCTGAACAGCTAATGTCTTCTGGTGATGGTGTTACCCTTTGGGCAACTCTCAGTTACTCTTATATTTCAGTCTCTGGAAGGTCATATTCTACCAGTCTTATGCCTCTAGGTATGGCTCTGTTAAACACATAGAGATTTATAAGCTTCCATCTTCTGGCTTCAGTTGGGATCCATGGGTATTGGTGTCATTTCTTCCCTATGAAAGGAAGGGTAAATTCTTCTATCTCTTTATTCATATCAGAGCACATAGTCATTAGCCTTTAACTCCTTAAGGAAGATAGTTCTGTCACGTGCCCAGAATCAAAATTAGAGCAAATCCCAGCAATTGTTCACCTCAAAAAGGGATAAATAAGGAAGGCAAAGTACTAATAATGAATCTAATGGCTCAGGTTTGAGATGGGAACCAAAGGAGACACTTGGAGATTTTTTAGGCAGCCAAAGGAAGTTTACTTAGTGTTTTAGAGGAGAGATATTTATCAGGCATAGTTTTGATTTAGCTCCAGGAATCCATCTTGATTATGTTGCTAGTCTACTCAAGAGAAGCCTGAGGGAAGGACTAGAGTTTCATGTGCTTCTGACTCTTTTTGCATTAAGGTGACCAGGAAGTTGTATCAATGGCCCTAGCTTTAGGTCCATGAGGCAATTAAATCTCAAGGACAGCCCACAATCGATATTCCTACAATCACAAGCTCCTTGGGTCATGTATAGGTAGGTTTTATTAAAAAAAAAAAAAAAGTACTCACTTCCAGGAGTCAAGTTCTTTCGAAATATATAAGAGCCTGTTAACTAAGAAGAACCTTCATTTATATAATCTTTGAATGCTACTTCATTATTATTCACCACAAGCAATGTAATCTGTCCCAAGCCTCTAACCAATTTAGGGTTAGAAAGTCTTTCTAAATCCAGTTTGCTTCCCTTGTGGCGATCCTGTACTCATAAATCAGTTTCTGTGTGCTCTGAAAAAAAAAAAGAAAGAAAAGAAAAGCAAGAACAGAAAAGAAAGCAATTTGTGCCTGAGGGTCCCCCCAACCTCTTTTGGTTTTGTCCTGCAGGGGAAAAAATGTACCTTAGCAAGCAGTAAGCTACGAAGTCAACTGCTTTCTACCAGAGCCATTTCTGCCTTTATTTGAACAACAGCATATTGACTTTGAACTTTTCTACATTAAGACCCTTTAGGAAATAGTTACAACTGACCCTGCCTGTCACATTTGTACAAAACTTTCTTTAAAGAAGAATGTAAGCTAAATATTTGAAATGCCAAGCTTCACCTTTCCCAACTTACTTAATATTTAGAAATGCTCCCAAATTATGGGGCAGTACCAAATCTAGGACCGTTACTTGTGCATAGAGTAAAAGAATATAGAAGTCTTTGTGGCTCTTCAGTTTCCCACCTTAGAGACTAGAATTCTGGGGGATAGAGACAGAAACCTGTGCACATCAGAGAAATTCTCCCAAGATTCCCCACATTGCAGTCTCAGCTCTACCTAATTCCTCAAGTCTCACTTGGGTCTGAGTTTTCTTGGAGAGATAATTATATAGCTATTAAACTCCCTAATAGCAGAATACTATATACATAGATATATGTGTGTATGTGTATATATACATATACATAGAGGTACGTGTATACATGCATGTACACATATCTACATATAGATATAGAAACAAGTAAACACATGTTGTATATTAATTATATACAATTTATTTAATACAGTATTATTAATATATACTATAATAAACATGCATTTATAGTATGAAACATCAGTTTAAAAATCTTAAACATTTTATAAATATTTTTGTAAATATAATTAGATATAATAAGCAACATAATATAATTATATATGCAAATAAATATGTAACATGTAACATATATGTAACATGTAAAATACACAATATAAACAACATATAATAGTATACACAATAAAACAACATATACGAATAGTTTATATAATATAATATGTAATACTATAACATTTTACAATAATATGTAAGGTATGTAATATGTAATTATATATATATGTATATATATCTCATTTAAGATTTTTAAAATGCATTGGTATATCATTTGGTTCTCAGGAGAACCTTGTGAGGTAGGTGCTACCACCCCTTTCCATTTTAGAGTTGAAGAAATTGAGGCTGAAAGCTTTGCCTAGAGTGTACAGTTAGTTGTGTCTCAGGCAGCATTTGAACTCAGATCTTCCTAGTTCTCAATTCAGCCTTCTCTCCACTGGGCTACCTGGCTGCTTCAGAAAGGGCTTCTCATCATCTTCCCGAAGTCCTCTACTCCACAATGGCCTTCCAGACAATTATCTCAGCAGGACACTCTGCTCAATGCATGTAATAGAGCCGGCTCAAGTCATAGTTCTGAACTTTCCTATTGCTTGTAGCCAAGGTACATTGTATCAGGAGCAGTTTTATGACAACAAATAGAAACAAAAGGTATCTTGGCTGCGATAGATAGGCATGGCCACAAGATGTCAGGATTGCTTCATGATCAAGCCGGAATTTGTGCAGCCCCTTCCTTAGAAGGGCGTCCCCCGCTCTACTTTCTCTGCCTCCAATCACCCAACCCCTCCCTAAGGCCTTCCCAAACCTTGGATCTAGGCGGTGTCTGTGATTTTCATGGTGAACTCTTTTAAATCCAGGAAGCTTATTCTTTCCTTAGTCTGGGTCACTAGGAAATGACTCACTGCTGTCAGTGATTCAGATCAAACCCCCGCTTTGTCTGAGCCTCCAATCCCTCGTGCAGCCTTTTAGTTTTTCCGTGTAGCAGAGCCAAAGAAGTGACTTTAGAAGCCGGCATTCAGCAGAGTAATCTCGCTATTTCTGAGAGGACTCTAAGCAGAGTTTGAATGAAAGAATTCTAGAATTCTAGTCACCAGTGGAAAATTGTGATCGTTAGGCTATATAAATCAAGCACAAACGTGCGCGCGTACACCCCCCCCCCCCCCCACACACACACATCTTAGCGAGGTCAATAATTATCCGAGTATGGCTGCTTCTTGTCTTTCTAGAGATCCCCGAATGTAAGGGGAAACACGAAGCTAAGAGATAAAGCAGTTTTTACTAGAAAACCTATTGGCACATATTAGTAAACTACTGAGTGATGAAGTCTGCAGAGAAAGAACATCGTGCTCTTCATTTGGGAGGGAACATTTAAGCAGCACTGGACTTGAAATTGCAGTGTTTACTCGGGCAACTCATATTTTAGCTCTGGGACTTCATTTGTTTGTGCTCTTCAGCGGAATGGCAATTATTCAGTCATTCAACAAACATTTATTAATTACCTACTGTGTGTGTCAGGCACAAAATTGAAATAATACCTGCCATTAAGGAGCTTACATTTTTAAGGAGAAAACATGGTATATATATATATATATATATATATATATATATATATATATATATATATATATATATATATATATATATATAGGTATTTATTTGATATGGAGAAAAGTGAATATAAGGTATCTGGAGTACACTAGCAACTTTTTTGTGCCCCAGGATACTAGGGCAACATCTTGTTGAAACAGTGAAGTTTCTGCCATTTTGAAAAACTTCAAGCCCAGCCTTCATATCAGGGACCCTGGTAGATCTTTCTTTTACTACAAAAAGAGAACACACTCACACACATAAGAACATGTGTAGCTAAGGTGCCTAGGTAGACAGGCCCACACACACACACACAAGAATCATGTATGGCTGAGGCACATGTATGGAGAGTCAATGTCCATCTTCTATACCGTAAGGCTGTCAATAGACTGCTCTCTGCTGGGCTTGAATTGCAGGTGACATTTTCGGATATTCCCATGGGATTTCTTGTCTCTGCTCTAGCCAATCTTCAGCTTTTCCCATCCTTCACATTTTTTTTCATTATTTCCCTTGATATTTTTGATCTTTTGTTCTTCCAGATGAACTTTATCATAATTTTTTCTAATTCTATCTATAAAAAAGTTTTTTTTTTGGTAGTTTGATAGGCATGGCACAGAATAAATCGATTAATTTGGGGAGGATTGTCATTTTTATTATGCTAGCTCATCCTACCCATGAGCAATTACTATTTTTCCAATTGTTTAGATCTAGTTTTAATTGTGTGAAAAATGTTTTGTAGCTGTGTTTGTATAATATCTGTGTTTGTCTAGATAGATAAATTCCTAAGTATTTTATATTGTCTGGAGTGATTTTTTTTTTTAACCCTTACCTTCCATCTTGGAGTCAATACTGTGTATTGGCTCCAAGGCAGAAGAGTGGTAAGGGCTAGGCAATGGGGGTCAAGTGACTTGCCCAGGGTCACATAGCTGGGAAGTGTCTGAGGCCATATTTGAACCTAGGACCTCCCATCTCTAGGCCTGGCTCTCAATCTACTGAGCTACCCAGCTGCCCCCTTTCTTCACTATTCTAAGGATAACCAGGAAGTCATTGTTTCCTTTAGTTGCAATTTTATTCTATTGTCCTATTTATTTTAAAAAACATCAATATTGATGTAATTTAGTTCTTCAAATAATGTACCATTTCAATGGTCCCTGAACAAAAATCTCACATTTAAAGTACCAAAGCGATCTGTAGTTAAATAAATATTTATAATCTTTCTTCGTATAAAGGATTTTCATGGTATGGGGGTATATAAAGACTGGAGTAATGTATGTTTCACAAGAAAGCTGCCCCCTCCCCAATAGGGTATTCCTAGTACCAGGAGTTCATTAACCCAGGGCCCATCTTGACCTGATTACCTGATAATCCTCTCCCTCAGCTTGATGAGTCTGGCTTTAAGCTTTATTCTTCAGTTGTGATCAAGGAGTCCTGGAGATCAGAGAAGGTTGTGTGCAGCTGTTGTACCAAAATGTACCTAAATGTAGTCACTCTTCCCCATTGCTAAGGCCAGAAGCAATAACAACCACAGCCAAAGCACATTCAAGCAACAAGTCCAGCTGCCTCAGAAGCATCATAAACATGCACCAGCTTTTCTCCCTTCCCCCATAGCCCACAGGTTTTTTTTTTTCTGTTCATAATATTCTCTTTTACACTGAGTTCAAAGGAAATCAGTCTAGGGCACAAAGATAAGAATATTCTTTAAAACAGTGGCATTAAATTGCATAATTCTCCCTCTAATTGGCTTGTCCTTCATCTCAGCAGGATCACAATCTTCTCTCCCCATGGGTTCCGACTTTCCTTCTTTCAGTCTTGTTCTATATCATCTTAGGCAAATAAAGCTGTGGTTGAAGGCCAACCAGTCTTTTTTTTCATCTAGTTTAAATCATAAAAATGAAAGGAAAATGAAGAAAATAGAACTCAGTGAAATCAGTCCCCCACTTCATGATAGAGGAGGCAGAGAAAAGTTTCAGCCAATATTGGGGTTATCTCACCAGTTCATATCTGCCACCTGGTTACCCATAACTGGTAAGCCTCTCCCCTCAGCTCCAATCTCCTTGGGTCTGCCTTTGAGCCTTCTTTTGCATTTCTAAGCAAGGATTCCTGGAGATAGGAGATGGATTATTCTGTTCAAGAAAGGACCATTAGGTCACTACAGGTTGGACTGAGATTGTATAGGAGGGAGTAAGGGACAAGAAAACTGGGAGGGTAGAAAGGTATTCTGAAGAGCTTCAGATGGCAGAAGACTTTGTACTTGATTGTGGAGGTAATAAGGAGTCACTGGATTTTATTGACTAGGAAGGTGACGTGGACAGATCCCTGATTTAGGAAAATTACTTTGCCAGCTGTGTGGAGAATATATAGGAGTAGAGAAAGACAACGGGCAAGGAAATGAGTTAGAAGGCTATTGTAAAAGTCTGGATGAGAGGTGAAAAGGCTTGAACTAGGGTGGTGACTGGCTAAGAGGAGTGTTGTATAGTATCTAGAACTTGGTAAACATTTAATATATAATGACTGACCGAGTGACTTAGAGGCAGAAGTCAGGAAGAAGTATGTTCTAGGACTATGCCAATTACGCCATCATTTGTGGAGTCCTTCCTCTTGTTATACTTCTTCCTCAATGCCCTCCTCCACAGATTTCACCTCCATCCCCCTTGGTTCTTCAATTCAGCAGAGCTTCTTGCTGTTTTCCCCAGCAGGACTTTTTAATTCCTGTGTCTGGGTTTTCCCACCCTTGAGTCCCACTGTCACAAATGCTCTCCCTGGCATCTGTGGATGACTCCCACAGGTTATAATGCCCATCTCAAAACTTCCATCCCTAGTTATACCCAATCTCCTCCAAGTATTATTCTATTATGCACCCTTCAGGACAAAAATACGTAATTTGCATTCTACTCTTTCCCATTGAATGTTTTATAATTTTACTTAAATTGTTTTATTTGTGCATGTTTTTCCTTAGCTAGATCATAGATAGCTTCACTGGTAGGAGACTTTGCCATTCAACACATGTTTTTCTGTTTTTTTTTTTAATGATATTTTCTTTGGCCTCTGATTACATATAAAGACAATATTTAACACTCATTTTTTTAACTCTTGAGTTCCAAATTCTCCCCCTTCCTTCCTCCTCCCTGACACAGCAAGCAATCCGATATAGATTTTATATATCAACACATATTTACTAACCACTTGTTATATGCAATTCACAGGATTGTGAGAGGCAGCTTGATGCAGTGGAGAGAAGAATTGGCTGGGGATTCAGGAAGATCTGGCTTCAAATTCTGTCTCTGACACATACTAGATATACTACTGTAGTCAAGTCACCTACCCTCTCAATGTTACTTAATTGTGACACTCCATGTCCCATCCCCACGCTTCTGCATTGGCTTTCCCACATGCTTAGAGTTCTGAATAGTAGGAGCTTCTCTATGGGGGGCCCATTTGGATAAGGGGCAACTTTGGGTGGAGCCAGTAGCTTTTAATAGCTGATTTTCATCTCATCATCTCGCACAAATTACTCTGCACATTTAAAAAAAGAGTGTCTGGGTTAATTGTGGTAGCAGGAGAGAAGCCTCTAGAGGACAAGTTTGAATTTCAAGCATCAGTGAACAATCTATGCAAATCGGCTCTCCAAGCCCTCATTAATGCTGCTCAACTCTATCCTTCTGTTCAATAATAGCCTCTCCTTTTCTCCCCTAGACCCCTGCCTGCAAGCAGGCATCTAGGTCTTTATTTTTATATATTCTAATTTCTAGTTTATAATCTTCAATCCCATTATTCAACTCTTCTCCCAAAGTTCAAATTATGTTACGTTGAAGACTCTATATAAGCCCAGGAACCTGTCCTGTCCATTTTTCTTTCTATCAACTCGTATGGACATGCCATCATTCAAAATGAAAACCCTACTCTAGAGTCACTTCCTCTTAATGGGGCACATTTCCCCCCGGTTTAATATAAACTCCTTAAGAGGGGGCACTGTTTCATGTTCATCTTTATATGTCTAGCACCTCATGCAGTAACTGGTGAACAGTAGGTATTTAATGACAGTGGTTCGAATTCAATTGTACAGAGTTAAAATTTTGTTATTCTAATCTGGTGCTCACTCTTAAGAAGTTGAGGCTCTGGGTAAATGGCCAACTGGCTTCTGTATGACATACTTATAAGAGAGAGAAAGGCAATCACTAGTTAAAAATGAAGTCTCAGAAAGGCAGCTAAGCTAGGGAGCTCAGTGGATAGAGAACCAGGCCTAGAGATGGGAGGTCCTGAGTTCAAATTTGGCCTCAGATACTTCTTAATTGTGTGACCCTGGACAAGTCACTTAACCCATATTGCCTAGCCCTGACTATTCTTCTTCCTTAGAATCTATACATAGTATTGATTTTAACATAGAAAGTAAGTTTTTTGGTAATGATGTCTTGGACATCAAACACCCTTTTCCCTTCAATTGAAAAATCCCAACAGATATGCAGATTCAGTGAATTCCTGAACTTGGACCCATGGCAGAACTAACAAGGCTGAACTATCCTTTTCTTGTGAGTTAGCTTTTGGAATGAAGTTGCCTCTCTCCCTCTGAGCATGACTCTCCTCTCTCCTTTCCTTTTTGAGGAGCTTTGAAGAGACAACCATTAGAAATCTGTATAACCCCACACTGATTTCTCTGGTGGAGGATAGGAGACGAGAGACAGAAAATATCCTAAAGTGATGCTCTCCTAGTTAGAAGTGACCTGTGGGACAATCTAGTTTAACTCATACTAGATGAGTTAGCCACATACCCAATCAATGGCTGTTGGCCTTTGCCTGAAGATTTCAAGGGAATGGAAACCCACTGCTTATCATCATTATTCCTAGCTCTGATCTCATGGGCCAAGTGCAAAGTTGTAGCAACACTGTTAACTGAGACATGATATCATTACTGCATGGGGCAGCTAGATAGCACAGTGGATAGAGCATGGTGCCTGGAGTCAGGAAGATTTATCTTCCTAAATTCAAATTTGGCTTCATACACTTACTAGCTGTGAGACCCTGGGCAAGGTACCTAACCATGTTTGTCTGTTTTCTTGTCTGTAAAATAAGTTGGAGAAGTAAATGCCAATCTACTTCAATATTTTTGCCAAGAAATTACGAATGGGATCACAAAGAGTCGGACATGACTGAAACCACTGACAATATAATCACCCCATGAACAGATTTCTTGAGAGCTAATACCTAAGGAGGAAATTTATAGCACATTTCTGGGGAAGAGGCAAATAGTAGGGCACAATGAACCATCATAACTGAAGATACTGACTAATGAGAAGGATCCAGGATACCTGCTAGGAATGGAGGGAACCATGGCCAGAGAACAGATTCGAGGGAAGGATCCACCTGAAAGGTGTGCATAGAGCAATGGACCCTGGCCAGGAGGCTTTTCAAGAGCTCCATATATGGCAGTATTGTTTGTTATTGAGACTTTAAAAGGCCACAGGGAATGACTTATGGGAAAGGGATTCTTTCCTACTCCACACACTTAGATTTGAGTTCCATCTGTGTCCTTTATCATATAACTAAAGATTTTGAGGTATTGTTAGTCTGAATGCTTGTTGAAGGATCTAGTGGTTACCTTCGGGGGATGGCTAAATATTATAGTTCCCAACAACTCAAACATTCCCAAAGTGTACCTAGACTTTTCAATAAATAAATGAAAAAATCAGACCTTTCCTCAGATGACAAATGACAATGGCCTCTTGCTCATCCTTTTCTTCTTGATCTCTTTCTCCTCCATCCTCCTCTCTCCCTCTTCTTTCTCTCCTTTTTTTTTTTGCTTTTCTTCCTTCTAATAGAAATCTCAATAAACTTCCAACAAAATCACTCATAATATTCAATCTTGGAAACCAGTTAGCAAAACAGCATAGAAGAATTATAATCTATGGCAGAAAGGTTCTTCATAGTTCTTTAGTTTACTGTACATTAAAAGAGAGGATGGGTACTTTAATATATCAGAGCCAGTGTTGCCCATTAGTTCTAGCTTCTTTGATCAGTATTACCTCAAAAAAGGTCTTTTTATGACTTCTTTGAATTCTTCACAAGCAACAGTGCAATAATATGCCATTATATTTAAAAGTTTTCAGATGAAGAAATAAAAAATAACAATAATCATATGAAAAAAATTTCTAAATCCCTCCTGATTAGAGAAATGCAAATAAAACCAACTCTGAGATACCACCTCATACCTAGTAGATTGGTCAATATGACAGTAATGGAAAATAGTAAATGCTGGAGGGGATGTGGCGAATTTGGGACACAAATGCATTGCTGGTAGAGTTGTGAATTGATCCAACTATTTTGGAAAGCAATTTGGAATTATACCTAAAGGGGTTGTAAAAGAATGCATACCCTTGACACCAGAAATACCACTACTAGATTTGTACTCCAAAGAGATAATTTAAAATGATTGTGCAAAAATATTCATAGCCGTGCTATTTGTTGGAAAATTCCTTGATTGGGAAATGACTGAACAAATTGTGATATCTGATGGTGATGGAACACTATTGTGCTATAAGGAATGATGAACTGCTTGATTTCTATATGAATTGTAAAGACCTACAGGAACTGATGTGGAGTGAAATGCACAGAACCAGGAGTACATTGTACACAGAAAGTGAAATGTTGTGGGATGATCAAATGTAATTAACTTTGCTACTAATAGCAGTGCAATGATCCAAGACAATCCCAAGGGACTTATAAGAAAGAATGCTATCCACATCAAGCAAAAGAACTCTGGAAGTAGTTATGCAGAAGAAAATATATGATTTATCGCTTGGTTATATGGATATGTGATTTGAGGTTTTTTTTTTTTTTTAAGTTTGCTTTGTTACAAGAATGAATAAAATGGAAATAGGTATTGAGTGATAATACATGTATAACCCAGTGGAATTTCCTGTTGGCTCTAGAATGGACAACAAAAGAAAGGAGGGAGAGAAAATGAATCATGTAACTATTGAAAAATATTAATAAATATTAAAAAATAAAAAATAAAAAGCATTCATTATGTGCTTACTTTGTGTTAAGCATTGTTCTAAGCCTTGGGAATATAGTGAGAAAAAGTGATACAACCCCTGCCTTCATTCTCACACTCTAATTGGGGAAAACAACATATAAAAGAAGGTTCATCTGTCCTAAGAATGCATTGGAAGGATGGATGACAGGGTCGAGAAATCCTTAAGTTACATCAGAAGATTAGATGACAATGCCAGAGGTCTTCCAGGTGTAGAGGAAATCAGACAGTAAAATGAGGAGGAACTTAGAAAGTAGTAACATGGGAGGGAGATAGTAGGGCCTGTTGGCATTTTACCTTAGGAGAAGGAATGGAATTCGTAAATTATCTCAGCCAAGCAGCCTGGGTGGGTTCTAGGTGATCAGTTACAGGGGATGGAGCCAAGTGCAAAAGGAAGAGGGGGAAAGTCATACCACCTGGTAGTCCTTATGTTAAAAGGGATATGCTGAAAACAGAATTACAAAAATAAAATTGAAAGAATGACAAGAGTAGAAATACAAATACATAAATACATGCATACATGTAAATTAATATATGTATACAAACATATAAATGCAAGAGTGAGTGTTTCTGCCACTAACTCACTTTAACATACCAGAAAATTATTTTACCTCTAAAGAATTTAGCTTCCTTAACTCTAAAATGAGGTAGTTAGATTACATTGGCTAGACTTTTATAACTCTCTTGTTATGTTAACTTTGCCACATTCCTCAGGTTAGAACAAAAGTATGATAAAGCATAATTTTAAAAGACTTCACAGAGGTGGTAAGCAACCATTTGTCTTGTGTAGTTTTTAGTCCTATTTCAGCCATGTTCAACTCGTCATGATCCATTTGGGATTTTGTTGGCAAAGATACTAGAGTGGTTTGTAATTTCCTTTTCTAGCTCATTATATGGATGAGGAAACTGAGAGTGAAGTGACTTTCTCATGGTCATCTAGTAAGTATTTGAGATCAGATTTCAGCTTGGAAAGATGAGTTTTCCTGAAGCCAGGTCTGTCACCCTCTCCTCTGCACCACCTAACTGCTCCCTTATATAGTTTGCCTATCGCTAATCTGCAGGCAGTGGGTTAGACCTTATGATTTGGAATGAGATATTCTAGGAGGCAATGGGTTTCCTCTTACCAAATGAAGGCTGAATGACCCACTGTTAATGGTATTATAGAGCTATTCTAAAATACTTCTTCCCTCCTCAATTCTCCTCTACTTCCCTTTGCTCTCTTCCCCTTTCCCTACCTTAGCTGAAATCTTTTCCTCTTACTTTATAGGGTTTGTTTCATTTGCCATACTTGTATCCCTAATGCCTATCATAGTGTCTGGTACACAGTAAGTACTTCCTAGGCTGAATGTTGATTGATTAAGTGAGGTTTGTGCTCAATCAGATTTTGATCCAGGTTGGTCCTTTCTAACCCTGAATTTCAGAGATGCTGTGGTATCTTGGACAGCTCCAGTTTTGGTTTTGGTTACTAATGGGCATTATCTTACCTTGTAATAAAAGGTTAGAAGTATGGCTATTTATCTTCAGAATTAGACATTATACTCTGATAGAGGGACATATTACTGGGCACTTTGGAGGACTCTGAGATACTTTAAAGAAATTTAAAATAATCTGAAGGGCTCTAAGACAACATGGATTTTTCAATCCCATGATTCTGAGAATGATCAGACATGGAAGATATTGAGATATAAGCTCTTGGAGCTCTTCTTCCTCTTTCTCCTGCTCATCATTTTCTTCTTGGTCTCTTTCTCCCTCCTCCTCTCTCCTTCTTCTTCCTCTCCTTTTTTCCCCTTCTAATAGAAATCTCAATAGACTTCCAATGAAATTACTCATAATATTCAGTCTTGAAAACCAGTTAGCAAAACAGCTTAGAAGAAATATTGTGATCTATAGCAAAAAGGTTCTTCATAGTTCTTTAGCTTACTGTACATTTAAAGAGAGGATGGGCACTTTAATATAACAGAGCCAGTGTTGTCCATTAGTTCTAGTTTCTTTGATCAGTATCACCTCAGAAATGACTTCTTTGAATTCTTCACAAGCAACAGTGCAATATTAGGCCATTACATTCACATAGTTTTTAGTCCTTGGGCAAATATTTCCTTTCCAACTTATTTCTAGTGTACACAGTGCTGCTAAGAATACTTTTTTTTTTTTTTGAAGCTGGATCTTTTCTTGCTGTCAGTTTTTCCTTAGAGCATAAACCCCATAAAGAGATTGCTAGATTTGAGGGTATAAATAATGCTTTGTGTTTTCCTGACTAATTTCAAGTTCTTTTCCCAAATGGTAAGGGCCATTCATCGTTTCACCAGAGGTGATTAGCACTATGGAAGTGATTCCCTTCTAGTAGCTGGACTACCACAAAAACTGGATGAATGAGATGATGTCAAAGTTTACTTTGGGCACCAAGTTAAAGTGTGTTGCCTCTTAGAATTCATTAGGTTGCCCAAGCAGACAGGTGGCATTTAATTTGCCACTATGTAATTATACATAAAACTAACCTGCCGTTAAATGGCAAACATTTATGTCCTATAAACAGAAGACATGTCTATCTTCAGTGAATCAGTGACCTTTTCTTTATGCTTTGGGGTCATTATTGAGAAAGTCAGTTGTCATCTGAGCTGCTAAAGAATGAAGCTATTGGAATTGGAATTTTTCTGTGACTTAGTTTTCTTATTTGCAAAATTATGGAATTAGATTAGATGGCTGCTAAGATTTCTTTTACTCCTAAATCGATGATCCTTTCTGTAGGGTTGTTTACCCTCCATTACATCAACCCTGCTTTCTGTGCTTTCCTTTTATAGTTGCAGAGATAGATTGTATTAGAGCCTATAATGTTAACCACAGCTGCACACTCTTCCTCTTCTCTCAATATAAGATAATTCTTTTTGCCTCTTCTTGGTAGTTCTTGAATGCTCCTAAGGCATCAATATTTTTTAGATCAGGTTTGAGTTTTCTTAAACTTAGCTCGTTCAGAGAGGAGAAGTCCAAATTATTTCCTTTCCACTTACTTTTTGAAATTAATACATTTCTTAGACACTTTCAAAGACAGAGAAACTAAAAAAATCATTATAAGAAAATTAATAAGTGAAATGCAATAGATAATAAAGAAAAGTGCAATGCTCTGAGATAGCAGGAAGAATTATGCAATCACTTCCACAGAAGACAAACTCAATGATGAGGATGACTGAGTAGTGAGGGAGTGTGAGATCATTCCAAATAAAGATCACTTTCCAAGGAACTTGGAAAGTTTAAACTACAGAAGAGAAAACTTGGTGGGGAGGAAAGCACGTTGTTCTGCTTGGTCCCAGAGGACAGAACTAGGACCAGTGGCAGGTACATATGTGTGTGGGAGTGGTGTTAGGATTTTTAGTAGTAATTCCAGTTATTTCAAAGTAAAATGAACTACCTTGTATTCTGCCCTCTTCCTCCAGCAATCTTCAAACAGGGTCCATTTATTTGAGATATTAGAGAGGACCGTCTTGCAAATAGCTGTTTGACTTGGAAGTTCCCTTCAATTCTGAGATTCAGGTCCCAGATCAAATCCCACTTTCTATAGGAAACCTTTCCCAACCCCCCTTAATTCTAGTCCCTCTCTTCTACTAATTATTGTCTTTTTATCCTTTATAGAGTTTGTTTGTATATATCATTAGAATGTAAGGAAGCCTCTTAAGGAAAGAGGCTATCTTTTGTCTTCCTTTGTATCCATAACTCTAACACAGTCCCTGGCAAATAGTTGTCACTTAATAAATGCTTATTAAATGATTTAATTTTCTTAAGTGTCAGTTTTGTTATGGCTAAAATAGAGAATAATACTAACACTTTCTTCATTGGGTTGTTGGAGTAGAGAGTTAATGTTTGGAAAGTCTTTGCAAACCTTAATGCCCTCTGTAAAAGTCAGCAGCTGTTATTTTTAAATTGTTCTTGTCTTTATGTCCAAGCTTACATAGAATTGATCTTACTAGAGTCACCATCCTACTATTCTTTTATGCTTAATGTTCAGTGAATTATTACCCAGGTGCATAAAAATGGATTTTTTTTTTACAGGAAATGGAATGGAAATGTTGGAATGCAAGCTTAACTTTTGGTTGGTTCAATGAAAGCATTCTTAGGAAAATTTTGTTAGCAGACAGGACAATAGGATGAAAGAGATTTCCTGGTCCTTTGTGGTTTTGATTTCTTCCAGTATATCTCCATTTCAAGAACATTTAGTTCTCCTTAATTTGGATGTTATGAATATTCAAAAGAATCTCATGTATTATAAACATATCAGTGGGATTGTGGGTGATTGTTTTGTCTATAATAATACTGTGATCACATTAGTTTATTTGTTGTATTACTAAGGAGATGTGGGAAGTTTTTTTTATTAATTGCTATTATAATATGAAGAATTTCCCATTTGATTAATATTTTAAAAGTTTGTGATAAAGAATTCTGACTACCCTATTGCTATTTGGTAGGCGCTAAATTTTTTGCAGCCTACAGTGTTATATTTGCAGTTTCTAAAATGGCAAAAGAATTTGCATTAGTCTACATTTCAAAAACTCTTTAAAATGGACTTTCTACAGTTTCTGTTAGCAAGGACTTAATCTTATACTTCTATCATGATATAATAGTATAATAAGTAAGTATATAATATAATAATAATATGATGTCTCCATTTCTGTTTAGTGGTAAACCAATGTTAGTTACATATGATAAATCTAGTGGAATATTTGGTTTGACTTTGTGAAGTGGCATCTGTTTATAGAATAAGCATTTCTATCCTTTTTAGACTGTCACAGGGTCTGAGAGCATCTATTAGTCCTTTTTATCATTTGTCACAAAGAAAAAGTTAATTCTTCTATAGACACTCTGGGCTACATTTGGGTCCTATATTTTGTTAACTTTGTACGAGTTATTATTCATGTACTTTCTAAATTGCAAGTTGTCCATTATACTATTCTAATGGTGTTCATAGAATATAAACTCATGCTGTTATTATTATAATATATTTTAATACTAACATATAGGATTAATATATTGGGTTAATATTACTATATATTGGTTGGTCTTCACTACCCTTCCCCTCAATATATTAATATATATTGTATATTATGTGCTCCTCTTAGTAATAGTATTACTCAATATTAAAGGGTCTTAGAGATTTCCTAATCTAATTAAGAAACACTTTTGTTTTAAATTGAAAGAGAATAGGACCCAGAACAATGAGTCACAGATTTATAGATTCCATAAATATATGTATGTTTCTTTGTTTCTTTCTATAAATATATTGTATCTTATAGCTGGTAGGACTTCAGAGGCCATTCTTATCCAACTTTCTCCTTTTATGGTTTAGGAAACTGAAGAGGAACACAATTTAATGATTTGCCCCAGTGATTTGAGGCAGATATATGGCTTAGTGGATAGAAGGTGGTTCTTCAAATATTTACTAGTTATTTACTAGTAATAAATATTACAAATATTTACTAGTTGGGTCTGGGCAAGTCACCTAACCTTTGTCAGCTCAATTTCAAGAACTATAAGACGGGGTAAAGAATAGCAGCTACTAAGGTTATTGGGAAGATCAAATGAGATAATATATGTAAAGCACTTAACGTAGTGCCTGGTTCATAGTGGGTGCCTAATAAGTATTTGTTTCCTTCTTTGCCTAAGTTTCTTATTCAAAATACAGCCCTGATTAGAACCCTGGACTCTACTAGCCAGATCAGTGCCCCTTCCCTTTAACCACACTAGGAATTTCTGTTAATGTGTAGTTTCCAGTTTAATGCTTGGCTCTGGTGAACGAGTCTCTCTCCTGTACTCAAGTTATGAGCTGAATTGTATCTGAAGAAAAATATAATTGAGCTCTTTTTGAAAATCCTTCAGTTCCCATGATCTGATCCTGAGCTTTCGCCCTCCCAGTTTGCAGAGAAACATGTAATGGTCTTTGGCCTTTGCAGCTCTGGTTTTGAGTAAGAAGTGTATGCTGGAAATGGTCCCCTGGGCTCCAGACTTTTTTGGTTAAAAAAGGAGTCAAAGGTCACCTTCCTGTACAGCCTGGTTGCCTCTGCAGGAACTCAGGCTGCTGTTGTCACCAGCTTGGATTAAATACAAAATGAAACTCTCTCTGCTTCCTCACTTCTGCTTTCTCCAGGAAATAAGCCAAGAGCCTATTTGCATGATTCACAGAGAGAAGTTGAAAAAGCCAGTGGGAGTTGTTGAAGATTGAAGGGGCTCTGGTGCATGTTGGCCTTCTATGCAAAGCCATCCAGTGGAGTCCAGATTCCTGGGGCTCAGATGCAGCTGGAGTCCCCTCAAGGAAGGCAGCTCTGGACAGATACCTCAGATAGGTCAAAGAGGCTTTTCTGTCAGCGCAGGCAAGATCAACCCTATCTTCAGGAGCTCTGAGTCCATCTGTGGTTGACAAGGGCCAAGCCTATCTTGATAAAGATGTTGTAAAATGCTGAGTGGTCCAGACTGATTGGATCCTTGAAAATCTGGAGCTGAGGAGGTGAACTCAGGCAAAGGGCTCAGGTAAGAAGCAATTCAGGTTATAATGAAAGCCCAAGTAGGGCTATAAGTCAGGCTAAAAGTAGATTCGTATCTTTTATGTGTTTTGGTCAAGTTGTGTATAATGTGTTTGTAATTTAAAGACAAGTGGTTTGTCCTCCTTCAACCTTCTCCAGAGCAGTGTCTAGCTGTTATATGAAACCCCAAATTAAGAAACAGGTACGATTCTTTCCTTTATTTTGGGGACTGCTCTGCCAAGGATGGGCTAAATGCAAAGTTAACCTGAAGCAGGGCAGACCTGAGAGCAAAATTGTCAAATGAGTTATTGATTTTTATTTCTATTGCTAGTTTCCTCCTTCACAGAATGTTAGAACTGAACCCCTTATTTGACAGATGAGGAAACTGTGGTCAAAATGGACCTGTCTGAGGTCACAAAGGTAATAAGAGGCAGAATCATGATTTTTAGAACTCAGGTCTTCTGACTGCAACTTCAAGCTCTTTTGTACTTCACTGGGCTTCCTCTACTCCTCCTCAGATGCACAGAACCCCCTGAATAGCGGGACTTATTGGAAAAGCCTTTGAATTAGGTTGGGAGTCAGGAGGCTTAGTTTTGCCAGGAAGTAGATTGTAAATTAGATTGGGCTTAACTACCCTTTCCTTCCATTTCTACATTATCTGTAAGGTCCTTTCCAGCCCTCATATCACGTTGCAATCTGTGCTCACCTTCCTCCATTGTACTTCCTAACTTTGGTCAGTCTTCCTTGACTTTGGTGTGTGCTTTAGAAATTTTTCTGCTTTCATTGTTTCTTATTATATTTTATCAGTTCTTTTTTTTCCCCCCAAAAGCCTCATTCTTTGCTAGCTAATACCTAATGAATCTGATCTAACTGGTCATTTCCTCTTTTGGCTTTCATAAGGCTTTATGCCTATCTTATGAATTTCAACTTGTTTTTGTTCGTGACTTATTCTTCTCACTTCTAGATAATAAAATCTTTGAGGGTGAGGGCACAATGGTTTGACATCAACTACTTGGTAATATGTAGGCTTTAGACTATAAACTGTTGAGCAGTTGGTTATTTACATTCATAAAATAGTGAACTTCTTACATCAATGAAATAAGAGAATTGGCAAAAGGAAAAAAAAACTGGTTAGGCTGACCTGAGCTACATACTAACACATGTGGCTCATTTCCCATAATATTTTAATTTCGAGATAGTTGTCTGGACAAAATGACTTAAAACAAGACATTAGTGTAATGGTCTGGGAGGCTGTCAGTGCAAAGACTACTGCTTTGAGTTTGAATCTTGGTTTAGCACTTCGTACCTGTATAAAGTTGGGCAAGTCACTGAACCTCTTTCAATGAATCACAAGATGCGTATTTCCCAAAGGAGGGAGATGGGCTAAATGACTTCTCTGATCATTTCCAGATATTTCATTTTATGCAGTTCCATAGGTTTGAGGTGGCAGGGGAAACCCAGGGCCCTTCAGTGGACACAGTCCAATCACAGTAGGCAGTCATTTGCTTTGCTAGTCTTTATGACTGATGAAAAAAAGGTTGATCAATTTTACTTAGGAATTGCAGGTTATAGGCAGGTGGGCTCTATTTTTACACATTAGGAAACTTGTATTTTATCCTAATGCAATTATCTTCCACATAGTTGCAAATAAGTCATATAAACATAGAACTTTGACTATATTGTATATGTATATATTTATATATTTGATTATATGTACATATATGTATATAACATATGTATATGTTATGGTTATATGTATATAATCCATATTTAATGGAATGAAGCTGGGTGATGTGGCTGCGCTGATTGTCCATAGGGAATTGGACTCTAATGTGGTAAATGCAGAGCAAAATTCTATGAATAGCTCTTAAAAGATCTGTGAGACCATTAATTATAGTGTAGGCAGTCCCAAAGTAAATCATGTAAATATTAATTTATTTCATATATATTTCTCTTTTACAATTGAATTTACATTAACAAGCATCAGATGAACAATTTTTTTGAAACGTCCCTCTAGTATTACCCTTGCAAAAAATTCACATTTGAGTTTTATTTTTTCTTGATAAGAAAGCTAAGATTGAAAAAATAGCACAGAATAAGTTGCCATATCAGTACTTCTTGACTGGGAGGTTTAAAAATTACTCTCTAGATAGCGCTAAAGGGGCAGAGACTTGGAAAAGCTGAATTCACTACTTAAGGGTCTATCTAAGTGAATCAAAGCAAATTGGAACATTTGGTGTTCAGATTTAACCTAATTCAAGTTCATGTGTAGGGCAACATTCTCAAAAGATTTCCTAAGATAGCATAGTTGTGAACCTTGAAAAAATTATTTTGTCATTTTGAGCCTCAGTTTCATCACCTTTAAATTGAAGGGGTTACAGTACTTGGTCTTTAAAGTCATGCTCAGCACTAACATGTTGCTCTAGAATAACTATGTGCTAGCCACCACCTAGAGCAAGAACTGCTTGATATCTGGCATAGATACAGAATTTTATGATTTATATTTTGCAAATGTTAAGAGATAATATGGCATAATGGACAGAGAGCTATAATCAGAACCAGGAAGACCTGGGTACCCTAGAAAATGCTCCAAGATTGTAGGTTGCAGAAAGGATGATGATCTAGATTGGAGGAGGGAGTTTCCTCACCTAGGAGCTCTCTATTTCAATTAAATTACAGGTTTTATACATAGCCCAATAGTTTACAAACCACTTTCTTCAAAATAATCCTGTGAGGTAGATGGAACAATAACCATTATTCCCATCAAATAAATATTAAGATGGGGGCTTAAATAAAATTAATGACAAAAGCTATAATGATTCTAGTAATATTACTGTTATATCCTATGTGAATCTCTCCAGCTATCTTGATGGACACTTGTTGGGGATATTGGAAGGGGATTCTGGTGTGGGTCTAAGTTGGACTGCTTGAGTTTTGTGATAATTTCCAACTCTGAAATTATATGAGTTTATTTTTAAACCCTTATTTTCCGTCTTAGAGTCAATACTGTGTTTTGGCTCCAAGGCAGAAGAGTGGTAAGGGCTAGGCAATGGGGGTCAAGTGACTTGCCCAGGGTCACACAGCTGGGAAGTGTCTGAGGCCAGATTTGAATGAAATTATATGAGTTTTAAAGAAAATTTTAATGAAAACCTTTCCGTTTTGTTTCAGAATTCTAATGTACATTAATTCTATATAAAATATGTAAAAATATTTTCTCTTTTGCAGCATTTGAAACTACCTTTCCAACAACAATAATGATAAGCTAAAGAGAATTGGGGTAGCAAAATGCTTTCTTCCTAACAATGATGTGAGTTAGTATTGAGGGTATTATTATTCCCACTTCACGGATAAAGAAGCAACAACTTATTTTTGGGACAGCTTGGTGACACAGTGTCTGGAGACAGTGTCTGAGGCACTGGGTCTGAAGTCAGGAAGAGCTGCATTCAAGTTCAGTCTCAGAGAATTACTAGCTTTGTAACTCTGGGCAAGTCACTTTTTGTTTGCCTCATTTCCTCATTAGTAAAAATTAGCTAGAGAAGGAAATGGCAAACCACTCCTGTATCTTTGCCAAGAAAACTCAAAATAAGATCATGAAAATTCAGACATAACTGAAATGACTGATTAACAAATGCTAATGTATATAGAATATTGAAATTGAACTTTGGAAGATTTTGGTTCAAAATTTTCCTCTGAATCTTAACAATAGGTGACCAAGGAAAAGTCACAATCTTTCTGGGCCTCAGGCAATTATCTAAAACTAAGTATTTAAATTGTGTTATGATTGGCATTGGTAGAGGGAGTTCCTATGATGTATCCCTATTTAACAGATGAGAAAACTAAGGCTCACAGAAATTAAGTGACATGACCAACTAGCAAGTATTATTGTTAGAATTCAAATTAAGATATTTCTTGATTCTAAAATTTAGGCTATTTTGTATTGCATTGTATTATCTCACTCTTGTCACTATAATACAACTTGTGTATTACTCATCTTTTAATACATTTAAATGCAATGGTAGTATTTGCATGTCTACCTCTGAATCTTGATCTCAGAACTTTGTGTTGACTGAAAACAAAAATATATGCTTATTAAAATCTTTCATTTTTACTTTCTTTTTATTTCAGTCAGAAATACCCTTATTTTTTAATAACTGCTGGAGCTAGAAGGTGCCTTAGCTGGTAGTTAAAAAAATCCCAGTAGAGAGTAATTGTTCCTCTTACCAATCTGATCAGCTCTCCATATTGACTATACATAATGCCAATGAATTAAATCTAAGATTCCAAGAAGCGAAAGTGGTCCTCCAACATTTTTGAGAATTGTCCCTGATTTCTTGAGCAGAAAGAAAGCTAAGAAAGGTTAAAGTTTACATGAACTTGGTAGAGTCTTAAAGAGAGCCTTCACTAGAAACTATGCCACAGAAGAGTGGCATAATGGTGTGCTCAACTGAGAGGGTAAGGATGGATAAACACAACCCTGTAAAGGAGTGGGATGGGTGAAGGGAGAACAGAGATCCCAGAGCTTGAGAAAGATATGAGGAAGGATATTTTCCTATTTCAATTACTTATAATTGATGATGTTTTTTGTTTACATGATGCTGAAAATTTGCAAATGCTATCTGAAAATCCTAAATTCAGCACCCAGAGGTTAAGCTCCAGTTACAACTCTGGTCTTAATAATCCACAGAAGTCATTAAAACAGCTAAGGAACAGATTAAGCTTAGCCAATTTTTTAGGGAATCAGCTACATTGGGAGGGAAAAATGAGTGAGAAATTAACATCATGTACAGTGTTTTTCATCAAGCCTCTTTTTTTACAGCTCCATTATCTAAGAAGGTATGGATGATCAAAGGGAGGTCATTTTAAATCAAGTTCGTACATCTATATGGAATCTATTACAGAAAGGAAAAGCTAGATAGAACCAAAGGTAGCCCCCATATCAGAGAGCTCAAATCTGTGTTTTATAGGGACTGCTTGCTATCCTCCAAAGTATATTCTGTAATCCTTTGTCCCTTTGTTTCAAGAGTAGGAAGAGGGTCTAAGATTTAGATAATAATAGTACTCATAGGTAGTCTCATGAAGCAAATATACTAGTTGAGGTCAAGACCACTGACAGACCCTAGAAAAGAAGATTTCATTGAGTCATAGATTTATAGAAAGAAGGGACTAAGACACTTCCCAGCTGTGTGACCCTGGGCAAGTCACTTGTCCCCCATTGCCTAGCCCTTACCACTCTTTTGCCTTGGAGCCAATATACAGTATTGACTCCAAGACGGAAGGCTAGGGTTTCAAAAAAAAGAAAGAAAGAAAGAAGGGGCCATGGAGACACTCTTAGTCTTAACAGCTCCCTCATTTTACAAATAGATGAACTAAAACTCATACAGGTTAAATAACTTGCCCGTGGTCATACTGCATTCCAGTATGACCTCAAAAAATTCAGTCATGTTAGTTATATACAATTTCAGGGACAGAATGCTTAGCTCTAAAGCTTCTGTCCTGGCCATGATGAAGCAGAAGGGAGACACTAGCACGAGAATGTTGTTTGACAAATGGCAGTCATCGATAGTTAAATCTGACGGCTACTTTTGTCTTTAACTTTCTAGCTGCTTGTAGCTACATTTGTAAGAAAACTTAAATTCACTTAGAAGTAGTTTTCTTTTCAGGAGAGGGAGTGTGGCATAGTAGATTGAAGGGATTTGGAATCAGGAGGACCCAGGTCCACTTGTGTGCCTATAGACAGATCCCTTCATCTCTCCATGCACCAGGCAAACTCATACTATAAGTTCCTAGTAAATTGACCAGATGTATCAGCAAATAGAATTTCCACACGAGGGAGTTCCTTACACTGATAAAATTATAGGACCAGATATCATCACTGTCATCATCTTTATCTATATAAACTGTGGTTTTAAGTCCAAAATGTCAAATATGGAAATTATGTAAGCAAACCAAATTGTGCATAATGCATTGTGATGTTTCAAAATAACCTAAAGAGGCTGAGATCAGTTTTGCAAGTGTTCTTTTGTTTTTCTGAAAATTTCCTTTAGATTTATCGTCAGTCAAACTATTCCATGTGTAATCAACAATATGGAAGTTGCTATACATATTGAGAAAGAAAACTGAACCTAATTAGGAGAACTCAATTATGTTCCTCTATTCCTTTTCTACTGGTAAAACCCTAAAGGTGTGCCAGAATATACAGACATTGCTGAAGTTCAAAAAAAGGAAGTTCAGAAAACAGAGTATGTTTCTCCTAAATGGCTATATTTTTCACCTATCAGAATCTCCACCTCTGACCACTATGGAATATATGTATGTGTATACATATATGATTATAATATTTAGGAATACATGCATGTTATATAATTATGACATTTAATGTCATACTAATATGATATTTAATCCAAAGTTGAATGAAATTGCACATCAGTGTATATTCAAAGGACACTTCTTCTATGACCATAGTAAGTTATCAATAACTATTTATTTAATTGAAACTGATCCTCTTTGACCTCCATGCCAAAACTTGGAAATATTTTCCATCTTTACCCTCTTCATTCTCTTGATGACATTGAAATTGGTTGACCACTCACTCCTTTGTCTTCTAATTCATTGTTCTTATTTTCTACACAAACCTAAACAAACGCAACCCTCTCAAATATCTATCTATCTATCTATCTATCTATTTATCTATCTATCTATCTCTCTCTCTCTCTCTCTCTCTCTATCTATCTATCTATCTATCTATCTATCTATCTATCTATCTATCTATCTAATACCCTCCCCAAAGCAGTTAAGTGAAATTTCACTAAAGGTAATAATGTGCTTGCTTTGGAGAATTTTTAATAAAATATTGAAGCCATAGAGAGGGAAGTTAGCACCTTCATGAGAATGACCCACAAATTTGTAAAGTGATGCATATTTTTTTATAAAAAGAGTAATTAAAACTAATGGTTGACATGAATTTACATGACATGAATCTTAAATGTATTATTTGTTAAAAGAAAGCAAGAAATACTTTAACTTCACTTATTTAGTAAAAGTTGTATAGCTAGTTTTTACTTTAGTTATTATTAATAAACTTTAAAAATATAATAGTTATTGCATATTAATTTAAAAATCTACAAAGTATTGTTGATTACATTTGGTCTGAGTTCTTTTGCTGTTTAATATTATTTTCATTTGTGTAGTTGTATATTTGTGTGTGTGCGTGTGTGGGTCTACTTTACTCTATGACTTCTTACAAGTCTTTTCCTATTCCCTCAACCTGTCGTTGTCATTGTTCCTTACATTCATATACCAGTTTTTTAAATCAACTGTTGGGCTCATAGTTAATTTCCACATTTTTGCTCTTACATATAGTACTGTTAACAGTATTTTTCTATATGTGATGTTACTTTTAATAGTTTCCTTGCTATAGTACCAGCAGGATGATTGCCAGGTGCAAGGGTAGGAATAATTTTACTTTTTTTGCATAATTCCAAATTAATTGTAAGAGCAATTCACAGTGCTATTAGCATCCATTTCTTTTCTAAACATTCTTTCTGTTCTATTTCCCTGACCATTCTGTCTTTGTTTCTTTCCTAGCTCCCCCTCCTCTTCCTTCTCCCTGACTGTGGATGTCCTTGAAAACTTAGATTTTTTTCCCTCTGTTTTTATACTCATTGTCTTAGTGAACTCACTCACTCTTGTGGATGACTTTCTGCTAATGACTCATCAGTACACATCTATAGCCTTGATCACTCATCAGCTCCCTAGTCACCTACTTATGATCATTTGCAGGATTCATGATGAGTTCAGCCCGATGCTTCATACTTTTCTGAAATTCCACAAGCCCTACATCAAAATCATCATTGGTAAAGTCAACAAAACTCTGGACTGTGTGAATCAATACATATCAGCCCTATCTCTGCTACTG